>NC_134354.1:327814564-328162703 GCF_048569485.1 Anomaloglossus baeobatrachus
ATGAATAAAACATTTTAACATTACAACTTTTAGGTAAGGGCCTACATTTGCAACCACAGTACAGCTCACCTCATCTCTTGCTTTACTCTTCTCCACTTTGGAGTCTCCATCAGCCTACAAAATAAAACCTAGGTAAGGGCATGTTCACAAGTACTGTATATCACACATTCATGCATGCATGGCAAACAAGCAATATGGTGCAAACATTAAAAAGGAAGTTGCTGCTAGTAAAGAAAAAAATATTCAAGAAAATTAAAAGCATTCCATCTTATATTTTGTTCTTTGACAGTAAACTGGACCAATAGCGTAATTGATTCATACAGACCCATTTTAAAAACTGGCCCACATCTCTGGTCCATGAGACTCAAGGCCCCATTACACGCAACGACGTATCTAACCATATATCGCCGGGGTCACGGATTCCGTGACGCACATCCGGCATAGTTAGCGACGTTGTTGTGTGTGATACCGAGTGGCCGTTAACGATAGAAAATACTCAAATCATCCATCATTGACACATCGTTCATTTAAAAAAAAAAAAAAAAAAAGTATGCAGGTTGTTAGTCGTTCAAGGCAGCACACATCGCTATGTGTGACACCTCGGGAACGACAAACTACAGCTTACATGTGGCCGCCGGCAATGAGGAAGGAGGTGGGCGGGATGTTATGGCCGCTCATCTCCACCCCTCCGCTTCTATTGGGCGGCCGCTTAGTGACTGCACGAACCACCCCCTTAGAAAGGAGGCAGTTTGCCAGCGACGTCGCTAGGCAGGCAAGTCTGTGTGACTGCTCCCAACGATAGTGCGCCACGGGCAGCAATTTGCCAGTGACACAACCAACGGGGGCTTTCACCAGCAACATCGCTAGCGATGTTGCTGCGTGTAAAGCCCCCCTTCAGCATTTCCCATAGTCAACCAATCTGCAGCTGAAACTTCCATTAACGGAGCTGTCCAACAAACTCGCTAATCTGTGCTTTGTCATAAAACACCCTATTTTTTGTTTTGGATTTTTGCTCCTCTTGAATGGCCTTCATTCTCTGCAGCCACTTTACCTGCAGCACACAGAAACTTGACTTTCTTGTACTTTGCTGCCAAACCTCAGTCAGAGCTGGCACCACCTGGCCTTACTGTCCAGCCCTCTACACATTGTAAGTCAATAGTCTGCCCAGCACAAACCTCTAACAGGACAATATAGGCACATATAATGTAAAATGTGCCCCATCCTTTTGCCCATCTTGTAGTATTGCGCCCATCCTATAGTAATGTCCCTTTCCTGCTCCTCTTGTAGCAATGCTCTGTCCTGTAGACTTGACCCCTATTCTGCCATACTTCACGTGCAAAGAGAAAAAAAAAAAAATTCTCGCCTGTCCTCATTCCCTTGGAGTCTTCGTGACTGCAGCTCCCCCTGATTAATACTGTCGGTGCAGGAGCCGCAAGCGCTTTTTAAATCAGAGGACAGATTTCCAGGTGCTGCATAGAGATGAGCCCTTTGCAGCTTCTCCAGTGATCTGCTGCTGCCTCTCATTGGCCGGTGGCTGATCACTGCAGTAGCTGTATGCAGAGGTTGGTCCTGCACAGCGCCCAGGAATCTGTCCTCTGATATAGGGCAAAGGCAGCGATCAGCAAGGGGGCCACAGGCCTGCCAGCTACAAGCAGCATCAGGAGCCACATGCAGTGTCTAAGAGCACTGCACTACAGAATCTGTGGGAGGATGTGGGGAAAGGGGCGGGGACTTCAGGCATTTTACCCACCCAGCAGGTTAGCAACATGAAGTCTGCTGTGAAGCGTGTCAACAACCTCCTGCCCCTGTTGACGTGATTTTTCCCTTCACCACGATTGTCTTCAGAATCTCTCTGGTGGTACTAACATTAGGAAGGAAACACAGCCTCTAGTATCCTTCTACCAAAGGTCAATTTACCGTGGCCAACAAGTCTAAGCAATAGTGATTGAAAACAGTTGTAAGAGGCACATCTGCTCTCGGCCCAGGAGGTTGTCCCAGCCCTGGTAGAATGAGCTGTAAACCCCTGAGGGATAGGCCTATCATGGGCTACCTAAGAAACCTTATTAGTTTCCTTGACACCGAGCTATGGTTCCTTTGGAGGCAGAGTACCCCTTCTTAGGATCCTGAAACCAAGGAATAACGCCAGGGACTTCCTCCAAGACCTGGTGACCTCAGTGTAATGCCTCAACGCCCTGGTAATCTCTAATGAATGAAATCTTCCCTCTTGAGTTCTTAGACACCGGACAGAAGGATGGTAGGACAATGTCCGTAGAGCGATAAAAGACCTAGCTACTTAGGAAGGGTCGGTGTGAAGGAGTACTTCTATTCTCAAAAACTGAGTATAAGGGGGGACTCAAAGGGCCTGTAGATCACTAGCCCTCCGAGCAGACATAAGGGCAACCAGCAAAGCAACCTTTAGAGTAAGGGGCTTCATAGAGGATTGTGAAAGGGGTTCAAAGGGGGGCCCTGTCAGGAATGGCCTGGTTCCATCCTGCCACATACACTGCAAGGCCAGTCACTGGACGCTGAGCAGGTAGGCAGATGTAAGGGGGGGGGGGTTGCCCATCACTATTCCTGATGTGTTACAACAATTCTGACTTCGGATTTGGAATCTGCTCTCCATGTAGTATAAGATATGGATTTTACCCAGTATCAGATGAACCTTTGAGGATTTGATCTTTTTTTAGGCCGGGGCCACACGGGGCACTAGTGCGATGCTCACAAGACACTTGGCTCACGCTGGCAGCCCAGAAGGAGCCGTGTCATGCTAGTATCCCTGCGACTGCAGTCCGACTGCGTGCGGACCTAAGCTGCGGGGGGGGGGGGGCGGTCCAGCTCGCCGGAGGGGAGGACCGGCCAGTGCTGCGGAGGGGATGGATTTATCTCCCTCTCCTCTGTAGCCGGCTTTTACGATTCTTGCTCTGCACGCACGGTACACCAGTGTACTGCGAGTGCAGTGCGATTTTTCTCTCCCCTTTCACTTGAATGGGTGTGAGAAAAAGTCTCGCATTACAATTGCAGCATGCTGTGATTCTCAGTCCGATTAGGGCTGAGAAAATAATCGCTCATGCGCGCTGACAGGATAATATTGGTCCGAGTAGAATGCGATATTTTATCACACTCCACTTGCACCGATTTGCTCACCCTGTGGCTTAGGCCTTATGGACATTATAATTTTGCCTCTAGCCATTAATATAAAATTAGCATTCCCTGTCCTATCTAGTGCGGGAGTGTGGGCTTTGTTCCTCTCTGCAGGAGACCTACAAGTTATGCAATGCTACAGACAGCCTGGAGTTCTCTACACTTTGAAATGAATGATATAGTTGTTTAAAGAGGTGGAGTGTAATGTCATCTACCCAACAAGGAGTCTGACCCCTAGAAGCAGGAAGAAAAACATTTTTGGGGGGATTTTGGTGCTGTTTCTTGGAAGCGTGCAGATCTGCCACTACTGAGGTTGTTTGAGAATGTGGATACTTTTCCATATGGTATTGTGTTGTCTTGCACACTTCTGTATTTGGAGAGTGGTTCTAAGGACCAGTGTCTTATTCTCCTTGATGCAGGATTACTGTGTAGAATTCCCTGATTTTGGCTATGTGCGCACAGTGCGTTTTCGTGGTGTTTTTGTTCAGAAAACTGCATGACTTTGCTTCACCAGCAAAGTCTGAGTTTTCATTTTTGCTGTCAGCACACAGCGGCTTTTTTTTAAGCTGCGTTTTTGTGGGGCCTACAAAACTGCAGCATGTCAATTATTTTTGCATTTTTCACTGTTTTCCACCCATTGAGTTCAATGAGATGTTCCAAAACGCAATGAAAAACGCGAGTTGCAAATATAGCTGCGTTTTAGTGTGCTTCTATGACTAAAAACGCAGCTATAAATGCAATGGGTGGGTAGTACAGTGACATGTACAGGAAGAGGATTCCTTGTGTTGGTAAAAAGAAGAATGAATCCTCCCGGTACCACCACCCCTGCTTCCACCTCCCGTCCGGCGCAATGTCCGCTCCCGTGCCATGTCCAGACGGAGGTGGAAGCAGCTGCGAAATCAAACGTGAATAGGAGAGAGAGAAAAAAAAAAAAAAAAAAAAAAAAAAAAAAGCTCACTCACCTGTCTGCAGACTCCCTGGACATGTCCAATGGCTGCAGGACCTGCCAGTGAGTGACCACCTGATGTGGCACCTGATGGCATCAGCTGATCGTGCAAGTACAGCCTTTTACTGCCTGACCTCAACTATCAGCTGATGTGGTCAGGTGACCTCAGCAGCTGATTACTGCTGGGTCCCGCAGCAATCGGATGGGAGTCTGCACAGAAGTGACGGTTTTTTGCACTGATGCATCAGCTGATTGTATATACAAACTGCTTTTATACAATCAGCTGATGTATCATGTGATTCATATCCTTGAATCTGACACATCTGATCGCTTTGCCTTCCAGCAAACCGATCAGCATTGGACAGCGCAGGACCCTTGACCTAGGATTACTGTGGAGGGGTGTTTCTTTAAGTTCAATAAAGATGTTGTCACCAATTGTGTTTTATTTCTAATAAAAATATTTGTGGTTTTTTTAATCTTTACTAGAAATTCATGGTGGCCATGTCTAATATTGGCATGACACCATGAATGTCGGTGTTAAGGCCAGCTGATAATATACAGCTAGCCGTAACCCATTACCCAGCGAGCCACCCAGCATCAGGACAGCTGAAAGAGTTGGATACAGCGCCAGAAGATGGCGCTTCTATGAAAGCGCCATTTTTTGGGGTGGCTGCGGACTGCAATTTGCAGCGGGGGTGCCCAGAAAGCTTGGGCACCTTGCACTATGGATTCCAATCCCTGCTGTACCTGGCTGGATTCTAATTGGGTGAAGCACATCTTTATTTAATTTCATGAAATATTTAAAAAAAAAAATAATAAATATAAGGGCTTCCCTATATTTTTTTGGTTCCCAGACAGCTACAAACAGGGAGCTAGGGGCAGCCCGTACCTGCTTGCTGTACCTGGCTAGCATACCAAAATATGGTGAAGCCCACGTCTTTTCTTGGGGGCAAAAAACTCCTGCATATACTAGTGGATGGAGCATGCTGAGCCTTGTAGTTCTGCAGCTGTCTTGCATACACTAGTGGAGAATGAAGAACATATTGAAGGAAATGACAGACTTTTTCAAAAAGCTTTAATGGCATTGTTCACTGGGAAGAAAAAAAAAAAAAAAAAAAAACAAAAAAAAAAAAAAAAAACACAACACGCATAAGACGCAGTGAACAAAAAGGCAGCAAAAAATGCACCAAAATGTGGTACAAATGCATGAGTTTGCCACGGGTGCGTTTATTGCGGTAAAAAAACCGCAACAGTAAAAAAAAAAATGCAGCGTGAGCACATAGCCTTACTCCTTTTGCTGTTTCCAGTGTTACAGACTAATTGTTATTTTGCCATCTACCTCTATACAGACTTTCACAAAGTGAGATCAGTAAAAAGTACACAATATAACGTAAAAATGGTTACAAATACTTTGTACATACTTCAAGTTCATTCCCCACATAATACAAGGAATAATACACAACTATTAATATAGGATAAATACATAATTACTTACCGGTAATGTGTTTTCTAAACCCATGACAGCACCACGAGAGAGGGGATCCGCCCTTCAAGGACAGGAAACCTCCAGGATAAAAAGGGGCAGGACCTCTCCCCGCATCAGTTGGTTTACAGAGCATGAAAGGACCTCCGGAGGAAACATAACCAGCACCAACATGAACCACGTGCAGCTAAAAAACAGCCAATTATCCACATGCAGGGAGGGAATGTAAGGGTGCTGTCATGGGTTCAAACAACAAAAAAAAAAAAAAAAAAAAAAAAAAAAAAAACACAAAACAAAACACACATTACCGGTAAGTAATTTTTCCAGCACCCATGACAGCACCACGAGAGAATTACATAGATAGAGGAATGAGCCAAGGGGTGGAAAAAAAAAAAAATCACAGAACCGAGCTCCCCAGGTGAAGCCAGTAAGGATAAGGCCAACTTATAGTGCCTATAGCGAGTGAAAGGGGAAGATCACGTGGCCCCTGACAAGCTGCTCAATGGTGACATACGATCTTGCAGCCAAGGAGATGTCATCGCCCTTGTGCAGTGAACTGTCAAAACTACAGGCACATACCTACCACAAGCCGAGCAGATGAAGTAGTGGCTTCGCAGATCCACCCACCAATTGGATTTAGAAGCCTTGAGCGTCTAGCTATCACCCTGAAAGAAAACAAACCGGAGCTGCCTCTGCTGCAGACATATATTCCATAAGGAACCGCTAATGTCCAGGCAATGCCCCCCCCCCCCTTCCTGATCTTGCCGACTATCCCAAAGGATGGAAGTACAAATCCCTTTTGAATTAAGAAAACAATGTATTATCAGGAGGCAAGGAGGGGCAGGTTTTAGGACACCTTATCCTTGAAATCTGAGTAATGGTGGAACTAAGATAGGGCCTGGAAGTCACTAACCCTACAAGCTGATGTGAAGGTGTCAGGAAGTGTTTCAGAGACTGTAGTTAATGACATGGACTCCAAGGGATCAATGGGGCTTTGTCAGGGCAGATCGGACGAGAATAAGGCCCCAAGGGGGCAAGATACATCGCGCAGAGGGCTAGACCATACCTGAACGAACCAGGAGTCCAGCGGACTCCAGACAGGACACAATGGTACCAGGTTGCAAGGGCCCATATTAGAACTCTTAGTGAACGTAATGACAGACCCAGTGTCAAACCCTTCCGGAAAAACTCTAAGATTACTGCAACAGTCGTCAGTCCATCAGGGCTCACCCTTTGAAGACAAGAATATTGTCAAGGCCCCCCCCCCTTTTTTTTTTTACTTTGTGTTTTAACCGGCTTACTACTCCGAAGAAGAGTAGGTACAAGAACAAGAGAAAACCCTGATTCGTAAGGTGACCTTTCAAAAAAAAAAAAAAAAAAAAAAAAAGAAGACCACACGGTAAGATGCAATATGCCTGACGGGGTGAAGATCTGGAACCTGAGTGAGGAGGACCAGTAGGACCCCCGGCCTGGAGAACGACAAGTTACCAGGGAATAGAATCATGGTAAATCTGGCAAAAAATGGCGCCATCAGGATCATCACTGCCCTGTTCTCCAGGATTTTCTTCAACACGGCTAGAAACAGGCTATGAGTGGAGAGGTACAACAAGGCCACATCTCCATTCGAACAGCAGGGCGTCCACCACATGAGGCTGATCCCAAGGATTTAGAGAACAGAACCAGTGAACCTTATGTCAGGTCACAAAGGTCTATTATCGGAACACAGGCAACGTATATCGAAGTGACGATGGACTGACGGATGACCCATCCCCCATCTCAACTGGCTGCTGCCGAAAAGTCCAAACAGATTACTCTTCTCCATGAAGGAACTGACGACCAGACAGGGAGGGCAGGGACCAGCCCACCGCTCAGTCTACAACCAGCCATATCCTGGCAATTTTTAAGAAAAGAAAAACAAACCATGGGATTCACTTCCAGACCCCACACACCACAGATCAGGTGACCCCGAAGGCGGGCTCCTCTTTGAAGACGTGCGGCAAAAGCAAGCACCTTAGGATCTCAGGTCATATGAAGCATGTTTCATTACTTCACTGGTTCAACCAGCAATCTAGGGATTTGAATGTGCTGGAGTGCAAGCACTTGGTCAATGATCCCCAACAATTGCTTGAGTCTCCAATATGTCCCACTGAAGGTTTCTACAGTGTGCGTCTGGTCCCACCGAACTGTCGGAATGGCGGATGTAAGGGAACCCTGTAGGGACATAGCACCTTTGAGGGACAACCTTGGTGCCTCTGGTGCCGGATCTATTAGGACCGGAAGATTCTCCAGCCTGGATTCCGGACGACGAAATACCTGAACTTCTGAATCGAAGTGAGCCCTAAAAAAAAAAAAAAAAAAATTAGGACTGTCCTCGACATAATCCTGATTCTCCTAGTGTAGGAGCCTTTCCCGTGTGAGCAGGAAGAACATCCTCCCGCAGAAAGGTGGCACGATGACAGGCAGGCCTGCCATCAAACAAGAAGTTGCCAAGGTAAGGGATGATAAGCACTTCTCTGCACTAACTTCTGAAAATCTTGCGAAGACTCCCAGCCCATCGTCATCCCTTGGAAGGGTCGCATACCGGAAACGTCGAACGTTTCCGTCCATAAACAGGCTACTCTGAGGAACTCTGAACTACGTCAAACTGGACATGATAGTATGCATCCGTCAGATTCACTACTGGTATGTGACCGCCTGGAATAAATGTTTCACTAAACCTCCTGGACGCTATTCCGAAACAGGTTTACGACGAGAGAACTGGTTGCTAGTCTGGGTGAGGCCGCAGATGAGTCTAAAAGAACGCTGCCGCTCCTTGTGGGAAGAGGAGTGGGGACATGATCCGTCTAGGGGCTCTCTGGCATAGCCGATCCTTGATGTGGTCAACTCATACTGCCAGGGACTCTGTTGTGTAAGCAGCTCCATTAGCTGTTGCAAGCCCTAGCTGAAAATTCCCAGGTATTTGAGGAAGTGGCATTATTTCCATCCTAGAACGCTGTAAGTCCTTACCTCCCTCTTTGTCACAGAATCGGGAATTGCCCCCCAATCCCTTCAGCCGTTACTTGTCCAGTCTCAAACTGTAGAGCCGCTGTGAGCTAACAAGGGCAGGCACAAGCAGCGTAGAGTGCCCGATGACTATTTGAAATCCTGATAGCAGTGACAGTCAGCTTAAGTGGCCCTGTGACAGAAGGAACAAGCTGCTTCCTCAAAGGGCAGTCTGGGTTGAACTTTGCCTATCCGCCTGTGTCCCTTATGTAGCAATGAGGGACTATACATTATCAACAACCGGGAGGCATCACGGGTTCCCTCTTCTAGGCCACAAACGTACGAAAGACATCTCTTGGGTGCCACTTAAGGGATGCCCATAGCGGGCCCGACCACAGTCACTAGTGTCACATTGTTCTCCATCGAGAAGTCTGAACAACCCGAGATACTGTCGGACATTGATGTGGAAGCTGAAGAATCCCACTCACCCTCGGACCTGTCAGAGTCCCCATAAGCAGGGAAGGCAGGCCTGAATTTCCGAAGGCCATGACGCCGCAAAACTGTCAAGCCAACATCGGGCTTGACAGCCCTAATCCAAGACCTCACCGGAGAGGTTATGCTTAATACCCTTCTGGCACCACTTCTGAGACCAGGTAACAGACATCTCCCGTGAAAGGGAGCGTGGTCCAGTTATTGAAGTGTATCCATTGAGTCCTCCCCAAAAACAGGCAAGAGTGGCTCTGAACAAAGTGAACTTTCATGAAGGTCACTTACCACTCTGATGCAGAGGCGGAACTGGGGTAGAAGGAGGAATGATGGCATCTGATCAATCTCCCCTGCAGGCTCTGGGCATCGGTCCTGCTGGATTTTAGACTCCACTAATTGGACCAGGTGCCGATCCTCCCAGAGTATCACATGAGCTAGTACACCCGTCCGCGTTGAGGCTTGCAATCACACTGCCCCAACTGCGTGCCAGCCTGCGCTGTGTGGTAGGAGCAGAACTGGAGGTTGCCTCAGTGAGCCCCTTTTTTTGTTTTGAATGACATGAATGCTCACATCTAAAGGGTTATCAGTCATTTTAGCGCGACCGACAAGAGCGATATGAGTGCAGCAACTGCGAGCAACCAGCTCCCTCTGCCAGCTGTCAACACAGAGCTGTTACCATGTACATAGCAGTCTGCAAGTACGGACTCAAACCCATAACGTTATAGGAGCCATGTCGCTAAACGCGGAGGCCGACCCACACCAAGGGTTTCCAACACCAGTCCCGCAGGCCACATGCAACCTGTGTCCAGCAGCACGGGGACTGCCGTATTCCACCGGAGATGAGGGGGGGGGGGGGGGAAGACACACACAACCCACCGTGGGTTTGTGTTGGGAGAGCACTTGCAGCCGACCAACCGTTACCTGGTCCTCGCAGGCTCCACACCACGTCCTCACGCCTTGAATCCGTCCTGGCATCACCGGAGGATGGTGTGCCGCATGCAGGCCTGACCCCTGTGGGTCCACTGCGGCAGCTCCACGGCACCTCGACCAACCGCAGCAGGACCCATGCCGCTGCCAGAGCCAGCCAGGCGCCGGATTTGAATCTTCAGCCCATCAGGACCATCCTGGATCTCTGGAGGCTCCCTGTTCAAGGACAGGAAACCAACTGATGCGGGGAGAGGTCCCGCCCCTTTTTATCCTGGAGGTTTCCTGTCCTTGAAGGGCAGATCCCCCCCTCTCGTGGTGCAGTCATGGGTGCTGGAAAAATATTCATTCAATGGATGGCACAGTAGCTCAGTGGTTAGCACTACAGCCTTGCAGCGCTGGGGTCCTGGGTTCAAATCCCACCAAGGACACCATCTGCAAGGAGTTTGTATGTTCTCCCCGTGTTTGCGTGTGTTTTCTCCGGGTTTCCTCCCACACGCCAAAGACATACAGATAGGGAATTTAGATTGGCAACACTTACCCATTGGGACTCAAAATGTGTAAAGCACTGTGGAATTAAGTGCTATATAATGAATATTGTGAGCCGCTGAGACAGAAGGGTGGCATAAAAGTTTGACAAACACTGTACTTTTCGGACTATAAGATGCACTCCCCCCCCCCCCCCCCCAATGTTGGGGAAGCATCTTTGTCTGAATGTAGGGCTGCGGGAAATTAGGGTGCTGCGGTGGAGCGGGTCATCGGCGGCACGAGCAGGCCGTGCAGCGCCTGCCATGACCACGTGCGCCCGCTCATTCCATATGCGTGCATCCTCCCACCCTTCATCTCAGCACTGAAGCCGGCACTGACAGGTGGGCGGGATGATTGAGTGCGCGCATAATAAAGAGCTGGCACACGTGATCACCCCTGGCAACTACAGTCAGGAGTGATCATGTGTGGCTGTATTCACTACCCCCCATGCATCATCAGCACAGGAGGCAGTGAATAAGTATACTCACCCGTCAGCATACCCCCGCAGCACCGCAATATCCTCCTGTCAGCCAGCTGATCTGTGTAGAGAGCGGTGAGCAGAGATGACGTCACGGTGCGCTCTTACCACATTATCAGCCGCAGACAGGGGGAGATTGCGATGTTGCAAAGGGGGGGTGGGGGGAGGCTCCACACGGGTCAGTGGCACTGCTGCTGACAGAGGAAGACTAGCGATGCTGCAGAGAGTGAGGAAAGGTGAGTATTAACGTTTCTTATCTTTCTGTGCCATAGGCTACAGGCCATAGAGCAGGATTGGGGTATATTAGCAGGATGGGGGTATATTATGAGCAAGATGGGGACTATACCAGGATGAAGGACATACAAGGATGGGGGGGGGGGAAATCATACAAGGCAGGAGGATCATTACCAGGATGGGGTACCTTAGTAGAGCATTTGGGGACATTACCCCAATAACAGTCAGCAGCAGATCCTCACCCCATAACAGTGTTGTCATGACCAAATTTTTTGCTTAAAGCTTTACTTTCCTTCCCTAAAACCAGGGAGTGTCTTAGGCTCTGTGCCCATTTGTGCGTATGCATGCAGTTAAGCTGATTTCTGCACCGCAGCACAACTGCATGCGTCCCCAGCACAATCTATGAAGATTGTGAATAATCCATGTGCACGTTGCATTTTAGAATGCAGCAATTTGCATGCTGCCAAATCGCTGCATTCTAAGAAGCAACATGTCACTTCTTCCGTGCGCTTTGGATTCATGCCCCGTTCTGTCTATGGGAGGGGCTGCATCCAGTAGTGATGTGTCGGTCGCGAACGATCCTACATAATGATCTGGCTACCTGCTGCGAACAACAGGAGCCGGACCACCAGTGTGAGCCACTCAAATCTCTAAACGGCTTTTTGCCGCCAAAACCATGCCCCTCAGCTAAACTCCGCCTACTCAGCAATCTATTTGGCCGCTTGTAAGTGGGCGGCGTTTAGCTGCAGGTGGGTGGGGCTTTGACGGCATTACTATAAGCTTAAATATGTGTTCACCTGGGGTGAACACATTTAATAAGGAGCCGAGAACGATCCAAAAGATCCAGTTCTTTTTGGTGAGCGGAGCAATGGGAACCGGATCACCAAAAAGCTGGACTGCCCATCACTAGCATCCAGAGCACATGAAATCGGCTTTTCACTGCATTCATTACAGTTTCTGCAGCGATTTGAAGCACACACGTGCTGTTCAAACCGCTGCAGAAATCTCTGCAGGGACAACGCAATGTGGGCACATAGCCTTATGGTCCGGTGAATCTTAAAGTCTGAAAAATACAGTAAATAAATTCCACTGTAATCTACATATTCTTTGTTCATTGCCATCCAAAGAAGCACAGGATATGTTCATTTCACTATTTACATTAATCATTGTTCATTCCCCACATAAGCATATTGAATATATTATACATTTGTTTATATGGAATGTTAATTTTCCAGTAATCCACATATATTCCACATTAATTCTCCACCTAAGAAGCAAAGAATATAAAATAAACCTATCCCATAGAAACAGGTGTACTTACCTGTTATCTACATATATTCCATGTTCAGGGAATAAAATATACACCTGTTTATATGGAATATGTGTACATTTCCCTATTATCTACATATATTCAGTGTTCATTCCCCACCTAAGAAGCTCAGAAAATAAAATATATACTTTTTTTATGGGATATATGAACATTTCCCTTTTATGTAGAAATATTCTATGTTCATTCCATGTCTATGAAACCTATTTATATCTAATCTGGAGCCAAAAAGTTATGTTCATTCTTTTCAGTATGTCCCCAAAAACAGGTACCTGCGGAAAAGTAGTGATATGCTACTTTTTGCTGCAGAAATTCTGCAGCAAAACCTGTGGGGCAAAAAAAAAGAAAATTGTGGTGTGTGCACAGCATTTTGGATTTCCCATAGATTTTGCTGGGGAAGGACTGCAGCAAAGTTAGGAACAAAAACCATGGCAAATAACACTGTACACAGGGCCCAAGACTACATGCACACATTGCGTTTTTCTGGTGCAGTTTTGTAGTCAGAACTTTCTCACTTTTGCCTTCCCTGTAGTCTATGAGATCAGATTTGCTTAGTCACTTTACAGTTTGTCAGCACTTATTTTGACAAGTTTGTGGCAAAAGCAGCAGCATGTTCATTCTTGTGTTTGTCAACTTCTGTCAGCCATTGAAATCAATGAGGGCATGATAAACGCATGCTATCAAATTGTTGCTTTTTGGCACTAAAAATGCCCCTACATTACAAGCATATTTTTTAGGTATTTCCAGGCTTTGTGACAAGGTGCAGGTTTGGTTGCAGTCCGTGTGCAGAAGAAACGGCAGAGTGCACATGTAGCCTAACTGCACAAAGCCATAAGGATTTTTTTAAGCCACCGTTTATAATAATAAAAAAAACAAAAACACATTCACATATAGCAAGTTGGACTTCAGTAGAATTAAGTGTGAGTGCGTTGTGGAAGTTAGACGAGAGAGGTGGGCACCTATAAGAGCCCCTGTGAAGCACCATATTGCTGTATCGCATCATCCTGGCTCCCTAATAAGTGAGACAAGCCATTCCTACTGCTAGCCTGCCTCTCCGCAAAAAGAGGGAGGTGGCCATCATTCATTTAGTGCTGACGGCTAAAGCCTTACATACCGCCAGGGATAGTAACAGAAAGTGGCATGTCCCAAGCAAATAACCTTTAAAAGCCTGTCAAGGTCTTCTGAAAAGGAAGAGCAGCATCGGTGGCTGGATTCTATCATGCCCTGTGCCGTCAGCGCGGCGCTCACTCCCCCACCCTCATCTCCATTTATTGCTGTTGGCGGTTCCTCCCTTCTTGCAGATTCGCGCCATTGTTTAGGCGGAAGCCCCGCCCCTTCACCACACTTCCCGCGCTTTACAATTTAAACCGCTACTTAATTAACGTACAGCTGCTTTCCTTAGCGCTATTAACTACAGGGTGAACGGAGAAACCCGGCGTGAAGCAATCAGCCTACACGTTGCCGTTCTACTTCACCCACAGGACGTAGAACTCCAGCCGCCGCCATCATGATAGCGGTGGCTTTTTCAGCGCGCCAAGATCGTCGCTACCTTCCCTATGCAAGAAGATGACAGCTACAACCCATTAGTCTCACCTTTCTTTTGGGCATTGTTACGGGTCTTGCTCGATCACACAACCACAGCGTCTAACTGCACAAACGCTCCTTCTTCCAGCGAATGAAATAAGTACAGGCGCCGCTTTCGGCTTTTATATCCGGTCCTGATTTCGACCGGTCAAATCCGGATCGCGCTCTGTGTTCCACCTGATTGGTCGGGCTCTGACACGTGGGTGGGTCCGTCTGGAAGGGAAATAGGAGGAGACTGAAGCGTGTAGGGTAGGGAAGGTTTTGCGTGGCAGAGTGAATGAGGGGGAAAAAGGCGCGCAGAGGAGATTGTGCTGCCGCCCTTCTGTAATGGCTGTCAGGACCTGACTTGTGAGCAAACCTACAAAGCCATTTTTACACCTAATGGAGACTAAAAACTACCAATAAATCTTATGTGCAACAAGGAAAATATGTCACTTGGCTCTGCTAAAACGCGTGCAAGTATAAGTGAGCTATGGACGTTTAGTGGTCCAAAAACAGGTTATACATATAATGTTAGTATCCGATAGATTGTACTAAATGTGACTCAAGCAGTAAGCCTATGTGCGCACGTTGCGTTTTTTTCAGCGCAGAAAAAAAAGCACCCTCTGGCAGAGGGGACAATTGTAAACAATGCGTTTTTTAAAAAAAATGCATCAAAAACGCATGCGTTTTTCATGTGTTTTTCGTGCGTTTTTCATGCGTTTTCTTCAGGTGCGTTTTTCACCACATGATCCAGTGACACGGCGTGTAGTACACAGTGCCAGCCTTCCTGCAGAGATGTGAGTGTTGCCCACAGGAGAACGCAGCTGCCCATGCCCACGATTTGGGTTCAGGCTGCTGTGGACTTTAGCTCTATTCTACCTGCAGAGAACACTCTCGTCTCCGCAGCATAAATTGACATGCTGATGCTCGGGAAGCCGCGCCACAGGTCAGTTTATGCTGCGGAGAAAAGAAGCACAGTGGGCACAGGATTTCTAAAAATCCTTCCACTGTGCTTCTACTGTACAACGCAGCGTTATGGACGCAGGGAAACCACTCTGCGCCAAAAACGCTGCAAACCCTGATTGTGGGCACATAACCAAAAATGCGTCAATGGATGTCAAACATATATATAACGTCCCACCCCCAGCATATTCTAAGCTGGCGCCCTTTAGTGCCTTTCATGTGGCCCTAAAGGGTGCCTAGCCTTGTATTTAGCCCAGAAAAAAAAATTAAAACAAATGACGTGGGGTCCCCCCTATTTTTGATAGCCAGTTAGGGTAAAGCAGACAGCTGTAGCCTGCAAACCACAGCTGACAGCTTCATCTTGTCTGGTGATCAATTTGGAGGGCTCCCCAAGCTGTTTTTTTTTTAATTATTTATAAATAAATAATTTAAAAAAAACAAAACAAACATAGGGTCCCCCCAAATTAGATCACCAGCCAAGGTGAAGCTGACAGCTGGGTTCTGGTATTCTCAGGATGGGAAGAGCCATGGTTATTGGACTCTTCCCAGCCTAAAAATAGCAGGCCGCAGCAGCCCCAGAAGTGGTGCATCCATTATATGCGCCAATCCTGGCGCTTAGCCCCAACTCATCCCGTTGCCCTGGTGCGGTGGCAAAACGGGGTAATATATGGGGTTGATGCCAGATGTGTAATGTCACCTGGCATCAAGCCCAGAAAATTAGTGATGTCACGGCGTCTATTTGATACCAGACAACTAATTGACAGTAATAGCAAAAAAAATTGACAACAAAAAAAATTTCTTTGAAAATACACTCCCCAAAACATTCCCTCTTTTACCAATTTATTGAAAAGAAAAACAAAAAATCGGGTCCCTGTAATCCATTTTGGACGTCCCACGTTGACTCTGGACCTTCTAGATTATGGGGGGCACGCTCAGGGAACGTATCCCCTATTTTCTAGGAGTGCAGACCCTCCATTTGAGGAGAGTGGGTGCAAAGTATCTGCACCCACTCTCCCCGGGTCACAGCTGCAGAGTGCGAGCAGCCAGCGTCTAGCAAAGCAGGAAGCTGAGCTGTCAGCCGCTCTTCACGTGTGACCGGCGTCTGCTATGAAGGAGGAGGGGGCCGCGGGGGATCAGCACTGTGACAGGTACGGGGGTTACTGGGGGACACCGGGCGGGAATAGGGGGTGACCTGGCAGGGCCTGGGGAGCAGTTTTCTGTCGCATGTGTTATGGCACATGAGACAGAAACAGAGGAGTAGGGCGGGCCGGTACGCTGCTGTGCGCGCGGCCGTCTTGGATTTTCGGGAGGGGGTTGGGGGTCGGGGCGGGCACTTTGGCGACTCTGGCTTTCCTGAACTTTGCCAGGAAGTGAGGTCGAGAGGGAGGAAACCTCTTGACCTCACTTCCAGGTAAAAATGCCTGCGTTCTGTATGCCGATAAAGCATGCGGACCGCAACAAAAATGCAGCGAACTGCGGTGTAGCTGCGTTCTGACCCAGATCATTGATTTCAACGCACAAAAGAAGTGACATGCTGCTTATTTTTCTGCACCGATTTTGGGCATCCAAAATGCTGCGTTTAGAAACGCAGCGTGTGCATTGATTTTTCGGCTCTCTCATAGACTCTGCTGGGGAAGCTGAACGCATGCAATTTGGCACTGAAACGCTGCGGTTCTAAACGCAGCGTTTCCGCGGGAAAAAAACGCAACGTGTGCACATAACCTAAGTGTTACTGGTCTACCTTGCTAGAAACACTCCTAACTAGCCAAGCTGAGGGTGGTTTTAGGCTACATGCGCAACGCTGCATCTTTTGTGTTCACAAACTGCAGCCAAAACTGCACATTGTCAGAGAGACCCTGGAAATGTCGCAAAAAAGGCTTGTAATGTAGGTGTGTTTTTGTTGCGTTTTCGGTGCGTTTTGGTGCGTTTTTCACAACCTGCGTTTTTGTGACAAATGTTGACAAAAACGCAGAAAGAATGAACATGCATTTTTTTTGTCACAAACTTTTAACAAATAAAACGCTGACAAATAAACTGCAATGTACGCATAGCAAATCTGACTTCTCATAGACTTTGCTGGGAAGTCAGATGTCAGAAAGTTCTGACAAATAAACTGCAGCCAAAAACGCAGCAAAAAAAGCAGTGTGCGCATGTAGCCTTATGTGAACGCTGCATTTTTTACTGTGTTTTTGACGATGCTGAAGTTGGTTTCTTATTCCTCAGTTTCTTATTCGGCAATTTAGTATTTTCAGTTTTTTACACGTTTAACAACAAAAATAACACATCACAATAATAAACTACAATGCACTGATGTGCCCTAATATAAATACACTCAAAATCAGCTGCGAAAATTATAAAACTGGCAAAAAAATGGGCATCAAAGTGGGCACTGAAGTATGTAAGTGAAAGGGTTAAATGGCTTTGGGCCACTGATCTAACACCACAATTGCATATCTAGTGACGCCCCTAATCAAACTCAAGAGACTCCAGCCTGGCCCAAAGGGGTTCTGGGCATCAGAACTGGCATCAAAGTGGACACACAGCCAATTTTCACAGATTTGAATAAGTAACTGGTATTTTTGAGGGGGGGTTAAATGGCTTTGGGCCACTGATCTCACACCACATTTACATACCTAGTGATACCGCACATCAAATTCAGATCCCTCCAGCCTGACCCAAAGGGGTTCTGGGCATCAGAACAGGCATTAAAGTGGGCACACAGCCAATTTTCACAGATTTGAATAAGTAACTGGTATTTTTTTGGTGGGGTTAAATGGCTTTGGGCCACTGATCTCACACCACAATTACATACCTAGTGATGCCACACATCAAATTCAGATCCATCCAGCCTGGCCCAAACAGGTTCTGGGCATCAGAACTGGCATCAAAGTGTGCAAATGGCCAGTTTTCACAGATTTGAATAAGTAACTGGTGTTTTTGAGGGGTTAAATGGCTTTGGGACACTGATCTCATACCACATTTACATACCTAGTGATGCCACACATCAAATTCACATCCCTCCAGCCTGGCCCAAACAGGTTCTGGGCATCAGAACTGGCATCAAAGTGTGCAAATGGCCAGTTTTCACAGATTTGAATAAGTAATGGTGTTTTTGAGGGGTTAAATGGCTTTGGGCCACTGATCTCACACTACATTTACTTACCTAGTGATGCTCCACATCAAATACAGATCACTCCAGCCTGGCCCAAACAGGTTCTGGGCATCAGAACTGGCATCAAAGTGGGCAAATGGCCAGTTTTCACAGATTTGAATAAGTAACTGGTGTTTTTGAGGGGTTAAATGGCTTTGGGCCACTGATCTCACACAACAATTACATACCTAGTGATGCCCCACATCAAAATCAGATCACTCCAGTCTGGCCCAAACAGGTTCTGGGCATCAGAACTGGCATCAAAGTGGGCAAAACCCCAGTTTTCACAGATTTGAATAAGTAACTGGTGTTTTTGAGGGGTAAATGGCTTTGGGCCACTTATTTAACACAACATTTACATACCTAGTGATGCCCCACATCAAATTCAGATCACTCCAGCTTGGCCCAAACAGGTTCTGGGCATCGGAACTGGCATCAAAGTGGGCAAAACCCCAATTTTCACAGATTTGAATAAGTAACTGGTGTTTTTGAGGGGTTAAATGGCTTTGGGACATTGATCTCACATCACATTTACATACCCAGTGATGCCACACATCAAATTCAGATCACTCCAGCCTGGCCCAAAGGGGTTCTGGGCATCAGAACTGGCATCAAAGTGGGCACACAGCCCATTTTCACAGATGTGAATAAGTAACTGGCATTTTTGAGGGGTTGAATGGCTTTGGGCCACTGATCTCACACCACATTTACATACCTAGTGATGCCACACATTAAATTCAGATCACTCCAGTCTGGCCCAAACAGGTTCTGGACATCAGAACTGGCATCGAAGTGGGCAAACCCCCAGTTTTCACAGATTTAAATAAGTAACTAGTGTTTTTGAGGGGTTAAATGGCTTTGGGCCACTGATCTCATACCACATTTACATACCTAGTGATGCCACACATCAAATTCAGATCACTCTAGCCTGGCCCAATCAGGTTCTGGGCATCAGAAGTGGCATCAAAGTGGGCAAAACCCCAGTTTTCACAGATTTGAATAAGTAACTGGTGTTTTTGAGGGGTTAAATGGCTTTGGGCCACTGATCTCACACCACATTTACTTACGTAGTGATGCTCCACATCACATACAGATCCCTACAGCCTGGCCCAAACAGGTTCTGGGCATCAGAACTTGCATCAAAGTGGGCAAAACCTTAGTTTTCACAGATTTGAATAAGTAACTGGTGTTTTTAATGGGTTAAATGGCTTTGGGCCACTGATCTCACACCACATTTACATACCTAATGATGCCACACATCAAATTCAGATCATCCCAGCCTGGCCCAAACAGATTCTGGGCACCAGAACTGGCATCAAAGTGACCAAAACCCCAGTTTTAACAGATTTGAATAAGTAACTGGTTTTTTTTAGGGGTTAAATGGCTTTGGGCCACTGATTTCACACCAAATTTACATACCTAGTGACTCCAAACATCAAAATCAGATCACTCCTGCCTGGCCCAAAGGGGTTCTGGGCATCAGAAATGGCATCAAAGTGGGCAAAACCCCCAGTTTTTGCAGATCTGAATAAGTAACTGGTGTTTTAAAGGCGTTAAATGGCTTTGGGCCACTGATCTTACACCAAATTTACATACCTAGTGATGCCACACATCAAAATCAGATCCCTCTAGCCTGGCCCAAACAGGTTCTGGGCATCAGAACTGGCATCACAGTGGGCAAAACCCCATTTTTCACAGATTTGAATAAGTAACTGGTGTTTTTGAGGGGTTAAATGGCTTTGGGCCACTGATCTCACACTACTTTTACTTACCTAGTGATGCTCCACATCAAATACAGATCACTCCAGCCTGGCCCAAACAGGTTCTGGGCATCAGAACTGGCATCAAAGTGGGAAAACGGCCAGTTTTCACAGATTTGAATAAGTAACTGGTGTTTTTGAGGGGTTAAATGGCTTTTGGCCACTTATCTCACACAACGATTACATACCTAGTGATGCCACACATCAAATTCAGATCACTCCAGCCTGGCCCAAAGGGATTCTGGGCATCAGAACTGGCATCAAAGTGGGCACACAGCCCATTTTCACAGATGTGAATAAGTAACTGGCATTTTTGAGGGGTTAAATGGCTTTGGGCCACTGATCTCACACCACATTTACATACCTAGTGATGCCACACATTAAATTCAGATCACTCCAGCCTGGCCCAAACAGGTTCTGGACATCAGAACTGGCATCGAAGTGGGCAAAACCCCAGTTTTCACAGATTTAAATAAGTAACTGGTGTTTTTGAGGGGTTAAATAGCTTTGGGCCACTGATCTCATACCACATTTACATACCTAGTGATGCCACACATCAAGTTCATGTCACTCCAGCCTGGCCCAAATGGGTTTTGGGCAGGGCCGGCTCCAGGTTTTTGTGGGCCCTGGGCGAAAGAGTCTCAGTGGGCCCCATCTACACATAGACATGCACAGATACATACACATACAGGCATACGTACACATAAATATTTAAAGAGAAATTCTCAAAAACACATATAAAGAGACATAAATCTATACACTGTCATATACACTGACATACACAGATACAGATTATACTTACACATTAGAGATATTTCTAATATTGGAATGCTGGCAACAGCCTCATTCACCTCCCCAGCTTGTCTTCATCCAGCTCCTAATGGGCATGTGTCTGTACCACGCTGATTGGTGGCCGTCACTAACAGACATAGCCGCACATAGAGAACACTGCCACTGCTGTATATACATCACAAGAGAGGCTGGGGACATACATATTACTAGGGGGCATACATATTATTGAGGAAAGGGGTATACAGCAATGGAGGGGCATACAGCTCCAGAGTAGGGCATACAGCTCTAGATGGGGGTAGTGGCTCTGGGGTGGGAGGGACAAATAGCTCTGAGGTAGGGGGGTGACATACAACTCTGGAGGGTATACAAAACTGGGGTGGGGAGACATACAGCTCTGAGGGGGTATACAGCACCGAGGGGGAGGGGACATACAACTCTGGGGGTATAGTAGTATGCAGCCTCCATATTTCTCCATATAGGGTTATGAAGCCTCCATAGTTCTCCATATTGTATTATGTAGCCCCATGTAGTATTATGCAGCCCCCATATTGCACAATGCAGCCACCATATGGCCCTATGTAGCCCCCATATGGCACTATGCAGCGCCCATATTGCACTATGCAGCCCCCCTATGGCACTATACACCCCCCATATGGCACTATACAGCACCCATATGGCACTATGCAACCCCCATATGGCACTATGCAACCACCATATATCACTATGCAACCCCCATATAACATTAAGCAGCCCCCATATAGCACAGTGCAGACCCAGATAGCATTAGCCACCTTCATGTAGTATATAGCCTGCATATAGCACAATGCAGACCCAGATAGCATTAGGCATCCTCATGTAGTATACAGCCCGCAAATAGCACAATGCAGACCCAGATAGCATTAGCCACCATCATGTAGTATACAGCCCTATATAGCACAGTGCAGACCCAGATAGCATTAGGCACCTTTATGTAGTATACAGCCCGCATATAGCACAATGCAGACCCATGTAGCAGTAGGCATCCTCATGTAGTATAGAGCCTGCATATAGCACAATGCAGACCCAGATAGCATTAGGCACCCTCATGTACACTGTGTGCAGATTTATTAGGCAAATGAGTATTTTGATCACATGTTACTTTTTATACATGTTGTCCTACTCCAAGCTGTATAGGCTTGAGAGCCAACTACCAATTAAGTAAATCAGGTGATGTGCATCTCTGTCATGAGGAGGGGTGTGGTGTAATGACATGAACACCCTATAGAAAGGGTGCTTAATTATTAGGCAACTTCCTTTCCTTTGGCAAAATGGGTCAGAAAACAGATTTGACGGGCTCTGAAAAGTCCAAAATTGTGACATGTCTTGCAGAGGGATGCAGCAGTTTTGAAATTCCCAAACTTTTGAAGTGGGATCACTGAACAATCAAGCGTTTCATGGCAAATAGCCAACAGGATCGCAAGAAGCGTGTTGGGCAAAAAAGTCGCAAAATAACTGCCCATTAATTGAGGAAAATCAAGCGTGAAACTGTGAAGATGCCATTTGCCACCAGTTTGGCCATATTTCAGAGCTGCAACGTTACTGGAGTATCAAAAAGCACAAGGTGTGCCATACTCAGGGACATGGCCAAGGTAAGGAAGGTTGAAAAACCACCACCTCTGAACAAGAAACATAAGATAAAACATCAAGACTGGGCAAAGAATTATCTTAAAACTGATTTTTCAAAGGTTTTATGGACTGAGGAAATGAGAGTGACTCTTGATGGGCCAGATGGATGGACCAGAGGCTGGATCAGTAAAGGGCAGAGAGCTCCACTCCGACTCAGACGGCAGCAAGGTGGAGGTGGGGTACTGGTATGGGCTGGTATCAGCAAAGACGAACTTGTGGGACCTTTCGGGTTGAGGATGGAGTGAAGCTCAACTCCCAGACCTACAAGTCCCTTGTCAAAGCGCCGGTTGCCGGTGCGAAACAGCTGTCGTCTGTGGGTGGTCGGTCTCTCTCCCCTCTGTCCTGTTATGCCTGTTTCAAGTTAAAAGTTTAATACAATTTTTCTGCCTGATTATGGTGAGTGCCCTCTGTTCTTTTTTTTTGCTATATTGTAACCTTGGATTATGGCTTTGGAGCAAAACAATGCATAATCGGTGTGATGAGCGGTCTTCCTGCAGACGTTCTTCTAGGAAACGATTTGGGGAATCTTAAATGCCACTTTGTCGGTGCGGTAACCCGAAGTCAAGCCAAGAGAGAAGCAATGTGGACGCATTCAGCCCGTCAATGGAAATAAGGCCACCAGAACCGCCATCACAGGCGGTGAGTGATTTTTTTTGTGGAGATCATATGTCACTTGGGATAAGGTTCAGTTTAGACAAGAGGTAGAGACTGACCCCACCCTGGCTAGCTTTAGAGCTCGGGCTGAAAAAGGTCAGTTAGAGGAAAACGGGGAAACAATTATCAGAGAAAATGGACTTCTATATCGGGTTACCAATGCTGACTCCGAGAGACGATTGGCTCAAATTTTTTAATGGCCTGGGATTTCTCAAGCAGTGGCGCATTTTTGCCGAACTTGCGAGATATGTCAGCGAAGAGGGCGGCCAGGAGATCACCCAAAGACACCCTTGCAACCGCTCCCCATAATAGAAGAACCCTTTCAAAGAGTAGCTGTTGATATCATTGGACCCCTGGCTAAACCAAGTAAATCTGGAAAGCAGTACATTCTCACTATTGTGGACTATGCCACCCGATATCCAGAAGCCATGGCCTTGTCAAGTATTTCTGCAGCCAAGGTGGCCGAGGCCCTGGTTACCAATTTCACCAGACTAGGATTCCCAAGTGACATCCTGACAGACCAAGGCTCACAGTTCATGTCGGAGTTGGTACAGTGTCTGTGGCGCACTTGTGGAGTACAAGCGATCCGAACGACACGTTATCATCCTCAAACAAATGGACTTTGTGAACTATTCAATGGCACTCTGAAGAATATGCTAAGGGCCTTCACTGACAGGGATTCAGACTGGGAAAAGTACCTACCCCATCTCCTATTTGCCTATCGGGAAGTTCCCTGAGAGTCCACTGGGTTTTCTCCCTTTGAGCTACTCTATGGAAGAAAGGTCAGAGGACCCTAAACCCTGCTAAAAGAATATTGGGAGGGCCAGGTTGAGGAAACAGAACCCCTGTCGGCCCCTATGTCCTAAAGTTTCGGGAAACTCTGGCTCAAGTTGCTAGTTTTGCTCAGGATCATGTGCGGATGGCTCAAACCAGACAGAAGACACGGTATGACCGCAGAGCATGTTATTGGGAGTTTGTAGAAGGACAACAGGTCTTAATGATTGTTCCCCATCGGCAAAATAAACTGCACACAACATGGGAGGGTCACTTCCGGGTTCTCGGAAATCTTAATGATAGTAATTACCTTCTTGCTTTAGATGATTAAGGCCTAAAACAAAAGACTGTCCATGTGAATATGATTAAGGAGTACCATGACCGGACACTACCATTGATAGCAAATTGTCGTCTGCCTTCAGATGACAGTCAGGAGGAGGACGACTCACTACCTGATCTTGTGGAAGCTGCGAGAGGCCCATCCACTGTGGAACATGTTCCTCTGAGAGATCACCTGGATTCCTTACTAGGTCGAACCACAGTCACCCAACAACATGTGGACACTCAGGACATCCGTCCCATACAACAGGCTCCTTACCAGGTACCAGAATACGTTAGAAAGACCATGCAGCACAAAATTGAGGAGATGTTACAGCTTGGGGTAATTCAGGCCTCACATAGCCCTTGGGCCCTTCCTGTGGTGTTAGTACCCAAGAAAGATGGGAGTACTAGATTTTGTGTGGACTACAGATGACTAAATGACCATACCATCAGTGATCCTTACCCAATGCCTCGTATTGATGAATTCCTAGACCGGCTAGCTGGGGCCCGATATGTCGCTACCTTGGATCTCAGTAAGGGATACTGGCAAATCCCTCTAACGGAGGGAGGGAGAGAAAGGTCGGCTTTTATAACCCCCTTTGGTCTGTATGAATTTCTAAACATGCCTTTCGGAATAAAGAATGCCCCTGCAATCTTTCAGAGAATGGTGGACTAGATCCTCCAGGGATGCGGTGACTTTGTTTGTACCTATTTGGATGATATCGCGATCTTCAGCCACACATGGGAGGAACATCTGAATCAAGTAGCTGTTGTTCTTGACGTGATTCTCGCAACAGGCCTAACCATTCGACCCGATAAATGCCAGTTGGGAATCGGTGAAGTACAGTACCTAGGGCATAGAGTAGGAGGAGGGAAACTACGTCCTGAACCTGCCAAAATCCAGGCTATTAAAGATTGGCCTGTACCCCAAACCAAGAAACAAGTTATGCTTTTTTGGGGACTGACAGTTATTACCGAAAATTCGTTTCTCATTTCAGCACTGTGGCCAAGCCCCTTACAGACCTCACCAATAAAACGATGCCCCGGCTGGTGATCTGGACTCCTGTGATGAGGCTTTTAACCTGCTGAAGGACGCCTTGGTCTGTGGCCCTGTTCTGGCTGCTCCAGACTGCAAGAGGAGATTCATTGTGCAGACGGATGCCTCTTCTTATGGATTGTGATCTGTACTCAGCCAAGTGAATGCAGCTGGGGAGGAGCACCCCATTGCCTACCTCAGCAGGAAGCTGCTGGACCGAGAAGTGGCCTATGCAACTGTTGAAAAGGAATGCCTGGCTGTAGTATGGGCTAGTATGGGCCCTTAGGAAACTAAGGCCGCATCTGTATGGACGAGAATTCACTGTGGTTACTGATCACAATCCACTCACCTGGCTGAACAGAGTCACTGGGGACAATGGACGCTTACTACGATGGAGTCTGGCTCTTCAACCCTATAACTTTACCATACAATATAGAAAAGGCAGCAAACACCAAAATGCAGACGGATTGTCCAAGCAGGAGGAGGCCTGAGTCAGGTCCGCCATGTTTATGTGTACTTGACAAGCGACCTGTTCAAGTCACTAGTTCGCACATAAATTGAGGGGGGAAGGGGTTGAAACATTATATCCCCCCAGCCTGTACCATATTGTATTCAGACACAGGCAGTAGCTATTGGCCTTGATCTGGTGGGGGGTTGCATGTATATTTTTCTCCTCTGCAGGGGGCTTCCCTAATACACAATCTCTGGAGACTGTGTTCTAGAAACGTCTTTCTATCTAGGAGCTACAAGTAGCAAATGATAAAGTGGTGGGTCTGAGCACTTCTGCCCATCCAAGGAGTTGATCTAAGGAGAAGTGGGAGATTAAGCCACATGTTTTTGTAGCACCCAGGCATATGGGGTACTCAGTTCCGGGCAGTGTACGTCTTGGGGATGTCACGATGGTGGCCGTTGCCCAGTTCCGTGCCCTGGGCCCTTTTTGTAATGGGGGATATTTACAGGGGATTTGTGAATAAAGTTATTTGTGATGCCACTTGCGGTGTTGCGGCTAAATGTAATGAGCCGCCGTTGCAGAATGTCCTTACTGGGGCTGAAGGTATGAGCAGCTAGTATATGTCACGCTCCCCGGGTCCCCTGCTCTGCTCCCCGACTCACCTGCCACGCTCCCCGGCTTCCCTGCGTCGCTCCCCGGTTCCTCTGTCCGGCGTCCGCCGCTCCCCGGTCTCCAGCCTCCATTGCCTGCGGTCCCCAGGCGACCTGGTCCCTGCTCCCGGCGCCCGTCGGCTACTCAGCCCCAGCTCGGCTCTCCTGCTTCCTGCTCACCGCTCCCTGCCCTGGCTTCTGGCACCCGGGCCTCGCGCATGCGCATTAGGGCGCGCGCGCGCGCGGTCATTGACCCTCTCTTAAAGGGCCAGCGTCCACTGACAGGAAATTGATCACACAGGTACAGGGTATAAAGGGGTTTAGTGTCCAAGTGGGCGGGGCCTGTTCTTCGTGTTTCCTAAGCTAGGAGTCAGGTCTCCTTGTGTCTCCGTGATATACTCACCTATCTCTCTTCTAGAGCCGCTCCTGCCTCGCCATCCGGTCCTGCCGACTCCCGAACCCCGAACGCTGACTATCTGCCATCCCGTCAGTCCGTTCCATCTCTGATCCCTGTGGTGACCCATCCTCTCGCTCCATCGGTTCCGGACTCTGCCTGACAACACCTCGGCCTCCGAACCTGAGCTCCGTCACCCGGACTACCATCAGTGACTCCGTGGTCCCAGGGACTTCACCATTCTACTCTGTTGCACGGACTGTCCTGCTACATGTAGTGCTCCGGCTACCGGACTCCTTGCCTTCAGGAAGGTGTTCGGCGCAGTGGATCCACCTCCTGGGTCTGCCCATCCATCTGGCCCTAACAGTAAGAACAGGCCATGGATCCCGCCGAAGAACTAGCGGCCTTGCAGGAGGAACTCACACGCCAGCGTGAGACCCAGACCCGCATGCTGAACTTTATGTCTTCTGTGGACGCCCGCCTGAACACGCTACAAGCGTCGGTTACATCTTCGGCATCTCGAGCTTCCACTGGACAATCCACGGCCCCAGCTCCCGTGGCAGCCTCCTCGGATGCTTCCAGGCTTCGTTTGGCCTCACCACCCCGGTACGCCGGAGATCCCAAGACCTGCAGGGGATTCATAAACCAATTTTCCCTCCATTTCACGCAACTGCCGCATTTGTTTGCCTCCGACCAAGCCAAGGTCGCGTTCATGATGTCCCATCTAGAGGGTGAGGCACTGGCGTGGATGAACCCCTTGTGGGAGAAGGAGGACCCTGTGACCACTAACATCCAGGAGTTCCTGCAGGCATTTCGTGGCACCTTTGACGAGCCCGGACGCGCCGCCGCGTCTGCCTCATCTCTCCTCCGGTTACGTCAGGGGACTCTGATGGTGGGTCAATATGCCATCCGTTTTCGCACCTTGGCTTCGGAACTTGGGTGGAACAATGAGGCTCTAACCGCCGCCTTCTGGGAAGGTCTCTCGGGTCGTATCAAAGATGAGCTGGCTGGTCGTGACGTGCCGTCCACCTTGGATGCCCTGATTGCCCTAGCAACTCGAGTGGACATTCGCTTTCAGGAACGATCCAAGGAAGTGTCCCGTGAGAGACGTCCGATACGGCATTCCTCTCCTCCGCAGAAGCCCGCCGTTCTTCAGTCAACGGCATCTGGTGTCTCCGTCCACGAGCCCATGCAGATCGACCGTTTGAGGCAGTCTGAACAACGCCGAGCAGAACGGCTCGCCAAGGGCCTCTGCTTCTACTGCGGAGAGGGCACACACCTTCTACGCTCCTGTCCAGAGAGGCCGGGAAACTCCAAAGCCTAGGGTTGGTAGGAGAGGCCACCCTAGGTGCTGGGACTCTCTCAGACCTGGTTACATGGACTGTTCAAGTGACAACGGGAGAGACGCGGTTCACGGCTGAGGCGTACCTCGATTCCGGGGCAGCAGGCAATTTCATCCAGCAGGCCACGATGGACAAGTACCAGGTGCCTGTTACTCCACTCGACAAACCTCTCGTGATTGCCTCTGTGGATGGGAGACCCCTCTCTGACACCATCTCGTGGATCACCAAGCCGGTGGAACTGCGTATCGGTGCCCTGCACACCGAGAACATCGCTCTCTACGTCCTCCCACACATGTCCCATCAAATCCTGCTGGGACTCCCCTGGCTACGGACACATGAACCGTCCGTCAGCTGGGGCACTGGTGAAATCACCCGATGGGGCTCCTCTTGCCACGAGAACTGTCTGAAAACCATACAACCCATCCGACGACCTCCGGTTCCAGAGTCCCTACCGGGACTGCCCTCGGCCTATTGGTCCTTCGCGGACGTCTTTGACAAAAAGGAATCAGAGGTACTTCCGCCACATCGTCCTTACGATTGTGCCATCGACCTGCTCCCGGGAACTACACCACCTCGAGGACGGATATATCCGCTGTCTCCTGCCGAAACAAGGGCCATGTCTACCTACATCACAGAGAACCTGGCAAGGGGATTCATTCGGAGATCCTCCTCTCCTGCTGGAGCAGGCTTCTTCTTCGTCAAGAAGAAAGAGGGCGACCTACGCCCATGCATAGACTACCGGGGATTGAACCAAATCACCGTGAAAAATAAGTACCCCCCGCCGCTCATTCCCGAATTGTTTGACCGGCTTAGAGGAGCTCGTGTGTTCACCAAGTTGGATCTTCGGGGTGCCTACAACCTGGTCCGCATCCGCTCAGGGGACGAATGGAAGACCGCGTTCAATACTCGCGATGGGCACTATGAATACTGTGTGATGCCCTTCGGCCTGTGTAACGCACCAGCAGTCTTTCAGGAATTGGTGAACGACGTTTTCCGAGACCTTCTCTACATCTGTGTGGTGGTGTATCTTGATGACATCCTGGTCTTTTCTCCGGACCTCCAAACTCACAGAGAGAACGTGCAGCTGGTACTACAACGACTGAGGGAAAATCGTCTGTACGCCAAGTACGAGAAGTGTGTCTTCGAGCAGTCTTCTCTGCCCTTCCTGGGTTACGTAATCTCCGATACCGGATTGCAGATGGATCCGCAGAAGGTCTCTTCCATTCTCAACTGGCCCCCTCCTTCTGGACTGAAGGCAATCCAACGCTTTCTGGGATTCGCAAACTATTACCGCCAGTTCATCCCTCACTTCTCGGCCCTGACTGCTCCTCTCTCCGCCTTGACCAAGAAGGGAGCTAATCCAAAGGACTGGTCACCTGCGGCCGACGCCGCGTTTGGCTCTCTGAAGTGGGCATTTGCCTCCTCCCCTGTGCTCCACCGTCCGGAGTTAAACCGACAGTTCACCTTGGAGGTGGATGCCTCCTCCTCGGGAGCCGGAGCAGTGCTCATGCAGAAGTCCTCCTCCGGGAAGATGGTGACTTGCGGTTTCTTCTCCAAGAGCTTCCCAGCGCCTGAACGCAACTACACCATCGGTGACCGAGAGCTATTGGCAGTCAAACTGGCCCTGGAGGAATGGCGCTACCTTCTGGAAGGAGCAGTGTACCCCGTTATTATTTACACGGACCACAAGAACCTGGAATACCTGCGGTCTGCTCAGCGACTGAACCCACGGCAAGCCAGGTGGTCCTTGTTCTTTGCCAGATTCGATTTCCAGCTCCATTTCCGACCCGCGGACTAGAATGTACGTGCAGATGCCTTGTCCAGGTCATTCCTGCCCATGGAGCAGGAGGAGGAGACATCCCAGCCCATCATATGCCCTAGTAAAATCATTCCGGTGGCTCCTGTCACCCGGGCCCAGATACCGCCCGGGAAGACCTATGTCTCTGAGACTGACAGGCAAAAAGTGTTACACTGGGGCCATGCCTCGAAAATAGCCGGTCATGCTGGTCAGAAGAGAACATGGAGTACGATTGTACGTCATTACTGGTGGCCATCCCTTCGGACGGATGTCGCTTCTTTTGTCTCAGCCTGCTCCTCTTGTGCCAGGAACAAGACGCCTAAACATCTGCCATATGGCCGTCTTCTGCCTCTGCCTATACCCTCAGTTCCGTGGCAACACATTGCGATGGACTTTATTACGGACTTGCCACTGTCCTCCGGACACACAGTCATATGGGTCGTGGTGGATCGGTTCTCCAAAATGGCTCATTTCGTCCCTATGGCTGGACTGCCCTCTGCCTACATACAGCACATCTTCCGGTTGCATGGCGTTTGGCTCTCTGATGGCTTTCCATCACACATTGTGTCCGACAGAGGAACTCAGTTTACCTCCCGCTTCTGGAGGGCTCTCTGTAAACATCTGGGAGTGACTCTGGATTTCTCTTCAGCCTACCATCCTCAGTCGAATGGCCAAGTGGAACGGGTCAATCAGATCTTGACCTCCTTCTTACGTCACTACGTCAACGCCCATCATGACGACTGGTCCACGCTTCTTCCTTGGGCTGAATTCTCCCATAACCACCACGTCAGTGAGTCCTCCTCCAGCTCTCCCTTCCATGTCGTTTACGGACTTCAGCCTTCCGTCCCATTACCTGTATCCTCTTCCTCGGATGTTCCTGCTGCTGATGCTGTAGCCCGTGACTTTGCAACAATTTGGGACTCTGTCAAGGCGTCCCTTGGACGTGCTTCTCTGCGGATGAAGAGACACGCAGACAAGAGGCGTCTGGATCCTCCGTGTTTCTCTCCAGGAGATCTGGTCTGGCTTGCTTCCAAGTACGTCCGATTGAAGCTGCCATCCTACAAGCTGGGTCCTCGCTACATCGGGCCGTTTAAAGTCCTCAGCAAGATCAATGAGGTCTCCTACAAGCTGCAGCTCCCGGCCACGATGAGGATACCCAACTCCTTCCACAACTCCCTGCTCAAGCCGGTTGTCCTTGGTCCCTTCTCCGCTGCTGTCAGTTCGGCTCCTCCTCCTATTGCTGATGATGACATCTATGCGGTAAGGGATGTCGTGTCCATGAAAACCGTACGGGGCCGACAGTTCTTCCTGGTGGACTGGGCAGGGTGTGGTCCTGAGGATAGGTTCTGGGAACCCCGAGAGAATGTGGGTACTCCTCTGATTCGTGCCTTCCTGTCCCGGTTGCGGGGTGGGAGGGGGGGTACTGTCACGCTCCCCGGGTCCCCTGCTCTGCTCCCCGGCTCACCTGCCACGCTCCCCGGCTTCCCTGCGTCGCTCCCCGGTTCCTCTGTCCGGCGTCCGCCGCTCCCCGGTCTCCAGCCTCCATTGCCTGCGGTCCCCAGGCGTCCTGGTCCCCGCTCCCGGCGCCCGTCGGCTACTCAGCCCCAGCCCGGCTCTCCTGCTTCCTGCTCACCGCTCCCTGCCCTGGCTTCTGGCACCCGGGCCTCGCGCATGCGCATTAGGGCGCGCGCGCGGTCATTGACCCTCTCTTAAAGGGCCAGCGTCCACTGACAGGAAATTGATCACACAGGTACAGGGTATAAAGGGGTTTAGTGTCCAAGTGGGCGGGGCCTGTTCTTCGTGTTTCCTAAGCTAGGAGTCAGGTCTCCTTGTGTCTCCGTGATATACTCACCTATCTCTCTTCTAGAGCCGCTCCTGCCTCGCCATCCGGTCCTGCCGACTCCCGTACCCCGAACGCTGACTATCTGCCATCCCGTCAGTCCGTTCCATCTCTGATCCCTGTGGTGACCCGTCCTCTCGCTCCATCGGTTCCAGACTCTGCCTGACAACACCTCGGCCTCCGAACCTGAGCTCCGTCACCCGGACTACCATCAGTGACTCCGTGGTCCCAGGGACTTCACCATTCTACTCTGTTGCACGGACTGTCCTGCTACCTGTAGTGCTCTGGCTTCCGGACTCCTTGCCTTCAGGAAGGTGTTCGGCCCAGTGGATCCACCTCCTGGGTCTGCCCGTCCATCTGGCCCTAACAGTATAGTAGTCCCTCCACAAGTAGGGCATTGTCCCAGCGGGTGTATGGTGCGATGGGCATCGCAAGAAGGAGTCCAGACAGGTATTCAGTGCAACTGGTTTACTCACTGTTCTCAAGATGTTAACTGGTTGCCCGAGGCCAACTGGTTTCGCCTCCAGGTCCCCTTCGTCCCAGTGCCAGTCTGGTTCTCTGGTACTTTCTTCCCCTGCACCTGTCTCTGGTAAATGAGTCCCCGTGGTATGGAACACTGGGGGTCCCCAGTTTGTGGTTTGTCCACCTCTGTCTGCCTGACGGTAGCGTGAACCCTGTGGGGATGGAGTCTCTGGTCCTGTCCCTGGTTCTCGCTTTGCTATTGAGTCTTTGGATTCTCTAGGGTCAGCAAGGTCCTTGATGGTCCCCATTGCTGTGCAGGTGTTAACAGGTCGGCTTGAAGCTCTTTCCTGTCCTACTCCCGTCAGTGCTTAGTTCCGGGAGTACTCTACCGTACTCCACCGGCAACCACCTCTCCTGGGTACCAGGTCACCGTTAACCTGAGTCAGGACGTTGCTCAGTCACACATTCACACTTCCACTGTCACTACTCAACTCACTATGTCTACTCTCTTTGACTGCAGACTCCCTTCTCCTTCTGACTACTGTCTTCCTGTGTCCCGACTACTCTCCAGTCTGCACCTCTCACCTGGTCAACTAGTGAACTGGAGTGGCTCCACCTCTAGGCGGCCATCCATTGGTTCCACTCTAGCTAAGTACCATTGTATGGGGGATTGTTGGGGAAAACTAGGATTACCTGGGTTTTTGTGGGTACCAACACTGGGGTTCTGGGTCCCTAAGGGGGTAGGCCCTGCATCCTTTTGGGGATGCAGAACCTTGTAGCACCCTGAAGTGTTCAGCGGCGCTACATTTTTAGTTTAGTTGATGCTTTGCTGGCTGAAGGGCCAAGGATCTGTGCTGACGGCAGGTGCTGGTGCCTGTGTATGGACTATGGGACGTTGAAGATCAGCTGTTACGTGGGATTGTGTTGTCTCAGCCATGCTACCGAATTTAAGGAACTCATCTAAGGACTGTTGTTGCATTTTCCTTGGTGTCAGATTGCTGGGTGCCGCTCCTGGATCTGTATTCTTTGTGTGGACTCATTGTGGTCTCTAAAGAACCCTTTGGATATTGGATATTTTATGCTTCCTGCCTCAATTAAACTTGTTGATTTGTTCATCGGCCTGGTGTCTCTGCCTGCTCTCTCGCATACCCCTTCACACGCTCCATCTCATCATTCATTGCTTTCAATTGTATCGGCAACTGCGATGCCAATACAATTGAAAGTGCAATCCTCGGCAAGGGGGAGGCCGGTCACAGCGCAGGCACCGGTCCCCCTGAGTAGCGGTGCATTGTCCTGCCATTGGGAGTGGGCCCCCCTTGCAGCCCAGGGCCCCGGCATTTGACAGGGTTTGCCGGGTGCTGACGCTGGCCCTGGTTCTGGGCATCAGAACTGGCATCAAAATCAAGTAACTACAGTCTGTCTTAAATGAGTGGGATATTGTGAAGATTTTGACTTGTGCAGATTCGTACAAAATTATGAAGGGGATTTGGATGCACCAAAGTGAATGAGAATCCTAAAGGTTTGTATTTATGGTGGGAGATCAGTGGCCGAAAGCCATTTAACCCCTCAAAAACACCAGTTACTTATACAAATCTGTGAAAACTGGGGTTTTGCCCACTTTGATGCCAGTTCTCATGCCCAGAACCTGTTTGGGCCAGGCTGGAGTGATCTGAATTTGATGTGTGGCATCACTATGTATGTAAATTTGGTGTGCGATCAGTGGCCCAAAGCCATTTACCCCTCAAAAACACCAGTTACGTATTCAAATCTGTGAAAACTGAGGTTTTGCCCACTTTGATGCCAGTTCTGATGCCCAGAACCCCTTTGGGCCAAGCTGGACTGATCTGAATTTGATGTGTGGCATCACTAGGTATGTATATGTGGTGTGAGATCAGTGGCCTAAAGCCATTTAACCCCCCAAAATCACCAGTTACTTATTCAAATATGTGAAAACTGTGGTTTTGCCTACTTTGATGCCAGTTCTGATGCCCAGAACCCATTTGGGCCAGGCTGGAGTGACATGAATTTGATGTGTGGCATCACTAGGTATGTAAATGTGGTGTGAGATCAGTGGCCCAAAGCCATTTAACCCCTCAAAAACACCAGTTACTTATTCAAATCTGTGAAAACTGGGGTTTTGCCCACTTTGATGCCAGTTCTGATGCCCAGAACCTGTTTGGGCCAGGCTGGAGTGATCTGAATTTGATGTGTGGCATCACTAGGTATGTAAATGTGATGTGCGATCAGTGGCCCAAAGCCATTTACCCCTCAAAAACACCAGTTACGTATTCAAATCTGTGAAAACTGAGGTTTTGACCACTTTGATGCCAGTTCTGATGCCCAGAACTCCTTTGGGCCAAGCTGGACTGATCTGAATTTGATGTGTGGCATCACTAGGTATGTATATGTGGTGTGAGATCAGTGGCCCAAAGCCATTTAACCCCTCAAAAACACCAGTTACTTATTAAAATCTGTGAAAACTGAGGTTTTGCCCACTTTGATAACCCCTCAAAAACACCAGTTACTTATTCAAATCTGTGAAAACTGGGGTTTTGCCCACTTTGATGCCAGTTCTGATGCCCAGAACCTGTTTGGGCCAGGCTGGAGTGATCTGAATTTGATGTGCGGCATCACTAGGTAGGTAAATGTGGTGTGAGATCAGTGGCCCAAAGCCATTTAACCCCTCAAAAACACCAGTTACTTATTCAAATCTGTGAAAACTGGGGTTTTGCCCACTTTGATGCCAGTTCTGATGCCCAGAACCTGTTTGGGCCAGGCTGGAGTGATCTGAATTTGATGTGTGGCATCACTAGGTATGTAAATTTGGTGTGATATCAGTGGCCCAAAGCCATTTAACCCCTCAAAAACACCAGTTACTTATTCAAATCTGTGAAAACTGGGGTTTTGCCCACTTTGATGCCAGTTCTGATGCCCAGAACCTGTTTGGGCCAGGCTGGAGTCACTTGAGTTTGATTATAGGCATCACTAGACATGCAATTGTGGTGTTAGATCAGTGGCCCAAAGCCATTTAACCCTTTCACTAACATACTTTGGTGCCCACTTTGATGCCCATTTTTTTGCCAGTTTTATAATTTCCGCAGCTGATTTTGAGTGTATTTATATTAGGGCACATCAGTGCATTGTAGTTTATTATTGTGATGTGTTATTTTGCTTGTTAAATGCATAAAAAACTGAAAAAACTAAATTGCCAAATAAGAAACTGACGAATAAGAAACCAACTTCAGCCCCGAATAAGAAACTGGACGAATAAGAAACCAACTTCAGCATCGTGTGTTTTTGGCACTTTTTTGGATCAGTTTTCTTAAGTTCTGACTTGACTTCCCAGAAAAGTCTATGACAAATCAGATTTGCTGTACGCTCCTTGCAGTTTTTTAGTGTCTGCAGTTTGTCAAAAGGTTTTGACAAAAAAAGAAGCAGCATGTTCATTGTTCCTGTGTTTTTATCACATTTTGTCACCCATTGAAATCAATGAAGGAATGAAAAATGCATGGTTAAAAATTCCAGCGTTTTGTATGCGATTTATTTATGTTTTTGTCACAAAAACACTGGTCACCAATATTGTTCCAGGATAAATAAATACTGGTCTCCCTCCTACAAAACTGACCACACGATCTGTGGGCATGTCACTCAGAATAAACCCATGACATCATTGCCGCGACACGCCATACTACGTAACCCGCAGCTGTGATGTCAGGGGTTCACCCGAGTTTATTCTGATCGTGCAGTTCTGTCTGCACTCAGAGTAGGCAATCATGCTCTGACACTTGCTGTGACAGGACAGGGATGTAGCAGAGCTGAATAACTGTGGGACCTCATGTGGATTACGTCGAACCTGCAGGGTTGTTTGGGGGTAATAAAGTGGTGAAAGAGGGGGGCTTTTTGAATTATATTCCAACTAAAGGATTTTTTGGGGTTTGTGTTTATTTACTTTAATTTACAGATTAGTGACGAGGCAGAGTCTCAGACAAGTGCCATCACTAATTTATGGCTTAGTGGTTGCTGTGAACTGCAATTAACTCCTTATTACCCTGATTGCCACTGCACCAGGGCAATGAGAAGAGCCAGGTCCAGGGCCAGAATTGGCGCATATTATGTATGCGCCATTTCTGGGGCGGCTGTGGGTTGCTATTGTTAGGCTTCAAAGAGCCAAATAACCACGGCCCTCCCCACCCTAATAATAGCAGCCCCAGATGTCTGCTGTACATTGGCTGGTTTTATAAAAATAAGGGGGGGGGGGCCCACATTATTTTTTTAATTCAATTTGATTAAAAAAAAGTGAGGGATACCCTCTATTTTTCATAACCAGCCAAGGTACAGCAGACAGCTGAGGATTGCACCTGCTGCTGTTCCTGTGCTAGATATGACAAATGGGGGGGACACCACATCATTTTTTTTTCTACCCAAGAAAAAATAGCTGGCCAAGCTAGCGATCAAACTATTCTGTTAATTTTTTCTATCTATTCTATGTTCTTTCTTTGTTTCTATTCTTTCTATCTATTCTACCTATCTGTCAATTATCCTATCACTAGAAATAGGCACAATGCTATTGCATCAGGAGTGCAGTGAAATGAACATCTATCTATGCTTAGTGGTTGTTAGGGCTAGGTGGACGGGCAGACCCAGGAGGTGGATCCACTGGGCCGAACTCCTTGATGATGGTAAGGGGTCCGGTAGCTGGAGCACTACGGGTAGCAGGACAGTCCGTGTACAAGAGGAGAATGTAGAAGTCCCTGGGACCACGGAGTCACTGATGGTAGTCCGGGTGACGGAGCTCAGGTTCGGAGGCCAAGATGTTGTCAGGCGGAGTCCGGAACCGATGGAGCGAGCAGACGGGTCACCGCAGGGATCAGAGAGGGAACGGACTGTCAGGATGGCAGATAGACAGCGTTCGGGGTTCGGGATTAGGCAGGACCGGATGGCGAAGCAGGATCGGCTCTAGAAGAGAGAGAGGTGAGTATCTCACAGGAACACAAGGAGACCTGACTCCTAGCTTGGGAAACACGAAGAACAGGCCCCGCCCACTTGGACAGTTAACCCCTTTATACCCTGTACCTGTGTGCCCAATTTCCTGTTAGTGGACGCTGGCCCTTTAAGAAAGGGTCAGTGAAAGCGCGCGCGCCCTAATGCGCATGCGCGAGGCCCGGGTGCCAGAAGCCAGGGCAGGGAGCGGTGAGGAGGACGCAGCAGAGCCGGGCTGGGGCTGAGAAGCCGACGGGCGCCGGGAGCGGGGACCAGGACGCCTGGGGACCGCCAGCAATGGAGGCTGGAGACCGGGGAGCGACGGAGACCGGACAGAAGAACCGGGGGGCGTCGCAGGGAAGCCGGGGAGCGTGGCAGGTGAGCCGGGGAGCAGAGCAGGGGACCCGGGGAGCGTGACAGTACCCCCCCCCACGCCCCCCTCCCCGCAACCGGGACAGGAAGGCACGGATCAAAGGAGTACCCACATTCTCCCGGGGTTCCCAGGACCTATCCTCAGGACCATAGCCTGCCCAGTCCACCAGGAAGAACTGTCGGCCCCGTACAGTTTTCATGGCCACGATATCCCTTACCGCATAGATGTCGTCATCGGCAATAGGAGGAGGAGCCGAACTGGCAGCAGCGGAGAAGGGACCAAGGACAACCGGCTTGAGCAGGGAGACGTGGAAGGAGTTGGGTATCTTCATCGTGGCCGGGAGCTGCAGCTTGTAGGAAACCTCATTGATCTTGCCAAGGACTTTAAACGGCCCGATGTAGCGAGGTCCCAGCTTGTAGGATGGCAGCTTCAATCGGACGTACTTGGAAGCAAGCCAGACGAGATCTCCTGGAGAGAAACACGGAGGGTCCAGATGCCTCTTATCTGCGTGTCTTTTCATCCGCAGGGAAGCACGTCCAAGGGACGCCTTAACAGAGTCCCAAATGGTTGCAAAGTCACGGGCTACAGCATCAGCAGCAGGGACATCCGAGGAAGAGGATACAGGCAATGGGACGGAAGGCTGAAGTCCGTAAACGACATGGAAGGGAGAGCTGGAGGAGGACTCACTGACGTGGTGGTTATGGGAGAATTCAGCCCAAGGAAGAAGCGTGGACCAGTCGTCATGATGGGCGTTGACGTAGTGACGTAAGAAGGAGGTCAAGATCTGATTGACCCGTTCCACTTGGCCGTTCGACTGAGGATGGTAGGCCGAAGAAAAGTCCAGAGTCACCCCCATATGTTTGCAGAGAGCCCTCCAGAAGCGGGAGGTGAACTGAGTTCCTCTGTCGGACACAATGTGGGATGGAAAGCCATGCAAGCGGAAGATGTGTTGTATATAGGCGTCAGCGAGTTCCTGGGCAGAGGGCAGTCCAGCCATAGGTACGAAATGAGCCATTTTAGAGAACCGATCCACCACGACCCATATGACTGTGTGTCCGGAGGACAATGGCAAGTCCGTAATAAAGTCCATCGCAATGTGTTGCCACGGTACTGAGGGTATAGGCAGAGGCAGAAGATGGCCATATGGCAGATGTTTGGGCGTCTTATTCCTGGCACAAGAGGAGCAGGCTGAGACAAATGAAGCGACGTCCGTGCGAAGGGATGGCCACCAGTAATGACGTACAATCGTACTCCATGTTCTCTTCTGACCAGCATGACCGGCTATTTTTGAGGCATGACCCCAGTGTAGCACTTTTTGCCTGTCAGTCTCAGAGACATAGGTCTTCCCGGGCGGTATTTGGGCCAGAGTTACAGGAGTCACCGGAATGATTTTACTAGGGCAGATGATGGGCTGGGATGTCTCCTCCTCCTGCTCCATGGGCATGAAAGACCTGGACAAGGCATCTGCGCGTACATTCTTGTCCGCGGGTCGGAAATGGAGCTGGAAATCAAATCTGGCAAAGAACAAGGACCACCTGGCTTGCCGTGGGTTCAGTCGCTGAGCAGACCGCAGGTATTCCAGGTTCTTGTGGTCCGTTTCAATAATAACGGGGTACACTGCTCCTTCCAGAAGGTAGCGCCATTCCTCCAGAGCCAGTTTGACTGCCAATAGTTCTCGGTCACCGATGGTGTAGTTGCGTTCAGGCGCTGAGAAGCTCTTGGAGAAGAAACCGCAAGTCACCATCTTCCCGGAGGAGGACTTCTGCATGAGCACTGCTCCAGCTCCCGAGGAGGAGGCATCCACCTCCAAGGTGAACTGTCGGTTTAACTCCGGACGATGGAGCACAGGAGAGGAGGCAAATGCCCGCTTCAGAGAGCCAAACGCGGCGTCGGCCGCAGGTGACCAGTCCTTTGGATTAGCCCCCTTCTTGGTCAAGGCGGAGAGAGGAGCAGTCAGAGCAGAGAAGTGAGGGATGAACTGGCGGTAATAGTTGGCGAATCCCAGAAAGCGTTGGATTGCCTTCAGTCCAGAAGGAGGGGGCCAGTTGATAATAGAAGAGACCTTCTTCGGATCCATCTGCAGTCCGGTATCTGAGATGACGTAACCCAGGAAGGGAAGAGAAGACTGCTCGAAGACACACTTCTCGTACTTGGCGTACAGTCGATTCTCCCTCAGTCGTCGTAGTACCAGCTGCACGTTCTCTCTGTGGGTCTGGAGGTCCGGAGAAAAGACCAGGATGTCATCGAGATACACCACCACACAGATGTAAAGAAGGTCCCGGAACACGTCGTTCACCAATTCCTGAAAGACAGCTGGTGCGTTACACAGGCCGAAGGGCATCACACAGTATTCATAGTGCCCATCGCGAGTGTTGAACGCGGTCTTCCATTCGTCCCCCGAGCGGATGCGGACCAGGTTGTAGGCACCCCGAAGATCCAACTTGGTGAACACACGAGCTCCTCTAAGCCGATCAAACAATTCGGGGATGAGCGGCAGAGGGTACTTGTTTTTCACGGTGATTTGGTTTAATCCCCGGTAGTCTATGCATGGACGTAGATCACCTTCTTTCTTCTTCACGAAGAAGAAGCCTGCTCCAGCAGGAGAGGAGGATCTCCGAATGAATCCCCTTGCCAGGCTCTCTGTGATGTAAGTAGACATGGCCCTTGTTTCGGATGGAGACAGCGGATATATCCGTCCTCGAGGTGGTGTAGTTCCCGGGAGCAGGTCGATGGCACAATCGTAAGGACGATGTGGCGGAAGTACCTCTGACTCCTTTTTGTCGAAGACATCCGCGAAGGACCAATAGGCCGAGGGCAGTCCCGGTAGGGACTCTGGAACCGGAGGTCGTCGGATGGGTTGTATGGTCTTCAGACACTTCTCGTGGCAAGAGGAGCCCCATCGGGTGATTTCACCAGTACCCCAGCTGACTGATGGTTCGTGTGTCCGTAACCAGGGAAGTCCCAGCAGGATTTGATGGGACATGTGTGGAAGGACGTAGAGAGCGATGTTCTCGGTGTGCAGGGCACCGATACGCAGTTCGACCGGCCTGGTGATCCACGAGATGGTGTCAGAGAGGGGTCTCCCATCCACAGAGGCAATCACGAGGGGTTTGTCGAGTGGAGTAACAGGCACCTGGTACTTGTCCACCGTGGCCTGCTGGATGAAATTGCCTGCTGCCCCAGAATCGAGGTACGCCTCAGCCGTGAACCGCGTCTCTCCCGTTGTCACTTGCACAGTCCACGTAACCGGGTCTGAGAGAGTCCCAGCACCTAGGGTGGCCTCTCCTACCAACCCTAGGCTTTGGAGTTTCCCGGCCTTTCTGGACAGGAGCGTAGCAGGTGTGTGCCCTCTCCGCAGTAGAAGCAGAGGCCCTTGGCGAGCCGCTCTGCTCGGCGTTGTTCAGACTGCCGCACACGGTCGATCTGCATGGGCTCGTGGACGGAGACACCAGATGCCGTTGACTGAAGTACGGCGGGCTTCTGCGGAGGAGAGGAATGCCGTACCGGACGTCTCTCACGGGACACCTCTTTGGATCGCTCCTGAAAGCGAATGTCCACTCGAGTCGCTAGGGTAATCAGGGCATCCAGGGTGGATGGTACGTCACGACCAGCCAGCTCATCTTTAATTCGACCCGAGAGTCCTTCCCAGAAGGCGGCGGTTAGAGCCTCGTTGTTCCACCCGAGTTCCGAAGCCAAGGTGCGAAAACGTATGGCGTATTGACCACCGTCAGAGTCCCCTGACGTAACCGGAGAAGAGATGAGGCAGACGCGGAGGCGCATCCGGGCTCATCAAAGGTGCCACGAAATGCCTGCAGGAACTCCTGGATGTTCGTGGTCACAGGATCCTCCTTTTCCCACAAGGGGTTCATCCACGCCAGTGCCTCACCCTCTAGATGGGACATGATGAACGCGACCTTGGCTTGGTCGGAGGCGAACAAATGCGGCAGCTGCGTGAAATGGAGGGAGCACTGGTTTATGAAACCCCTGCAGGTCTTGGGATCTCCGGCGTACCGGGGTGGTGAGGCCAAACGAAGTCTGGAAGCATCCGAAGAGGCTGCCACGGGGGCTGGAGCCGTGGATTGGCTAGTGGAAGCCCGAGATGCTGAAGATGTAACTGACGCTTGTAGCGTGTTCAGGCGGGCGTCCACAGAAGTCATGAAGTTTAGCATGCGGGTCTGAGTCTCACGCTGGCGTGTGAGTTCCTCCTGCAAGGCTGCTAGTGCTTCAGCGGGATCCATGGCCTGTTCTTACTGTTAGGGCCAGGTGGACGGGCAGACCCAGGAGGTGGATCCACTGGGCCGAACTCCTTGATGATGGTAAGGGGTCCGGTAGCTGGAGCACTATGGGTAGCAGGACAGTCCGTGTACAAGAGGAGAATGTAGAAGTCCCTGGGACCACGGAGTCACTGATGGTAGTCCGGGTGACGGAGCTCAGGTTCGGAGGCCAAGATGTTGTCAGGCGGAGTCCGGAACCGATGGAGCGAGCAGACGGGTCACCGCAGGGATCAGAGAGGGAACGGACTGTCAGGATGGCAGATAGACAGCGTTCGGGGTTCGGGATTAGGCAGGACCGGATGGCGAAGCAGGATCGGCTCTAGAAGAGAGAGAGGTGAGTATCTCACAGGAACACAAGGAGACCTGACTCCTAGCTTGGGAAACACGAAGAACAGGCCCCGCCCACTTGGACAGTTAACCCCTTTATACCCTGTACCTGTGTGCCCAATTTCCTGTTAGTGGACGCTGGCCCTTTAAGAAAGGGTCAGTGACCGCGCGCGCGCCCTAATGCGCATGCGCGAGGCCCGGGTGCCAGAAGCCAGGGCAGGGAGCGGTGAGGAGGACGCAGCAGAGCCGGGCTGGGGCTGAGAAGCCGACGGGCGCCGGGAGCGGGGACCAGGACGCCTGGGGACCGCCAGCAATGGAGGCTGGAGACCGGGGAGCGACGGAGACCGGACAGAAGAACCGGGGGGCGTCGCAGGGAAGCCGGGGAGCGTGGCAGGTGAGCCGGGGAGCAGAGCAGGGGACCCGGGGAGCGTGACAGTGGTGTTGACAGGAGCAGTGGACATGTGTCACACTGTTTGCGCTTTCCAATGTATCTGTTGTATGTCATCATTCTGCATTTGTGTATTGTATGTGTTGCGTTATTTGACGTCTTTCTCCACTGTGCACTGTCTCTTCCTTGTGTGCTGTATATTGGTATCTGATGTTGTGTTTCTTGAGCTGTGCTGTTTGTAGGTGTCATCTGTGTATATGTGTGTGTATATGGCTGTATGCTGTGTGTACGTGTCGTCTGTGTACGTGTGTGTATATGGCTGTTTGCTGTGTGTATGTGTCGTCTGTTTACACGTGTGTGTGTGTATATGGCTGTGTGTACGTGTCGGCTGTGTACGTGTGTATATGGCTGTACGCTGTGTGTATGTGTCGTCTGTACAACTGTGTGTGTGTATATGGCTGTGTGTACGTGTCGTCTGTGTACACGTGTGTGTGTATGTATATGGCTGTACACTGTGTGTACGTGTCGTCTGTACACGAGTGTGTGTGTGTGTATATGGCTGTACGCTGTGTACGTGTCGTCTGTGTAAACGTGTGTGTGTGTATATGGCTGTACGCTGTGTGTATGTGTCGTCTGTGTACACGTGTGTGTGTGTGTATGGCTGTACGCTGTGTGTACGTGTCGTCTGTGTACACCTGCGTATATGGCTGTATGCTGTGTGTACGTGTCGTCTGTGTACACATGTGTATATGGCTGTACGCTGTGTGTATGTGTTGTCTATGTACATGTGTGTGTATATGGCTATACGCTGTTTGTACGTGTCGTCTGTGTACACGTGTGTGTATGGCTGTACGCTGTGTGTACGTGTCGTCTCTGTACACGTGTGTATTTGGCTGTGTGTACGTGTCATCTGTGTACATGTGTGTGTGGATATGGCTGTATGCTGTGTGTACGTGTTGTCTGTGTACACGTGTGTGTATATGGCTGTACGCTGTGTGTACGTGTCGCTTGTGTACACGTGTGTATATGGCTGTACGCTATGTACGTGTCATCTGTTTATATTCTCTCTCTGTCTCTCTGTCTATCCCCCCTCCCTCCCGGAGAAAACACAAGTGTTTTAAATAAAAAGATTTTTTTATATTTACCTGTATCCAGCGATGCTGTCTCTGGCTCTGTTGCCTTCCGCTCCTGACCACCGCTCATTATATGTACGTTTATAATGCATTTTTATGTGTTTGTGATTGCCTCCCATTATAGCCTATTGGTTCGAGTTCGGTTCGTCGAACGTTCGACGAACCGAACTCGAACGGGAGCTCCGTTCGGCGAACCGACCTCGAACCGAACCGCGACCGGTTCGCTCATCTCTAATCTTTAATAAGACTAATTTTTCATATATTTCCCTAGTTGTTATAACCGTATAGGTAATTATATAACTAGGTATTAAGATTCTTGAATACTTATATGAGATCTGAGTTGTAAATAATGACCTATGACACATGACAATTTAATCACCCCAGCACACGGCACCTGGTGGTGGGTTTAGGTCTGAAATAAGAGACAGGGACTTGGAGGGCAAGCCGCCGAGAAACGGCGGGCAGCCAAAAAATTAAGGTGTTTTACCTCTGTTGTAAGGTAGGGACAACTATTAGGGAATATTAGATCCCCCTATCTTACTATCAGCATATCCATTAGTATCAACAGGTGGTACACGCCCCTTGCCCACCATTTCCCTCTTCTCTTCCCCTTTCAGGACCTCACATTATATATCACGACTTGGTAGTGACACACATTTCAGTATTACTTCAGTGTTTTCTATAAATTGACCATTTTAAATGTATTTAATAAATGTGACGTTTTAGAGGTTTTTTTCTTTTTGTTTTTTTATATGAAGTTGAAAAAGATACCCAAAAATGGGAAAAGGAAATTAGTATAACTAAAGCAAAACAATATCAGAGAGACATCTCTGATTATGCAAATATAAAACTGTATAGATGTCAGTTTGCATCAGGTTCAATCAAACGGAGAAGGCTCAAAGCAGGTTTCATATCCTCTGCAACCATAACTAGTGAACTAGATCAATCAGAGGAGGAATTTATCATCAACCAGTACTATTAATACAAGATCTAATGGCGCAAGGAAAGCCAGGGCATATACCCTTCAGGCTGCAAATGAGAGATTGGACCAATTCAAGGTAATTAACTTATCTGATCATATATTATCTGAAATTCAGGTCCAACTGCTTAGAAGGGGCTTATCCTTTGCCCCTACTATGCAGTTAGATACGTTTACAGCCATTAAGGATGTACACTTGTTCGCTCGCAAGCTACTGTTTAAACGTATGTTTACCCAATCTGCTACAGGGGGGCCAACAGAGATGGAAAGGGAAGAAGAAGCACTAGAGGCTCTAGAGACCTTATCTGAGGAATCTGCTGGAGCTACTATGAGTAAGTTCCCCACCCATCTTTACCCTAAATCTAAAAAGTTTCCATCTTTGAGTCTGTGTCCTGCAGTGGACTTTTTTGTGAAGATGGTCACCAGACATTGAGCAACTCAATCACAAACATAATAGATTTTCCAACCTTAGTCTGCAGGAAAAAAAGGCCTTGGATGAAATGAAAGGGTGGACTGACGTTCAGTTTAAGCCAGCTGACAAGGGTGGCAACCTTGTCATCTGGCCTAATCTGATGTATGAAGGGGAACAACCCGGCATGCTATAGGAGATTATATGTGGACCCACTGCCAGGGTTCCAGAGTGAACTGGTTAAAATCCTTGAGAGAGCGCCTTTCGGGAAGGTATTATTCCCAAGAAACTGTTTGACTGCCTGAGTAAACATCCTAAAATGCCAACTCTATATTTGAACCCTAAGCTGCACAAGAACAACTGCTGTCCGCCTGGACGACAGATAGTGTCGGGTATACATGGGTTATGTGAGGGTGTGTGTCAGAGGTTGGATTTTTATCTTAAACCTCTGGCCGCCTCCCTCCCATCTTACATTAAGGACACTACTGAGGCTTTGAAGAGGCTGGATAATGTTGTTCTTGATGCAGGTATCATCATGGTGAACACGGATGTGGAAAGTTTGTACACATCTATTGGTCACCATGATGGACTTAAAGCAGTCTCATACTTTCTATCCTTCAGCAATTTAAACAAAAATTGGTTGAACTGTTGCTCATTTTGCTGGAATTCATCCTGACCCATAACGTGTCAAGGGGTCCATCTTTATTCAGAAGCAAGGTACAGCCATGGGGGCGGCTTGCGCCCCGGCCTATGCCAATTTATTTTTGGGGGCCTGGGAGAGGAAGGTCTTCCTCACGGAACCAGATGTCGATATCAATAAGGTTAACAACTGGATGAGATATATTGACGACATCTGGTTCCTGTGGGATGGTACCCCCAAAGAATTGGCAGGATTCATAGATAGGCTAAATAAGAACTCTATTAATGTATTCCTTACATATAGGTTAGGCCGGGAGATCGACTTCTTGGATTTCAAAATTAGAGTAACAGATGAAGGGGAGATTGGCCACAGAGGTTTACAGGAAGCCTATGGCAACAAATGTCTTTCTGCACGCACAATCCTCGCATCTCCCGGCAACCATCAATAGCTCTTATCCTCAATATGTTCCTCTAAGGAAGCATTCTCTGCACAGACAGGGGATCTAACACAGAAGTTTTTACATCGAGGATATAGCAAAAGGATGATTAAGCACGGGTTTGATCGAGCAAGGACATGTAACAGGGATTCCCTCTTATATCCGAACTACTCCCAATCAAAAAAGCAGAAGGAAGGTGCTGTCCGATTAATAACGACCTATAATAACCGTTGGAAAGATATTGTTAAGATACTTAAAAAGCATTGGAATATTTTAACAGATTCCGCTCTAAAAAAACCCATCTCACAATATCCACTAGTAACAACACGAAGAGCAAGGAACATCAAAGACCACTTATGGACCTCCAATCAGCAATCAGCCTAGCACAGGAGTGGTCTGATTCTTTCCATGCGGATTATGTAAGCCATTTGCCAACATGCGGAAGGCAAAAACCTTTAAAGGTGCAAAAGATGATTGTGAGTATGAGATCAGATTGTATTTGAGTTGTACTTCAAAAGCATTGATCTACCAGGCCTCCTGCCCATGCAATCTATATTACATAGGCATGACCACCCGGGAATTGAAGACTCGGGTGGGTGAACATGTCAGACATCAAAAATGCAAGAGACCTCTGCCAATGAAAAACTCAAAACAATCCCTCGGCACTTCAAATAGTTTCACAACTCAAACTCCAGGCACCTGATGGTTAAAGGTACCGTCACACTATGCGACGCTCCAGCGATCCCAACAGCGATCTGACCTGGCAGGGATCGCTGGAGCATCGCTACATGGTCGCTGGTGAGCTGTCAAACAGGCTTATCTCACCAGCGACCAGTGACCAGCCACCAGCGACGCGTGGAAGCGATGCTGCGCTTGGTAACTAAGGTAAATATCAGGTAATCAAGCGCTTGGTTACCCGATATTTACCCTTGTTACCAGCGCACATCGCTTAGCGCTGGCTCCCTGCACTCGTAGCCAGAGCACACATCAGGTTAATAAGCAAACCGCTTTGCTTATTTACCCGATGTGTACTCTGGCTTCGAGTGCAGGGAGCCGGCACTGACAGCCTGAGAGCGGCGGATGCTAGTAACCAAGGTAAATATCGAGTAACCAAGCAAAGCGCTTCGCTTGGTTACCCGATATTTACCTTGGTTACAGCTTACCGCAGGCTGTCAGAAGCCGGCTCCCTGCACATTCAGTTCGTTGCTGTCTCAAACAGCGATGTGTGCTTCACAGCGGGAGAGCAACAACTAAAAAATGGTCCAGGACAATCAGCAACAACCGGCGACCTCACAGCAGGGGTCAGGTTGTTGCTGGATATCACACACAGCGACATCGCTAGCAAGATCGCTGTTGCGTCACAAAACCGTGACTCAGCAGCGATGTTGCTAGCAATGTCACTTAGTGAGACGTGGCCTTTAGGCTATTGACCAGATTAGGATACATATATGGGGTGGGGATGTCGGTAGAACCCTTGCTCAACTAGAGAGCAGATGGATCTACCACTTAGGAACAGTGGCCCCAGAGGGCCTCAATGAAAATTTTGGTTTCAATGCCTTCTTGTGAGTGTAGTACTTACTATCTGGAGACGTCCATTTTTAATTATAGTATATATTTTTAGTATATTTGTTTTATTTTTGTGTGATGTCTTAGGTATAACGGCATCGTTAACTACACGGGAAGATGTGGCTATATTAGGTGTGCTAATTCTTGCCCATCTTTTTCTTTTGAGGTTCTCACTATACAGTGTGCATATGCAATACTCACTTTGGGAGTGGAGTGAATAGTGTTGCGGTGCCGCTGACGCCTGGATATTGAACTGATGGCCTTTTGGCCTCTATCCGAGAGATATATCCGGTGGAGTTGGAGGAACATACATTGGGCACACAAGAATGTCCGGATTCAATTGATCATCTTGACCATATGCTTTGAGATATACTCAACGTGTCCCTACACTGGACATTTATTCTTGGGTGAACCCTGTTGGAGAAATGGTTACCGTGGAATCCTGGATGGAAACTGGCGGGTGTTCAACCTGTAACAATTTGAGGAATATTTATAGTGCTTTATAGGATTTTTAATGGTATAACTTTTTTTTGTATTTTTTCGACTATGATGGATACCTATGTAATGTATGCGATTTATATTTATATATGTTTAGCCTTATGTATCTATGGAATAGTCATGATAAAAAAATGATATACAGTACAGACCAAACGTTTTGGACACACCTTCTCATTCAAAGAGTTTTCTTTATTTTCATGACTCTGTTGTTTGTAGATTCACATTGAATGTATCAAAACTATGAATTAACACATGTGGAATGAAATACTTAACAAAAAAGTGTAAAACAACTGAAAATATGTCCTATTCTAGGTTCTTGAAAGTAGCCTCCTTTTTGCTTTGATTACTGCTTTGCACACTCTTGGCATTCTGTTGATGAGCTTCAAGAGGTAGTCACCGGAAATGGTCTTCCAACAGTCTTGAAGGAGTTCCCAGAGATGCTTAGCACTTGTTGGCCCTTTTGCCTTCACTCTGCGGTCCAGCTCACCCCAAACCATCTTGATTGAATTCAGGTCTGGTGACTGTGGAGGCCAGGTCATCTGGTGTAGCACCCCATCAAATAGTAGTCAAGTCAAATAGTAGTCTTAGTCAAATAGCCGTTACACAGCCAGGAGGTGTGTTTGGGGTCATTGTCCTGTTGAAAAATAAATGATGGTCCAACTAAACGCAAACCGGATGTAACAGCATGCTGCTGCAAGATACTATGGTAGCCATGCTGGTTCAGTATGCCTTCAATTTTGAATAAATCCCCAACAGTGTCACCAGCAAAGCACCCCCACACCATCACACCTCCTCCTCCATGCTTCACGGTGGAAACCAGGCATGTAGAGTCCATCCGTTCACCTTTTCTGCGTCGCACAAAGACACGGTGGTTGGATCCAAAGATTTCAAATTTGGACTCATCAGACCAAAGCACAGATTTCCACTGGTCTAATGTCCATTCCTTGTGTACTTTAGCCCAAAAAAGTCTCTTCTGCTTGTTGCCTGTCCTTAGCAGTGGTTTCCTAGCAGCTATTTTACCATGAAGGTCTGCTGCACAAAGTCTCTTAACAGTTGTTCTAGAGATGTGTCTGCTGCTAGAACTCTGTGTGGCATTGACCTGGTCTATAATCTGAGCTGCTGTTAACCTGTGATTTCTGAGGCTGGTGACTCTGATAAACTTATCCTCCGCAGCAGAGGTGACTCTTGGTCTTCCTTTCCTGGGGCGGTCCTCATGTGAGCCAGTTTCTTTGTAGTATTTGATTGTTTTTTCCACTGCACTTGGGGACACTTTCAAAGTTTTCCCAATTTTTCGGACTGACTGACCTTAATTTCTTAAAGTAATGATGGCCACTCGTTTTTCTTTACTTAGAATTTGTATTATGGCAAGAAAAAAACAGCTAACTGTCTATTCAGTAGGACTATCAGCTCTGTATCCACCAGACCAACCCCATTTATAAGGCAAGAAATCCCACTTATTAAACCTGACAGGGCACACCTGTTAAGTGAAAACCATTTCCGGTGACCAGCTCTTGAAGCTCATCAAGAGAATGCCAAGAGTGTGCAAAGCAGTAATCAAAGCAAAAGGTGGCCACTTTGAAGAACCTAGAATATAAGATATATTTTCATTTGTTTCACACTTTTTTCTTAAGTATTTCATTCCACATGTGTTAATTCATAGTTTTGATGCCTTCAATGTGAATCTACAATTTTCAGTCATGAAAATTAAGAAAACTCTTTGAATGAGAAGGAAGAAACTTTTGGTCTGTACTGTATATGTGGGCACTATGCCTAAGATATTAGTGTGTGTATAGAGGGCCATTTATGACTCTGCTTATAATTGATGTAATTAGCATATACATCTTTGAAGGCCCTGTATGTAATTACTTTATAATACTGTCATTTAGGATATTTCAATTGGAATAACATAAGCATCTATGTGTAACTTTATTATATACTTGAAGCGTATCCTCTTGGTCTAAATCCACCGATGGACTGTCACAATGCGTCTATGCACTAGTCAGACTCAACACCTCTGTGCTATCCATGCTGTGCTGTAGTCTGACAGAGGACTCCTCATTCTTTAGCACAGCCGATGGGACGGGGAGGCGCGCAGTGGCGGCAGCATCGCGTTGCCGCAGCTACTATGCTGGGCGGGTTCCCGACCTGGCCGGAATTAGAATGAGGTCATTTCCTGGTACATCCTCCTGTCATGGCAGCACCCGCACCGTAACAAGCATGGTTATGCGGCAGCAATCAACCTACCACATGTGCACATATAAATGTGAGTATATAAGGGGAGCTTTCACTAGTATAGACATACCTGCCTCCTGATGAAGCCCAGGTGAGGCGCGGTGGGAGAGAGATACAGTCACCTTATGTTCAGGTCTGTGCGTTCATAATTGCTATGCTAAACGTTGTTATGTAATTGTGTCAGTGTTTATACTTGTGCTCTTTGATCTTGACTGGGGTGGCAACTGCGCTTGCTGTTCTTCAGCGGGTGTATGTTGCTAAACTTAGTCAGATTGGACTAGCATGACCCACAGTGATACTCCATATAGCTGGGGATTGTTTCAATTTTTCTACATGTTATTTTTTTGTAAGGTACTTTTATATTAGAATCCCCCGTGTATTACTTAATGTGGACCAACTTAGGTATATTGTTATGCTGAATGTGTGCACTACTTTGACCCACAGTGATATATATTCTTTAGGTCTGGGGTTGTCCTAACTATGTTTAAATACTCTGTATGTTTTTCTATATTAGAAATCCCCTGCTACAAATCCCTGTGGGACTAATTAGTGACCTTATAACCTGACCCTGTCATATGTTTGTGTTTTAGCCAATTGGCCATATATTAATGTTTTGAACATCACAAGACCTATGTGAACAGCTCTTTGCATTTATTACTAACGCCCTATTGTGGGTTCTGTGTGTCTCTACCCACCTCTCCCCCAGTCCTTGGGGATTATGTTTGCAGTCTCTTTTGCCCTGCTATGCCTATTGTCTGTATGTTTTTTATTTCTCTGAGTATTTAATAAAACTAATATATTTTACAAGGATTACCAGCATCATGAGTATTCCTTTTGAGGATATAAGTGGTTCAATTGATATATAGGATGCTATCCTGACTACTTAATTGCAAGATGTGAAATGTGTGGTTCTATAGTAATGGGGAGAGGTCTCATGAGACCCCCCATAACTAATCCTATAAGTGAAAAGAATTAAAACAAACATTGAAACAATACTTAATTTGAAATAAAATACACACACCCTTTTTCACCCCCTTATTAGCCTCAAAAGCACCCTTGCAGATCCGATGTAATTCATACAAAGACACACAATGATCTTGGCTCTGCTACATACTGAAATCGCATAGCATAGACACATTAGATAATGTGACTGCCCGCTGCGGCTTCAGGCAGACGCTGACTGAGCCACAGCTATGAGTGGTGACATCACTGAGTTTACCTGCAGTCACAGCTGGAGGTTACCAAGGCCCCTCACCTGTGACCGCAGATAAACACACCTCAGATGATCTCATTGAACTCTGTGACCTCACCTCAGGTAAGCTCATTGAGTTCAATGAGACCTGCAGCTCCTGGAAAAACCACGTTTTCTAATATGATTGTGCACTGCAACCTCAGATGCAGCAGAGTCAGAATCGTTGTCGGACCTCGTACGGATTACGTCGGACAGTAGGGGTGTTTTGGGGGTTAATATATTGGTGAAAGAGGGTGTATTGTATGTTTGTTTTTCTTTTGAATTACAGGATTTGTAAAGGGTATCTCATAGACCCCTACCCATTACTAATTCAGGGCTTGATGACAGTTAAATCACAGCTGTCATTAACCCCTTATATTCTCCCAATTGCCACCACACCAGGACAATCCTTTTGAGCCGGGTAAAGCGCCAGAATTGGCTGCTAGTTTTATCCTGGGGAGGGCCCAATAACCATAGCCCTCCCCAGGCTGAGAATACCAGCCCCAGCAATTGGCTTTCTCTTTCCTGGCCATCAATATTGAGTAGGGCCAAACACCTTTTTTTTTTTTTTTTTTTTTAATTATTTATTTAAATAACTAAAAAAGCTGCATGGGATCCCTCTTATTTTGATAGCCAAGATATGCACAATTGGGTGCTGCAGCCTGTAGCCATCTGCTTTATCTGTGCTGGGTATCTATATATGGAGCACCGTACATCATTTTTTTTATTTTTACAGTTTACTTGGCAAACAGACAGCCTCTGTGAGGGCATCCAATTAGAGATGTCGACAGTCTGACTGCAGCCAATCACAGAGTCTGTCACAGACGGTGGGTATGGGAAGCAGTTAATATGTATAACATAGCACAAAGAGAAAAAGAAGTTTTTATGGGTGCAAAATATGATAAATTCTTTATTAATACAAATCAGACTCATTACAGTGAATATATAATGTATAAATGTCCAATGTGTATAGAATCATGTCACACATAGACAATAATATATACATACAGCCCAGACAAAATAAGCACGGTGGGTATTGCACATTACCACCACTGGAAATACACTAAACCACATATCAGGTGTCCATTGTAAATATATCTTACAAAGCTGAGAGCAGCAATGGCTCAAACACTATAATGGTTAGGACATGGGAAATGGTAAATAATTAAGTCACAGTGCCGGAAAAGGTGCAGGGTGGAGGACAATCTCCGTAAGGAGGACCCGACGTACGTTTCACATGGATTATAGATGCTTAATCATGGGAAGATGTGTTCCTGTGACCTAGCAGCACCTTTTTGTGGGCATGGTAACTGTCACATGATCTCCAACATGACCAGTGCAGTCAAGTTTGTATGTGCATTGGTCTTGGTGTTTGAGTCATTGCTGCTCTCAGCTTTGTAAGATATGTTTACAATGGATACCTGATATGAGGTTTAGTGTATTTCCAGTGCTGGTACTATGCAATACCCACCGTTCTTATTCTGTCTGTGTGTTATGTATTTCTCTGTAAATAATTTTATTGGGTTTAAGAAAAAGTGAACAAAGCATTGCTTGTAACACGAATACGATGTAATCAAACAAAAGTCAAGGTTGATCCAAACATGTGGATCAAGCATGTAGCACTGTATTGTAAGAACTTTTATCAGGATAAGAATGGTCACATAAGAGACCATAGCAGATAATGCAGTTAAAACAAGACAATTCAGGTTATACCGTATCATGGAAAAATATATGAATAATTAGGTCCATATTGAATTGTTTATACTAAAAGGAGTCATCCCAAAACAGACTTGTTCCTATAAATAGATCTCCATATTTTTATATATATTCTAAAAATAAGCAAGAAAAACCAAATATATCGGTTTTCTAATAAATATGCTTTTATTTCATGCAATCATTTATTTCATCATATAATATCAAAAGGGATGCAAAAAGATAAGCAAGGCAAGATACATAGATGTGCACATGTTAAAACTGCAAAACTGCAGGGGGGTGTGTCTGAAAAACTAGCGTCTGAAAAAACATATAACATCAATTGGTCACAACCTTTCACAATAGATAACATATACATACTCATGACAATAAATGAGCATACTGGTCACATGTAAAAACAGTAACAGCCATAACAATTTAAACATTCAAGGAGAACAGTTGTATACCATTAATAGTCATCAATAATCTCCCTAGATGGCATATACATGCTCATAACATTATGTGAGCATGCTAATCACATGTGAGATAGCAACCTTAACAGTATAAACACTCAAAGGTATCCCATATATAAATCCAAATGGCACATTAATAGTTATATCTGTTGATTTTAAATGGTTGCTGAAAAACACACATGACAAAAGGAGTGCATGTAAGCAGATCGCCAAATAGCTAGGTCTGTCTCACAAGAAAAATTCCAAAACCACCTGGGAAAAGATGATGGTTGAATAACCTACCCACGTGTGGCCACAGACACCGTGCAGACACACCACCCTGCACCTCGACGCGTTTCGCTATCGCTTCATCGGGAGGTGCAGGAGTGATATGTGAGGCTGCCTTTTTATCCCAGGCAAGTAAAACTTACCGTCCTATGGCGGCGCGCTCCGGTGGTCAGATGTCCCAGCTCCACTGCGACCGGCGTCCGGAAACACAGTGCGCGCATGCGCGCACACTCTGAACCTGATAGGACGCCAGGCACAGGGGAGGAGAAGAGATCAGACCATCGTGCGCGCACAGGACAGAGGCCAGAACCGCCATTTGTAAAAAGGTATATACAGAGGGCAAACATGTAAATGCAATTACAGGATAAAGAACCGTTATATTTCACTGTATTCTTTTCACAAGCATAAAATACTCTTGAAAATTCTTAATTCAGGCCAGTATCTCTTCTCTAAAGTAGATGTTATATTTTTCCATACGTCCAGGCAAAAAGCAGCCATATCTAAAAAAATATATATTAAAAACAAATATTAAAACATGTGGTGAACAGCAGGCAGCCAAAGATCCAACACTTCAACCCAGGACAGAACTGTGAGCACATTGAAATATTAGGTTAAAAATGGTTTATAGCTGATGACATCATTTAGACCTTTCGGTTTTACAGTATCTAAGATTGTTATCCAACGGGCTTCCTTTTGATGTAATAAATTCTTCATGTCACCTCCTCTGGCCCCAAAGTGAATCCTCTCTATACCCCTAAATTTAAGTAGACGCCAATTGCAATTATGCTTGTCTTTAAAATGTTTCGGAATATTTTTTAACAGACAAATTTCTTCAGGTTTATTGATCTTTGCAGCATTTTTTATATCCCGGATATGCTCCAGAATACGTACCCGGAATTCACGGGTAGTCAAACCAACATAGATTAGTCCACAGGGACAAACGGCCCAGTAAACCAACCAGGAGGTTCGACAATTGATGAAATGCACAATTTTGTATGTATTTTCATGGGACGAATCCCAAAATTCCTCCACACGGTCAATTTGGGGGCAGGCTCCACAGTCGCCACATGACCGTGAGCCCCACCTTGGACCCTTATTGGTGCCAAAAGGATTCCTCTCTACTTTAGGGGTATAGTGACTCCTCACAATCTGATCTTTTAGGGTTTTAGCCCTTTTGGGTGTTATTGCTGGACGGGAGGTTAGGATGCTGGCTAGATCATTGTCAGTTAAAAGTACTGACCAATGTCTATTAACAATCTCCGACATTTCCCTCCATTGTGCATGATAAGGGGTGATGAATCGGGCCACTCCCCCATTATCATTTTTCTTCCCCTGTCTTAATAAGACATCACGTGGAGTCTCCTTAGCCCTATCATAACCAGACTGAATGGTTTGTTCCTGGTAGTGGCGAGCCCTAAACCGCCTCTTAAGATCTAAAGATTGCCGTTCGAACAAGGAATCGCTGGAACACACACGACGGGCCCGTAAAAATTGACCCGTGGGGATTGATTTAATTACCTGTTTCGGATGTGATGACTTCGCGCTCAGAATCGAATTGACCGCCGTATCCTTTCTAAATATATCAGTGCACAAGAGTCCATCCAACCCTTTAGATACCCGCACATCCAAGTAGTCAATCTTCTCACTGCTATAAACATAAGTGAGATGAATGTTGTTATTGTTGTCGTTGAGTCGTTGCATAAAGATGTCCAGCTGATTGATCTCCCCCTGCCAAATCAAAAAAATATCATCGATGAAACGCAGCCACATATGAACTGCGCCCACCTCAAACTCAGGAAAAATAATGGACCGCTCCCAATAACCAAGAAAGAGGTTTGCGTATGAGGGCGCACAAGACGCCCCCATCGCAACTCCTCTCTCTTGGAGATAGAAGCGGCCCTTAAATAAAAAGAAATTATGAAAGAGAATAAATCTTAATAAGAGCAGGAGAAGATCAATGAGCTGGACATCCAAATTCGTAGTTCTTAAAAAGAAATCAACAGCCCTGATACCATCATTATGGGCTATGGATGTATACAACGACTCCACATCCGCGGTTACCATGACTACATCAGTTTCAAAGATGATGCCTTCCAAACGATTCAAAAATTCTGTTGAATCCTGAATATATGAGGGAAGGGTATTGACTAATGGCTTCAAATAGTAGTCAAGGAATCTACAGGCAGGTTCACACAAGCTGTTATTCCCAGAAACTATTGGTCTTCCCGGAGGGCATTCTAGACTCTTATGTACTTTTGGCAAAAAGTAGATAGTAGGGATGACTGGATATTCAATTATTAAACCCTCAAAGACATTTTTTGGTATAATGTTCTTTGTGAAAGCCAAGTGAAGAAGGTCATATAATTCACCCTGATATTTCCTAAGGGGACTGCCCTCCAATTTAGTATAGCAAGCAGTATCATTCAGTTGCCTGAATGCTTCTGCTTCATATTTAGCTTTTGACCAAAGGACCACATTTCCCCCCTTGTCAGCCTGTTTCACCACTAGATCATCCATGTTTTTAATTTCTCTTAGTGCCACACGTTGTCTGTGGTTAAGGTTATCATGTGTACGTCTGCGAGGCAGACGTCGAAACTCCTGTGTGACCAATTTAGTAAATAAATCAATTGCAGGACAGGCTGACAAGGGAGGAAATGCAGTAGACTTTTTTTTAATAAATGAAGGGAAGATAGCCATACCAGGATCCTCCTGTTCCGCCAATAGCGATTCTAAGGTCTTCACTGCCTCAATCTCATCTACAGATAAATCTGAGTATGCACTCATCTCTTTTTTAGAAAAATATTTTTTATATAACAATTTACGGCTAAATAGATTTAAATCCTTGATGGCAGTGAAGACATCAAAATCCGCCACTGGCGAAAAGGAGAGTCCCAATTGTAAAACCTCCATTTGATCAGTAGTCAATTCTACATCGGTAAGATTGATTACCTTAAGGGCATCCCCCTGGGTGGATGTTTTTTTCACCATTGTATCCAGACGTTGTTTTTTCTTTTTTGCAAAATTCCTAGTCTCAATCCTGTTGGCGCGAAAATTATAACCCCCACGTGCTCCACTTGATGAATAGGAATGAGATGATCCTTCACCAGATGAAATTGATTCAATGGTTGAGTGGGATTTGGACCGATTTGCTGATCCTGATTTTAAACCTTTGTCATGATGCCATTTGAAGACGTTACCTTGTTGGTAGTCAGTAACATCACGTTTAAATTTTTGTGATTTTTTCTGTTTAATGTCCGCCTCCCATTCTTCAAATTCCTTGACTAATTCTTTATCAAATTCTGCAAGGCTGGTTTCTGATAGATTTTGTTTGAGCTCACCATTGATTTTTTCAATCTCACTCTCTAATTCATCTATTCTTTTTTTGTCAAAGCCAATAAGCAGCTCCAACATGGTGCGAGAGCATAACCTGCATGCTTCCTCCCATCTTGTCTTAAACAGGTCATCTTCTATTGTAAAAGCAGGAAATATTTGGACCCTTAGCCCTCTTGGGATAATATCCCTGGCCAAATATTGTTCCAACGATGCCTTGTTCCACCAGGCTTTGGTGCGTTTAAATAAAAAATTTTTCAATTTCACTTGTAGCTCACGGTGCTGCACAGGGGGTGAAGGATCAAATTGGCCACCTCTTTCACCAAACACATCTGTGACCTGCGTCGCCCAATTTGCATCCCGAACACGGTAATCCATGCTAGGACCTAAATTCACCCAAAACACACAACAGAAAAATATATGAATAATTAGGTCCATATTGAATTGTTTATACTAAAAGGAGTCATCCCAAAACAGACTTGTTCCTATAAATAGATCTCCATATTTTTATATATATTCTAAAAATAAGCAAGAAAAACCAAATATATCGGTTTTCTAATAAATATGCTTTTATTTCATGCAATCATTTATTTCATCATATAATATCAAAAGGGATGCAAAAAGATAAGCAAGGCAAGATACATAGATGTGCACATGTTAAAACTGCAAAACTGCAGGGGGGTGTGTCTGAAAAACTAGCGTCTGAAAAAACATATAACATCAATTGGTCACAACCTTTCACAATAGATAACATATACATACTCATGACAATAAATGAGCATACTGGTCACATGTAAAAACAGTAACAGCCATAACAATTTAAACATTCAAGGAGAACAGTTGTATACCATTAATAGTCATCAATAATCTCCCTAGATGGCATATACATGCTCATAACATTATGTGAGCATGCTAATCACATGTGAGATAGCAACCTTAACAGTATAAACACTCAAAGGTATCCCATATATAAATCCAAATGGCACATTAATAGTTATATCTGTTGATTTTAAATGGTTGCTGAAAAACACACATGACAAAAGGAGTGCATGTAAGCAGATCGCCAAATAGCTAGGTCTGTCTCACAAGAAAAATTCCAAAACCACCTGGGAAAAGATGATGGTTGAATAACCTACCCACGTGTGGCCACAGACACCGTGCAGACACACCACCCTGCACCTCGACGCGTTTCGCTATCGCTTCATCGGGAGGTGCAGGAGTGATATGTGAGGCTGCCTTTTTATCCCAGGCAAGTAAAACTTACCGTCCTATGGCGGCGCGCTCCGGTGGTCAGATGTCCCAGCTCCACTGCGACCGGCGTCCGGAAACACAGTGCGCGCATGCGCGCACACTCTGAACCTGATAGGACGCCAGGCACAGGGGAGGAGAAGAGATCAGACCATCGTGCGCGCACAGGACAGAGGCCAGAACCGCCATTTGTAAAAAGGTATATACAGAGGGCAAACATGTAAATGCAATTACAGGATAAAGAACCGTTATATTTCACTGTATTCTTTTCACAAGCATAAAATACTCTTGAAAATTCTTAATTCAGGCCGGTATCTCTTCTCTAAAGTAGATGTTATATTTTTCCATACGTCCAGGCAAAAAGCAGCCATATCTAAAAAAATATATATTAAAAACAAATATTAAAACATGTGGTGAACAGCAGGCAGCCAAAGATCCAACACTTCAACCCAGGACAGAACCGTGAGCACATTGAAATATTAGGTTAAAAATGGTTTATAGCTGATGACATCATTTAGACCTTTCGGTTTTACAGTATCTAAGATTGTTATCCAACGGGCTTCCTTTTGATGTAATAAATTCTTCATGTCACCTCCTCTGGCCCCAAAGTGAATCCTCTCTATACCCCTAAATTTAAGTAGACGCCAATTGCAATTATGCTTGTCTTTAAAATGTTTCGGAATATTTTTTAACAGACAAATTTCTTCAGGTTTATTGATCTTTGCAGCATTTTTTATATCCCGGATATGCTCCAGAATACGTACCCGGAATTCACGGGTAGTCAAACCAACATAGATTAGTCCACAGGGACAAACGGCCCAGTAAACCAACCAGGAGGTTCGACAATTGATGAAATGCACAATTTTGTATGTATTTTCATGGGACGAATCCCAAAATTCCTCCACACGGTCAATTTGGGGGCAGGCTCCACAGTCGCCACATGACCGTGAGCCCCACCTTGGACCCTTATTGGTGCCAAAAGGATTCCTCTCTACTTTAGGGGTATAGTGACTCCTCACAATCTGATCTTTTAGGGTTTTAGCCCTTTTGGGTGTTATTGCTGGACGGGAGGTTAGGATGCTGGCTAGATCATTGTCAGTTAAAAGTACTGACCAATGTCTATTAACAATCTCCGACATTTCCCTCCATTGTGCATGATAAGGGGTGATGAATCGGGCCACTCCCCCATTATCATTTTTCTTCCCCTGTCTTAATAAGACATCACGTGGAGTCTCCTTAGCCCTATCATAACCAGACTGAATGGTTTGTTCCTGGTAGTGGCGAGCCCTAAACCGCCTCTTAAGATCTAAAGATTGCCGTTCGAACAAGGAATCGCTGGAACACACACGACGGGCCCGTAAAAATTGACCCGTGGGGATTGATTTAATTACCTGTTTCGGATGTGATGACTTCGCGCTCAGAATCGAATTGACCGCCGTATCCTTTCTAAATATATCAGTGCACAAGAGTCCATCCAACCCTTTAGATACCCGCACATCCAAGTAGTCAATCTTCTCACTGCTATAAACATAAGTGAGATGAATGTTGTTATTGTTGTCGTTGAGTCGTTGCATAAAGATGTCCAGCTGATTGATCTCCCCCTGCCAAATCAAAAAAATATCATCGATGAAACGCAGCCACATATGAACTGCGCCCACCTCAAACTCAGGAAAAATAATGGACCGCTCCCAATAACCAAGAAAGAGGTTTGCATATGAGGGCGCACAAGACGCCCCCATCGCAACTCCTCTCTCTTGGAGATAGAAGCGGCCCTTAAATAAAAAGAAATTATGAAAGAGAATAAATCTTAATAAGAGCAGGAGAAGATCAATGAGCTGGACATCCAAATTCGTAGTTCTTAAAAGAAATCAACAGCCCTGATACCATCATTATGGGCTATGGATGTATACAACGACTCCACATCCGCGGTTACCATGACTACATCAGTTTCAAAGATGATGCCTTCCAAACGATTCAAAAATTCTGTTGAATCCTGAATATATGAGGGAAGGGTATTGACTAATGGCTTCAAATAGTAGTCAAGGAATCTACAGGCAGGTTCACACAAGCTGTTATTCCCAGAAACTATTGGTCTTCCCGGAGGGCATTCTAGACTCTTATGTACTTTTGGCAAAAAGTAGATAGTAGGGATGACTGGATATTCAATTATTAAACCCTCAAAGACATTTTTTGGTATAATGTTCTTTGTGAAAGCCAAGTGAAGAAGGTCATATAATTCACCCTGATATTTCCTAAGGGGACTGCCCTCCAATTTAGTATAGCAAGCAGTATCATTCAGTTGCCTGAATGCTTCTGCTTCATATTTAGCTTTTGACCAAAGGACCACATTTCCCCCCTTGTCAGCCTGTTTCACCACTAGATCATCCATGTTTTTAATTTCTCTTAGTGCCACACGTTGTCTGTGGTTAAGGTTATCATGTGTACGTCTGCGAGGCAGACGTCGAAACTCCTGTGTGACCAATTTAGTAAATAAATCAATTGCAGGACAGGCTGACAAGGGAGGAAATGCAGTAGACTTTTTTTTAATAAATGAAGGGAAGATAGCCATACCAGGATCCTCCTGTTCCGCCAATAGCGATTCTAAGGTCTTCACTGCCTCAATCTCATCTACAGATAAATCTGAGTATGCACTCATCTCTTTTTTAGAAAAATATTTTTTATATAACAATTTACGGCTAAATAGATTTAAATCCTTGATGGCAGTGAAGACATCAAAATCCGCCACTGGCGAAAAGGAGAGTCCCAATTGTAAAACCTCCATTTGATCAGTAGTCAATTCTACATCGGTAAGATTGATTACCTTAAGGGCATCCCCCTGGGTGGATGTTTTTTTCACCATTGTATCCAGACGTTGTTTTTTCTTTTTTGCAAAATTCCTAGTCTCAATCCTGTTGGCGCGAAAATTATAACCCCCACGTGCTCCACTTGATGAATAGGAATGAGATGATCCTTCACCAGATGAAATTGATTCAATGGTTGAGTGGGATTTGGACCGATTTGCTGATCCTGATTTTAAACCTTTGTCATGATGCCATTTGAAGACGTTACCTTGTTGGTAGTCAGTAACATCACGTTTAAATTTTTGTGATTTTTTCTGTTTAATGTCCGCCTCCCATTCTTCAAATTCCTTGACTAATTCTTTATCAAATTCTGCAAGGCTGGTTTCTGATAGATTTTGTTTGAGCTCACCATTGATTTTTTCAATCTCACTCTCTAATTCATCTATTCTTTTTTTGTCAAAGCCAATAAGCAGCTCCAACATGGTGCGAGAGCATAACCTGCATGCTTCCTCCCATCTTGTCTTAAACAGGTCATCTTCTATTGTAAAAGCAGGAAATATTTGGACCCTTAGCCCTCTTGGGATAATATCCCTGGCCAAATATTGTTCCAACGATGCCTTGTTCCACCAGGCTTTGGTGCGTTTAAATAAAAAATGTTTCAATTTCACTTGTAGCTCACGGTGCTGCACAGGGGGTGAAGGATCAAATTGGCCACCTCTTTCACCAAACACATCTGTGACCTGCGTCGCCCAATTTGCATCCCGAACACGGTAATCCATGCTAGGACCTAAATTCACCCAAAACACACAACAGAAAAATATATGAATAATTAGGTCCATATTGAATTGTTTATACTAAAAGGAGTCATCCCAAAACAGACTTGTTCCTATAAATAGATCTCCATATTTTTATATATATTCTAAAAATAAGAAAGAAAAACCAAATATATCGGTTTTCTAATAAATATGCTTTTATTTCATGCAATCATTTATTTCATCATATAATATCAAAAGGAATGCAAAAAGATAAGCAAGGCAAGATACATAGATGTGCACATGTTAAAACTGCAAAACTGCAGGGGGGTGTGTCTGAAAAACTAGCGTCTGAAAAAACATATAACATCAATTGGTCACAACCTTTCACAATAGATAACATATACATACTCATGACAATAAATGAGCATACTGGTCACATGTAAAAACAGTAACAGCCATAACAATTTAAACATTCAAGGAGAACAGTTGTATACCATTAATAGTCATCAATAATCTCCCTAGATGGCATATACATGCTCATAACATTGGACTCTTGTGCACTGATATATTTAGAAAGGATACGGCGGTCAATTCGATTCTGAGCGCGAAGTCATCACATCCGAAACAGGTAATTAAATCAATCCCCACGGGTCAATTTTTACGGGCCCGTCGTGTGTGTTCCAGCGATTCCTTGTTCGAACGGCAATCTTTAGATCTTAAGAGGCGGTTTAGGGCTCGCCACTACCAGGAACAAACCATTCAGTCTGGTTATGATAGGGCTAAGGAGACTCCACGTGATGTCTTATTAAGACAGGGGAAGAAAAATGATAATGGGGGAGTGGCCCGATTCATCACCCCTTATCATGCACAATGGAGGGAAATGTCGGAGATTGTTAATAGACATTGGTCAGTACTTTTAACTGACAATGATCTAGCCAGCATCCTAACCTCCCGTCCAGCAATAACACCCAAAAGGGCTAAAACCCTAAAAGATCAGATTGTGAGGAGTCACTATACCCCTAAAGTAGAGAGGAATCCTTTTGGCACCAATAAGGGTCCAAGGTGGGGCTCACGGTCATGTGGCGACTGTGGAGCCTGCCCCCAAATTGACCGTGTGGAGGAATTTTGGGATTCGTCCCATGAAAATACATACAAAATTGTGCATTTCATCAATTGTCGAACCTCCTGGTTGGTTTACTGGGCCGTTTGTCCCTGTGGACTAATCTATGTTGGTTTGACTACCCGTGAATTCCGGGTACGTATTCTGGAGCATATCCGGGATATAAAAAATGCTGCAAAGATCAATAAACCTGAAGAAATTTGTCTGTTAAAAAATATTCCGAAACATTTTAAAGACAAGCATAATTGCAATTGGCGTCTACTTAAATTTAGGGGTATAGAGAGGATTCACTTTGGGGCCAGAGGAGGTGACATGAAGAATTTATTACATCAAAAGGAAGCCCGTTGGATAACAATCTTAGATACTGTAAAACCGAAAGGTCTAAATGATGTCATCAGCTATAAACCATTTTTAACCTAATATTTCAATGTGCTCACGGTTCTGTCCTGGGTTGAAGTGTTGGATCTTTGGCTGCCTGCTGTTCACCACATGTTTTAATATTTGTTTTTAATATATATTTTTTTAGATATGGCTGCTTTTTGCCTGGACGTATGGAAAAATATAACATCTACTTTAGAGAAGAGATACCGGCCTGAATTAAGAATTTTCAAGAGTATTTTATGCTTGTGAAAAGAATACAGTGAAATATAACGGTTCTTTATCCTGTAATTGCATTTACATGTTTGCCCTCTGTATATACCTTTTTACAAATGGCGGTTCTGGCCTCTGTCCTGTGCGCGCACGATGGTCTGATCTCTTCTCCTCCCCTGTGCCTGGCGTCCTATCAGGTTCAGAGTGTGCGCGCATGCGCGCACTGTGTTTCCGGACGCCGGTCGCAGTGGAGCTGGGACATCTGACCACCGGAGCGCGCCGCCATAGGACGGTAAGTTTTACTTGCCTGGGATAAAAAGGCAGCCTCACATATCACTCCTGCACCTCCCGATGAAGCGATAGCGAAACGCGTCGAGGTGCAGGGTGGTGTGTCTGCACGGTGTCTGTGGCCACACGTGGGTAGGTTATTCAACCATCATCTTTTCCCAGGTGGTTTTGGAATTTTTCTTGTGAGACAGACCTAGCTATTTGGCGATCTGCTTACATGCACTCCTTTTGTCATGTGTGTTTTTCAGCAACCATTTAAAATCAACAGATATAACTATTAATGTGCCATTTGGATTTATATATGGGATACCTTTGAGTGTTTATACTGTTAAGGCTGCTATCTCACATGTGATTAGCATGCTCACATAATGTTATGAGCATGTATATGCCATCTAGGGAGATTATTGATGACTATTAATGGTATACAACTGTTCTCCTTGAATGTTTAAATTGTTATGGCTGTTACTGTTTTTACATGTGACCAGTATGCTCATTTATTGTCATGAGTATGTATATGTTATCTATTGTGAAAGGTTGTGACCAATTGATGTTATATGTTTTTTCAGACGCTAGTTTTTCAGACACACCCCCCTGCAGTTTTGCAGTTTTAACATGTGCACATCTATGTATCTTGCCTTGCTTATCTTTTTGCATCCCTTTTGATATTATATGATGAAATAAATGATTGCATGAAATAAAAGCATATTTATTAGAAAACCGATATATTTGGTTTTTCTTGCTTATTTTTAGAATATATACCGTATCATGGTATGTCAACTCAAAGCAGTATTATGGAAACTATTTTAGCTATAAAGACTGAGTGAAGGTTAGAAAGAGAGACGAAGGAGGAAAAAGATAGGTATAGGAAAGAGAGGAGGGTATGAGAGGAGGAGGGGGGGGGAGATATGGATAGATAGGTGGGAGAAGGTTGGGTGTCCAAAGAATTCCGGCGTCAGGTAACCGAATCCTCTTAGAGATTGCAAATATCAACTAAAGGAATTTAACCATATACCAATTTCAATATCAAGGTAAATTAATTATCAAACACCAAAACAAATCATATTACCTTAAAAACTTATTACTTTATTCACATATATGCCACAAGGTAAACACATTTAAACAAAAGGTGATGAGAAGAAAGGTGGGACTAAAGAAATTCCCATGTGTCTAGATAAAAAGTGGGTAAGGTGGAACACCCAAGGAAATTATAAAAACTTTTGCTGCATTTTAGTCCAGGGTGCATCCTGGACTAAAATGCAGCAAACGTTTTTATAATTTATATTGATTGACAGTCGACTGAGTTATAACCCATCCCATAGACAATCCATGACATTTATTGACAGTAATTAAGTGTTTTATGGTATCACACACTATCCCTGTTGGTCTTTCCTTGGGTGTTCCACCTTACCCACTTTTTATCTAGACACATGGGAATTTCTTTAGTGTGAGTGGAGGGCCAGGACAGGACTCAAGTCGACGAGGAACGGGGGCGTCAATGAACTGTAGGACGCCGACCCCTGTATGACAGGAAGGGTGAGAATTAGGGGAAATTGATTCCCACCTTTCTTCTCATCACCTTTCGTTTAAATGTGTTTACCTTGTGGCATATATGTGAATAAAGTAATAAGTTTTTAAGGTAATATGATTTGTTTTGGTGTTTTATCAACTAAAGGAACCCAAGGAAGGAAAGACCCGTGTAAAGCCCCTTATCTGAGCCAAGACGTAAATCTCGGAGTCTCCCGGAAAAGGAGCCAGGAAGACCACGTGCCAGCATGTTTATCCCATTTATCCCCATCATCTGCCATCAGGGACTCCATATGCTCCAATCTATTCATCTCCTCCAAAAATTCCCTTACAGAGGGGGTTGAAGTTGTCTTCCAATGTCTTGGAATAATCATACGAGCAGCAATGAGAAGAAAGCGTAGGACACCTCTTTTGGTCACAGAGACAGATCCAGGGATTAGGGACAGGAAAGCTATTTGAGGAGTAGGAATTACCCGAATACCTGGTAGTTGAAAGTATATTTCAAAAATGGAATCCCAGAATGACCTTATCAAGGAGCAATCCCACCATATAGGTTTCATAGTACCAATTTCGTCTCCGCATCTCCAGCAGGTATCTGGTACTGTGGGGTAGATCTTATGCAATACGTCAGGGCATCTGTACCAGCGTGTAAAAATTCTAAAATTTTTTCTCCTGTGCACTACAGGAAATGGACATTTTATGAGAGAGTGTAAAGATTTTGAGATGATCTTGTTCCGACAACGTGATCTGGAGCTCTCTTTGCCAGGCCTCCAAATACGTTGGGGCACCTTTATATTGGACTGTACAAATACACAAGAGATTGTAGATCAATGCGATGGCATGTTGCGGCGCGGCATTTAATGAAATTAGGGTCTCAAAGTGTGTAGATTTGGATAATAGTGCATTTCCCGGGAATTTCCTTTTTATAAATGTGGTCAGTTGAGTATATTCCAGCCAGGATAGTCTCCTCCCCGGGCATGACTCCTGCAAAGCTTCAAAAGACGCCGTTCCAGATAGCTTCCCAGCAACCTGTCCCAGGGTAACTCCGTCTGCTGAGTCCCAACATAAGAAGGTAGATCTCTCCGACGCAGGGGGGAAGTCGAGATTATTAAAGAGTGAGCTCATACTCCCCGGTCTATGGGATAAGTTTAACGTCTCCAGATGCCTGTCCCAAAAAAGCATGAGCGCCTGAGTCAGAGGTTGAAATCCCGAAACCGCCGGTCTCTGAAGGGGGGCCCATAGAAGCCGTGCCAGAGGGAACGGGGAGAGATGGGACTCAACGCCCACCCACTGTTTATTGAGATCGTTAAATCTCCAATCCAAGACCCTCGTGAGGAGGACACTCTGGTAATACTTTTCAAAATCAGGTAAACCAGCGCCTCCCCTGGATTTGGGTCTCACCAGTGTGGCGTATCGAATCCGAGGTCTCCCCGTCCCCCAGACGAATCCGCTACATGCCCTCTGGAGTTGTCTGAAATATTGTTTAGTAACTTTGATCGGGACTGTTTGGAATAAGTAAAGGAACCTTGGGAGTATGTCCATCTTGAGGGCATTGATCCGGCCAAACCAGGAAAGTCGTCCCCGATTATATCTATTTAGATCAGCAAGAGTTCTAGTAAGCAATGGTCAGTAATTAGCCATAAACAACTCATCTGGATTGGCCGAAACAGATATCCCAAGATACTTGATAGATTGGATCTCCCACTTAAATGGGAAGGCGGATTTCAGTCTATTGACTTGTGTGGCAGGGAGAGTAATATTAAGGGCCTCTGTCTTTGAGTAGTTTACTTTGAAGTTAGAAACTATGCCAAAACGTTGGAATTCCTGGATGAGAATTGGAAAGGCGATTTCCGGATTTGTTAGATATAGAAGGAGGTCATCAGCGTATAAGGCAAGTTTTTATAATCTTTCTGACCTACATCAAAGCCCTTTATATCGGGGGAGTTTCGAAGGGATATAGCCAAATGCTCCATGGCTATTACATATAGAAGGGTTGAAAGGGGGCACCCCTGTCTAGTGCCATTAGATATTTGCAGGGGAGAAGATAGAGTATTGTTGGCTCGAACTCGTGCTGAGGGCTTATGATACAGGGCAAAAATTCTCTCTAACATAGTTTGGCCGATTCCCAGCTGCCTCAGGGAGGAGCGTAGAAAGGTCCAGTTGAGACTATCGAATGCCTTCTCGGCATCGATCGATAGAAGGCAGGCTGGAGTACCTTGTCTGTACATATGTGAGGTCAAAAGTAGAGTTTTAATAGTATTATCGCGCGCCTCTCTAGTATTATCGTGCGCCTCTCTACCTCGGACAAATCCAGTTTGGTCAGTATGGATTGAGGCAGGCAACAGCTGGGACAACCGGTTAGCTATTAATTTGGCGAAGATCTTGACATCTACTCCTATAAGAGAGAGAGGGCGGTAGTTGGAGCATAAAGACGGGTCCTTCCCAGGCTTGGGAATCACCGTTATGGTAGCCGCAAGGGTTTGCGCAGCGAAGGGGCAAGCTGAGGATATGGAGTTAAAGGTCTTAGTCAGGAAGGGTGTCAGTTCCAAAGCAAATTGCTTATAGAAGTTGGCCAGGAATCCATCCGGACCGGGGCTCTTACCATTGGCCAGACTCTTAATAACCTCAGTGACCTCTTGTTCGCTAAAAGGGTCATCTAGCATGAGAGTCCACATGGTTCAATGGGGGGAGAGGGGTACCATCAACTTAGTTGTCCACTTTCGCTTGGAAATTTGTTGGGGACATGTCCGCCACTGGGCCACCTAGGTTGTATAACCCGTCATAATAATCTCGGAATACATCCGCTATTTCATGAGGTTTGTGTGCTGAATGTCCAGATGGTGATTTAATGGTAGGGATAAATGTAGAGGGAAGGCGAGGATTAAGAAATCTAGCCAGAGCTCTGCCTGGCTTGTTAGAAAATTCGTACATAAATCTCCTACCTCTATCTCGATGACGGGCAGACGCTGCATCTAAGAGGGCTCCCAAGTCTAGTCTAGCCTTGAGCAAGTCTGTTAAAATCTGAGGGTCATGAGTCCGTTTATGTGTCTGTTCTAGGTGTTGAATGGAAGTCAATAATCTGTCTATTGCACAGGCTCTATCACTTTTAAGTCTGGTTCCCTGTTGAATAAAGGTCCCCCGAATCATCCCCTTCAGGGTCTCCCATTGGAGAGGTAAGGGTGTTAGGTCATTGGCATGAAATTCGAAGAAGTCTGTGATGGTCTTCCTGATGGCTAACTGACACATCTGATCTTTTAATAAGTGTGGGTTTAAAGACCATAACCATTCCCCGGGGCGTAGGTCTATCAAAAGGAGAGAAAGTGACACCGAGGCATGATCCGACCATACCATAGGGTCTATAGTACAAGCCGGGTCATGTGAGAGTAGGTGGTGACTAATAAAAAAAAGGTCTATTCTACTGTACATATCATGGACAGGAGAATAGAAAGTGTAGTCCCGTGTTTTAGGGTGTAGGGTAGCCAGACATCCATGAGTCTCAAGTCTAGTAATTTACTTCTGAGACCTCGCAGTTTCACTGCAGGAACAGAAGACCTACCCGAGGAGGAGTCAACAGCCCGATCAAAGATGAGATTGAAATCTCCTCCAAGAATCAGGGAGCCTTCAGCGAATTCAGAGAGAGTGTTCAGGTATTTTTGGCAAATCCTGGCCGGGTCCTGGTTGGGGAGATAAAGATTAGCAATGGTAAATAACTTGGTACAGATCTTAAGTTTGATAAAAATGAATCGCCCCTCTGGGTCAGGCTTAACTGATAAAACCTGAGCTGGGAGAGATTTATGTAGAGCAATGCTAACTCCCTTGGATTTTGCGACTGAATTGGTACTATGAAACCAGGAAGTATAATATCTATGCTTAAATGCGGGGATGGGGTCTGTTTTAAAATGGGTCTCCTGAAGCCGTGGAATATGGATTCTTTTTTTTATGCATGTTAGAGGATCTTGGATCTCTTCTCTGGTACATTAAATCCTCTAACATTTAGAGAGCATAAGTTGAGGTTCGCCATCGTAGAAGCACTATCCTCTGGGCACCCAAGGGAAAAGTGAGAAGATGGGGAGGGAGAAGAAAGAAACTAAGATTAAAGAAAAGAAAGCAGAGAAAGTAGTGGAACGGAAAAAGAGATCAGAATAATAAAGACTAATATCAAAACTTGTCTTTACTTAGCCTCTTGAGTCCTAGCTCAAAAGGCAATCAAAACTGAGAAAATACTCGTAACCAGTGTTCTAGGAACACACCCTAATATGGGAGGTGACTGAAAACTATGTCGCCTGAGAAACGGCTGCTACACCACCTAACTAGATAATACCAAAAAAGGGCAGAAAAAAAAAAAATCACATATGGTCATTCACCCGACCAATATAGAAGTAGCATATATAACAGCTAACAACTCAGGCTCAGTAAATTAATCACATCAACAAAGTAAAGAATGTGGCAAGAGAGATAAAGATAAACTCCCGCCTCTAACTCACATCCCGTGAGATTTTTAGGAGAGGTACATATACCCAGGGGGGTTCAAGTACCCTAACCCAGCATTAGAGCATGCCGAGAGGGGGGATAGAGAATCCCAACATTATTAGAATTGGTGATGCCCGGGGGTGGGGGGGGGGGGAAAGGGGGAGAAGAGGAGGGGGAGGGGGGAGAGCGAAAAAAAAAAAAAAGGGGGGGGGCAGATATTGGGCAATATTGGTTAGGTATCAGAGTAGGCCATGATAACCCTAACTCCTCTCTCGAACAACACTTATCACCCAGAAGTCCCGAGAGTTCAAGTCTCCGCCGATTAGGTTCTCGGCGACTTCTGAGGTCTTTGTCACTGAGTACGGTGTTGATCAAAGGGGAAGGAACTGCCACGACGGGCCACTCTCTGGGGTGGAGGTGTAGTATATGGCCAGTCCAGTAACTTTATCCCAGGGAGATCCAGAGCCGACAGAAAATCTGGCAGGTCAGCTGGAGATCTCAAGATGGTCAGATTGGGGCCCTTCCTGACTTGTAGTTGAAAAGGATAGCCCCAGGAATAAGCAATATTGTTGTTGCGTAGAACCTCCAGCAGGGGTCTCAGGGCTCTTCTTTTTGCAAATGTGGATCGGGAAAGATCCGCTAGACGTTGGATGGGAGTTCCTTTAAAATCAAGGGTACCTTTTTATCTCTTGCTTTTCTCATAATATGCTCCTTGATCTGGAAGAAGTGTACCCTGCAAATAATGTCCCTTGGCCTCTCTGGATCCGGGTTTCTGGGCCCCAGTGCCCGGTGTGCTCTGTCCATTTCAATGTGTGTTTCAAGGGGATGCTTCAACAAGGAGTTAAACATCCTCTGCAGTGTAGAGATCAGATCCTGAGGCCCGACTGACTCTGGTAAACCACGAATTCGTATATTATTTCGTCTGTTGCGGTTTTCAGCATCTTCCATCATGTCAAACAAGAGGTGGATCTGTTGAGCCTGCTGATCTATAAGCTGCTGTTTTGAACTTTGCTGAGAGTATAAATCCTGGGTGGACGATTCAAGGGCCCGCACTGAGTTAGTCAGTGATGACATATCCTCCTTCAAGGAGCGAATTTCCGTTTTACAAACAGCCTCCAGGCGGGCAATGTATCCCTCCATATCCATTTTGGTTGGCATAGCATTGATTTGGTCTCTTAGAGCTGACATTTCTGAGCCCTGTTCATCCCCATAATGTTGCAGGGGAGTAGCTGTATTCTCCCTTCCACGGCAGGGGAGGGCAAGCAAGCTCTGCTCAATGGCCTCTCCTGAGCCAGCTGCTGGGGTATGTGAGTGTTGTGGGGCAGGGAACGACCGCGGGGTGCTTGGTGTGCTGGAGCAGTCAGGGAGGGAGGCAGAAGATCCCCTGCCCTGTGAGGACCCAGAGAGAAAAGCGCGCCCTGCAGCCATATTCCCACTGCTCACCTTTCCCCCATCATCCACCACAGGCCGGTCTCCGGCGTCTCTCCCAGGAGTCATCCCTCCAGAGGTCTGCGGTGCCGGGTCAGTCAGTAACTTTCCACCCGGCTGTTGTGCAGAGCGGGCGGGGGAAGCAGGAGAGCGCTCAGGCTGTGTCAGCCGGGTCGCAGCAGCACGTGTCCCGGTCTGCATTACAGGCCTGGGAGGATGCTGGGACTCGGTCAGGAATGGCACGATACCTTGCCCCCCACGGCTGGAAGTCCCTCTGGCAGGTGTCTGCGACCTGAGACCCGCTTTCCCTCTCATCTGGCTCCGGTAAGCTTCTTTAATCGCTGGTGGATGGTGGTGTTTGCAGCCGTTGGTGAGGAGCTCTTACAGTGTGCTTCCTGTCGGCTCCATGTCCAGGCCACACCCCCGTGTGTTATGTATTTTACGCACATGTTATTGTCGATGTGATTTGATACATTTTGGACATTTATCTAATACTAGAAGGTGGCCCGATTCTACGCATCGGGTATTCTAGATTTTACGTATTGTGTAGTTAATGTATGATTTCTGTTATATGTATATGTATATATATATATGTTGTTGTGTGTAGTTGCCAGTGTTTTGTGTAGGGCGCTGTACATGTTCTGGGTGTGGCGGGGGGTGAGAGCGGTGTTGTTTGTGTGTTGCGTTGTGTGTGTTGCGTTGTTTGTGGAGTGTTGTGTGTGTGGTGCTGTGTGTGTTGCGCGGTTTGTGTGGGTGTGGGGTGCGTGTGTGTGTTTTGGGGGGAGGTATGTTTTGTGCAATGTGTGTGTTGCGCGGTATGTGCGTATATTTGTGTATGCCGCGGTGTTTGTGTGTTGGGTGTTGTGTGTGTGCTGCGTTGTCTGTGTGTGTGTGGATGTCTGTGTAGGGCGGTGTTTGTGGTTCCGAGTGTGTGTGGTGTGTTGTGCGGTGCGCGTGTGGCTGTGTGTGTGTGTTTTGGGGGGAGGTGTGCACCCCCCATCGTGCTCCATCCCCCATGCTGTGCACCCCCCATCGTGCTCCATCCCCCATGCTGTGCACCCCCCATCGTGCTCCATCCCCCATGCTGCGCACCCCCCATCGTGCTCCATCCCCCATGCTGCGCACCCCCCATCGTGCTCCATCCCTCATGCTGCGCACTCCCCATCGTGCTCCATCCCTCATGCTGTGCACTCCCCATCGTGCTCCATCCCTCATGCTGTGCACCCCCATCGTGCTCCATCCCCCATGTTGCGCAACCCCCATCGTGCTCCATCCCCCATGTTGCGCAACCCCCATCGTGCTCCATCCCCCATGTTGCGCAACCCCCATCGTGCTCCATCCCCCATGTTGCGCACCCCCCATCGTGCTCCATCCCCCATGTTGCGCACCGCCCATCGTGCTCCATCCCCCATGCTGCGCACCCCCCATCGTGCTCCATCCCCCATGCTGCGCACTCCCCATCATGCTCCACAGTCACACATCACACAGTATACACGCACACATCTGATCGCATAAACTCACACCCCACTTCTACCTGTGCCCTCCGGTGGGCGGTCCCAGCAGCTGTGCTGCACGCCGTGCTCCTCTGCCTTCTGCCGACATTCACAGATCCGATCGCATACACTCACACATGAGAATACACGCACACATCCGATCGCATACACGCACACATCCGATCGCATACACGCACACATCCGATCGCATACACACACACATCCGATCGCATACACGCACACATCCGATCGCATACGCGCTCACACACTGACGATATCGCACATACGCGCTCACACACTGACGATATCGCACATACGCGCTCACATACTGACGATATCGCACATACGCGCTCACACACTGACGATATCGCACATACGCGCTCACACACTGACGATATCGTACATACGCGCTCACACACTGACGATATCGCACATACGCGCTCACATACTGACGATATCGCACATACACGCTCACACACTCACAACATCCGGAGATACCACATGCTTACGGCCATGTGATCCTCCGGCAGGTCCTGGAAGGTCACTGCACGCACAGTATCGCCGCCGAGAAGTAAGCGATATCACTGAATGTTGTGAGTGTGTGGATGCGATCTGAGGTGTGTGTGAGTGAGTGTGATCTGATGTGTGTGTGTGTGTGTGTGTGTGTGTCTGTTCTTATATATGTGTGTGTGTGTGTGTGTTCCGCCGCTGCAGGACCTTGATGCGCTCACCTGCTCCCGGTCGGCGTCTGGTGAGTATGACTGCGGGGGTCTTCTTTCTTCTGTCTTCTCTCTTCTGGGGGTGCCCGCTGCCTATAATGAAGTGTCTTGCAGTGTCTTTCACCGCTGCTTGACACTTCATTATTGACCGCAGCGTATGCTGGCTCCCTGCACATGTGTACCGGGAGCCGGTGTTCGCTGGTAACCATGATACACATCGGGTAACTAAGGGAAGCGCTTCCTATAGTTACCCAATGTTTATCATGGTTACCAGCGTACACCGGCTCCGTCACGATCCCAGCATCTCAAGGATATGTCTGGGCTGGGGGGAGTCGGGGCTGCGTTTGAATTCGGGGGAAGGGGCGTGGCCGAGCGGTCGATGCGTGCGGAGGGTCGGGGCGAGCGGCCAATCCATGCGGGGGAAGGGGCCAGGCTGAGGCGAGAGGCCAATCCGTGGGGGTGGGCGGGGCCAGGCCGAACCCGGCGGCCAATCCGAAAGTTGTCACTGTAACGACACAATTTTGGACACAGGCTGACACAGACTATATATAGTCAAAGCTGTGTGTGTCCGGGATTGGCATCTGTACTGTCACAGCTACAGCCACAAACGTTTGCACACTCCCACGTCTGGACCCCGAGAGCGTCATAGGCTACGTTGTGAGGCGAAATTTTAACCCCACGCGTTCCAATTTACCAATCCATTTTGCCCCTACTACATAATGGGGAAAAAGTGAAATGAAAAGTGTTTGAGGCAAATTGACAGCTGCCAGATGTGAACAAGGGGGACTTAAAGAATGACAGCGATGGCGCCAAAGAGTATATACCGTACAGTTGCTAAGGTGGGACCCCGACATGGGATACCCACCACACTCTCAGATATGAACACACACACAATGCGCCACACACTACCACGTGCTTGAACACATATACCACCCTCAGCACACATTTTACCACACATACAGAAACCTTGCCACATAATCGCTCTAAAACACACACAAGTCTGGTATTATCCTTCAAAAATAAAAATCTGATTAATAAGCAGCCAAACTACAAGAACAACAAATGTACCTTTTAGGAAATACGGCAGCTGTCAGTCACATGACTTGTCTATTATGTGTATGTGTGAGCTAATATATACTGTCAGGGGGGATGGCTTTCTGTTGCCTGGGGATTTAGCAGGCTGCCAATAGCAACCAATAACAGCTCAGCTTCCATTTTGCTACAGTTAATTAATGTGAGCTCTGATTGGTTAATGTAGGCAACAAATTACATTTTTAGTATAACAAAGCTTGTGTGAGGTAATAGGATGTCAGTTAGGGTGTGTTGGTGGAAAGGCTGATGTCAGTCACATTACCTCTATGTGAGAGGATATAGAAACTGTCAGTTACAGACTATTTTTACCACAATAATGCCTCATAAGAAAAGGAATTCCTTGGCACGAATGTCAGCTGATGCGAAAAGAAAAGCTGCATTACGGGCCAATGAAAAATGTGAAGACCGAGGCTGACACATATGAGAACAGCAGCTGCTTCCTCAAGAGCCAATCAACTTTCTGAGGAGAGGGAAGCGAGGCTTGCAGACAAGAGAACAAGAACTGCTTCCTCAAGAGCTAATGAACTTTCTGAGGAGAGGAAAGCGAGGCTTGCAGATAAGAGAAGAAGAGCTGCTTCCTCACTGGCCAATGAGTCATCTCAGCAGAGGGAAGGCCGACTTGCCACTAAGAGAATTGCTATTTCTTCCACCAGGGCACAGGAAATGGTTGGTGATTTGAAACATGCTGCCTTTTGTTACCAGAAATTCAAAAACTGTGGAGGAATGACAGGCGCATAGGGTCTTAACCGATTAAAAACAGTGAGAGGATTATAAGGTGCACTCATCTATAGATGTTGTGAAAAGTCACAACTCCTAATGAAGCATAGAAGCTGGTGGAGACAGCTGCAGACCCGTAAATGGATCTTCTGTGTCATTATTAGATTATCCTGAGGAAGGGGGCAGAGACCCCTGAAATGCGTAGACTTGTTCATGCTCCTTTAATAAATGACTTGGAATATTATCCTTTGGATTGAATGGTGACAAGAGCGGCGATGATCCCCGATTTCCTTTAGAAGAGCCTTTTGCTACCAGTCAGACATAAACTATCAGGATCATCCTAAAGTTCAGATAGGAAAAAATGGATGTGGTCTGCATGTACTGCAGTGCCCTGAAATGGAAAGATGAACCGCCAGGTTTATGCTGTGCAAATGGCAAGATAAAACTTCCACCTCTACTGTCACCACCAGATCCCCTAAAGTCTCTGATGACAGGTACCAGTACAATATCAAAGCATTTCTTGGACAACATTAAGAAGTACAACTCCTGCTTCCAAATGACATCATTTGATGCAACAAAAGAAATGTTTACAACAGGATTTATGCCGACATTTAAAGTTCAAGGACAGGTTTACCACTCAATTGCGTCACTGCTTCCATTACAAGGAGAAGAACCTCAATTTCTTTAACTCTTTTTCATGGGAAATGCAGAAGCAGAGGCTCAGCGTAGATGCTTTTTAATTCCTAACACTCACCTTGATATTGTCACTATTTTGCAGCAGTTCCTTCACTCCAACAATCCATATGTTCAACTTTTCAAGACTGCACTAGAATGCATGCCAAATGATGATTACAAGGTTGTCATTCGAGCTGACAAAACACCACAAGGTGAACATCAGCGACGTTTCAATGCCCCCACATTTGATGAGGTGGCCATCTTGATTGTAGGTAATGATTTTCAAAGCCGTGACATTTTGCTTCAGAAAAGGAACAATAGTTTGCAACGAGTAGCAGAAACTCACAGGTCCTATGATGCATTACTTGGCCAATTTAGTTAAATCTGTGAGGAATATCTGTGGTGTTGAATTTTATGCTGTGAAATGCTTCTATTAGCTTAATTTTTGCCTTTTAATAATTACATTTCTATCTATTTGTTTTGTGGTTTTTGTGTGCAGAATACATTTTTGTTAATACATTCTATTTTGTTAACAGCAGTTATTAACCCGGGCGAAGCGGGTAGTACAGCTAGTACATTATATACTCACTGTAAAGAGTCTGATTTATGTCTATATATGTACCACTTCATGCTACAATTGCACCTTACCTTTTTTTGCTTTTTAATCATGTATTGATAAAGAATTTGTCATATTTTGCACCCATAAAAAATCCTTTTTCTCTTTGTGCTAGCATATTCTGGAGTGGGTCAAGGTCCAATGTCTTCATTCGTATGCATGGTAGACCTTATTTGATATCAAAATGAGCCATAAGTTTTTTACTTTTCTAATATGTATAACATGTAATGAGCAGACCCTGAAGCAGTGTTACAGTCGTGCCACGGAGTGTAGTCAATATGTCTTGCTTTAAAGGGAACCTGTCATCAGAAATTTAGCTATAAAGCTAAAAGTTCCCCCCTCTGCAGCTCCTGGGCTGCATTCTAGGAAGCTTCCTATAGATTTTGTGTCACCTTTTATCCCAAAATAAACACTTTATAAACTGGTACCTTTTCGTATGTAAATTTCTTAATTTTCCATGTGGGCGGGCTGCCTGATGTACGTTGCTGTTCCTCCATCATATTGACGCCGCCCCCGAACGCTGAATTTGAAAGTTCAGGACACCGCCCCTGGGTGCCCGTGGTCCAGCGCATGCGCTGTTCCACTGTAGCGGTGCCGTGCACTGCGTGCACGTGCGACCGCTGTGACGCTTTGCGCGGGCACGAGGTTATGGGCGGCGCTGTTAGTGTCATCAGTAAGTGCCGCCCATAACCTCGTGACCTCGTGCTGAGCATGATGGGAAGGAGGGGACGTCCGGGCATCATTCCTCCAGCGCTTGCGCATAACGCTGGAGGAATAGGGGAAAGTGCGGTCACGAGGTTATGGGCGGCACTTACTGATGACACTAACAGCGCCGCCCATAACCTCGTGCCCGCGCAAAGCGTCACAGCGGTCGCACGTGCACACAGTGCACGGCACCGCTACAGTGGAACAGCGCATGCGCTGGACCACGGGCACCCAGGGGCGGTGTCCTGAACTTTCAAATTCAGCGTTCGGGGGCGGCGTCAATATGATGGAGGAACAGCAACGTACATCAGGCAGCCCGCCCACATGGAAAATTAAGAAATTTACATACGAAAAGGTACCAGTTTATAAAGTGTTTATTTTGGGATAAAAGGTGACACAAAATCTATAGGAAGCTTCCTAGAATGCAGCCCAGGAGCTGCAGAGGGGGGAACTTTTAGCTTTATAGCTAAATTTCTGATGACAGGTTCCCTTTAACCATTTTGCTTCATCTATTTTTTTTTTTTTTTTGCAGTGATTTTCCTGGTCAATCACAGCCATGGCAGTACTTGACATGACTGTGATGGAGCCAGAAATGCCCACACCGGAAAAGCTTGCTGATTGCCTGCTCTGTAACCTTTCAACAAGCTTTATTCTGGTGACAAACCCAAACAGCAACTGGACGTATTGTCAAAAGTCTGTGTTCGGTATTCAGCATTGAACAGAAGGTGTTCGGTACGGACACTCAACTATATAGTTTGGGTCCGCTCATCCGTAATTACCGGCTTAAAGTTTTTTCCGATACACGGTAAGGCGCGTTATGAAATATTTGGTCATCAGATACACTCTCTGGGGTGTAGCACACATGATGGCATTACATACATTTTCTGGGGCGTACCACACATGATGGCATTAGATACATGGTCTGTTATGTCACTGTAAACCTCCAGACTATTACATTGATATAGCAGAGTTGTGTTAGTGCTCAGAACAGCAGCATGAAGATTATTCTGTGGTGCTCTGAACACTGTGGTTCTGTGGAGCAGTGATCAGCTGCCTGGTTTTGTAAACCTAATGTCAGGCTGTTGAACATCGCTCACTGCTGCCAATACTCACCTCATCCTGGACCTCTGCATCCTGGCAACTCCTGTCACCGCACTGCACTGAGGGCAGTGACAGGGGGAAATTGAAGCTCACACAGTTTGTGTGGGCTTAAAAAAATAGCACCGATGTCCTCCCACAGCTGTGACCTGAACTGTCCAGGGGACGAGCCCAGGTCACAGCTGAAGGCAGCCACAATGCAGGAGATGTGGTCGTACACCGACCGCATCTACTATGTACAGAGCTGTCGTATTTGAGGCTCAGACACTTACACACTAGCAAATGAAAATGGCAGCCCCCAATGGCTGCATAGAAAATTAATAAATATCAAACAACTAAAGTAGTGCATTTAAGTTTGTATGCAAAATAAGTGATACATAACCAATACTTATTAATATAAAAATCACAGCACCTTCTCTTTAAGACCAGGCACAAATGTGCCCTATTTTTGTGACCTGTCCTGGAATTTCTGTACAGTTGTTAACCTTGGACACCAGGCGGAGGTGGGCGGCCGCATTGTACAGCCCACGGGGCTGGATGTGGCCCATAAGCCCCACTTTGCCCAGATGTATGCGTGTACAGTGAAGGAAATAATTATTTGATACCTTGCAGATTTTGTAATTTTGCCCACTGACAAAGACATAAACCGTCTATGGTTTTACGGGTACGTTAATTTCAACAGTGAGAGATACAATATCCTAAATAAAAAAACAGAAAATCCCATTATATAAATTATATAAATTTATTTGCATTTTGCAGAGAGAAATAAGTATTTGATCCCCTACCAACCATTAAGAGTTCTGGCTCCTACAGACCACTTAGATGCTCCTAATGAACTTGGTACCTGCATTAAAGACCATAGACTCAATTAATCAGTCAGATTCTAACCTCTACAACATGGGCAAGACCAAAGAGCTTTCTAAGCCTAAGTGCGTACGCTGCGTCTTTGTGGTGACCACAAAGATGCACGTGTTTGGTCCCAAAATACGCTCCCTCGGCATGCATTTCTTGTGCCGCGTTTTACTGCGTTTTTTACAGCGTTTTTGCCCAGTGTGTTTTTTAAGTCAAATCTATTGACTGGAAGGGCTCAAAAACGCTGACAAAAAACGCAGAAAGAATTGACATGCTGCATCTTTGTGGTCACCACAAAGACGCAGCAAAAAAAAAAAAGCTGCAACGTGCGGACAGCAAAAATGAAATCTCATAGGCTTTGCTAGGGAAGGAAATGCATGCAGTTTTGGTACCAAATCTGCACCCAAAAAACGCATAAAAACAAAGGATGTCAGGGACAATATCATATACCTGCAAGCAGGCTGGAATAGGCTACAAAGCCATAAGTAAGACGTTGAGTGAGAAGGAGACAACTCTTGGTGCAACGTTAAAAAAAATGGAAGAAATACAAAATAAATGTAAATTGATATCGATCAGCGGCACAATGCAAAATCTCACCTTGTCGGGTATCCAGGATCATGAGGATGATGAGAAATCAGTCTAAAAGTACACAGGGGGAACTTGTTAGTGGTCCCAGCTGCCTTGAGATCATTGTCACCTAGTAACACATTATGCCGTAATGGCTTAAAATTCTGCAGTGCCCGCAAAGTCCCACTGCTCAAGAAGGCACATGTGCAGGCCTGTCTGAAGTTTGCCTGTGAACACCTGGATGATTCTGAGAGCAATTGGGAGAAGGTGCTGTGGTCAGATGAGACAAACATTGAGCTCTTTGGCCTTAACTTATCTCGCCGAGTTTGGAGGAAGAGAAATGCTGCCTATGACCCAAAGAACACCCACTGTCAAATATGGAGGTGAAAACATTATGTTTTGGGGGTGTTTCTCTGCTAAGGGCACATGACTACTTCACTGCATCAATGAAGCAATGGATGGAGCCATGTACCGTAAAATCCTGAGTGACAACCTCCTTCCCTCCGCCAGGACATTACAAATGGGTCTCCCAGCACGACAATGACCCAAAACATACAGCCAAGGCAACAAAGGACTGGCTCAAAAAGAAGTTTTGGTTGTATGTGGGATTTTCTATATAGTCCGTGACGCCACCTACGGCGTGTGGTAAGATGGGGTACCACCGCTGCTATTAGGGAACACCCGGGAGAGTTGGAATGGCAGCTAGTTGTTTTTAAGCCTCCATGGGTAGGGGTGGATGCCCCGGGGCCCAGTGTCACTGTGCTGAGGATGGGGCCGGCGCGCCTGGTCGGACCAGGGGATGTTAGTGTACTCACAGTCAAAGAAATCACACAAGTCCAGCGGTAAACCAAGGTGCCAGTGGCCGGCCACCGTGGTCGGGTGTATTCTGGCCCCTCACCCGGGGTGATGATCTGTGTCACTTTCCTCTGCACAGTTTATTCTCTTTGGACTTCCCGGTGTGGAACACGGGAGTCCGCTCCCAGAACTACGGGTGGGAGCCTTGCCCGCAGACGCTGACCTGTGAGATCTAAAGGGGCCCTGGTGGATGCCCTATCCCCCGTGGTGGGCTGCTGGTCTGCTCTTTTTGGACTTTGGGTGGAACAGGACCTATAATCGTGTCCTCAACTGGTGAATTAACAAAGCCGGTGGTTCTGGTCCTTGATTCAGGGTCCAGGTACCCTCTCTGTACGGTTTCCGGGTCGGTTCTCTGGTGTCGGTACCGGCGGGCTTCTACCCTGCCCCGGTCCACCTCGGATCTCCGGCAGCCATCTTCCCGTCTCCTGACAGTCACGGACCACTGTCTGCCACCTAGCCAGCACGCCGGGGCTCCAACCCTGATGCCTTTCCTCTCTGACTTCCACTTGAACTCCACTTCACTTTCTCCTCTCCTCTCTCACTCTGAACTCTTTCTTTTCCCGCCCAGGATTCTCTAGACCCCTAGGTGGGCGTTTTCCTTCCACCTGGTCCCGCCCACTGGTGTGCCTTTCCTACCCTGGGGGGGGGGGTGACCAGGGTTTTTTCGTCTCGGTGTAACCCAATGAGGGACGGTGTTGTGTGGCGGTCTACTTTGTGTGTGACCACCTGGCGGCACCAGGGCGTCACATTCCCCCTTGGTTTAATACAGACCGTCCGCGGGCTGTCCGACCACTGACATTTATTGTAACGGCAACTGTAAATGGAAAAAGGGGTAACATGTAAAAAAACATAAAATATTAAACATTTCTTCCCTTTCGGGAGGCACATTTCTTAAAAGTTTCAAACAACCGGACCACTTTCCCATTGCACCCGCCACCCAAGAAAACCTGTTCCCTGGTGCCACCGCTAAAACTTGTGGGCACCCCTCTCCAAGTCCAAAACGGTTCCGGGTGACGCCACACGGGCCGAGTAAAAAGTTCCTTACCCGGCAGTCCTTGTCAAGGGCCCCATAGTCCGGGGACCCCTGGCCTGGAGGTTAGTCACCGGTCTTGGTAGTGACTGGGCCTCGGCCTACTCTCCAATTGACCTCTCCAGAGGCCGTGCCGGTGCATAACAAGAAAATAGTTTGGGGTTATTTACAAGGCTCAATAGTTTTTGAGTTGGCCTGCCAGTTCTCAGCCTTGGTCCATTTTAAAACAGTATTATTTTTTTTAACAGGGGGTAAATAACAATTGGGGTAGCCGGGAACCACTACCTTACTCTTTCTCCGCAATCAGGTGAAGTATTCGGTTAATTGGAATTCATTTACACACATACAAGACTATATACACAGCAAGCGGGCACCACTCACTAAACTATGGTTTCCCTGTATCTGAGTGGTGGCTGACCTAAGTTAGGGAGTGTGGACCTTCTTAGCCCTCTATTTTCACTTAGGACTGATGGGGTAGAGTAAATTGCGGGTTCCTCTTCCCTAATGGCAGGCACAGCTGGTAGGGACCTACGGGGGCGTGGTGTAGGTGCAGGTGCATCCCTGGGTGCCGGTGTTGGTGTATTGCTGATAGGCCTCGCTGGCTCCGTATCTTCCGCGGGTTGCGGGAACATAACGGGAACAATCATCACTCCATTCTGCATAGGCCAATCAGCCGGGAAGTCACCCATAATGGTGTGGATCCCCTCTTTCCACTTCTCCGCGCCCGGAGTGGGGGCGGGAACCTTCTTCACCATCTTCAAGGGCTCTGGACACTTCTTCAGGTGGTCCCTAGAAACAGTGGCCGTAGTCTTCCCTTGGTCACGACTGACAAGGTAAGTCTTCTGATTCTCCCTTGGGCTTGGGAAATTAACATCTTGATTAGCCAGATTGCAGGTTCCTTGTCTTGGGCTTCCTGCCAACCATGGTGGGGTAATGGGTTGAAGGCTGCCTGCTGCTGACCACTATATGGCCTTGCGTCTTTCACACTATCAGAGCTGTCGGTACTGCCTCTGACGCTTGGCATCCCAGTCGGTAGTTGGCGGAATGGTCCCAGGCACCTCAACATCCAACTCCAGATCCACCAGCAGTCTTCCGGGCCTCACCCTCATTAGATATGCGGGTGTGCATTTAGTGGAGCTGCTAGGGATATTATTGTACATGTCCACTAAATCAGGTAGATTTTCAGGCCACAGGTTCCGCTCCTCAAGAGGCAAGGTCTTGAGAAGGTTGAGGACCAGGTGGTTCATTTTCTCTCACATCCCATTGGTCTGGGCATGATAGGGTGTGGTATGGATCTTCTTGCACCCATACAAGTTGCAGAACTCCTGGAAGATCTCCGCCTCAAAGGCAGGGCCTTGATCTGTCAACACCTTCTCCAGGTAACCATGCGGCTGACAGAAGTATGCCTAGAAGACTTTCACTGCAGTGTGAGCCGTTAGATCCTTAACGGGTACCACCACCATGAACCTGGAGTAGTGGTCTACGATGGTGAGGGCGTATGGGTAGCCGCTCCGGCTTGGCGCGAGCTTGACGTGGTCCAGAGCGACGGGGCTTTCTGGCTGGTTCCATCCTTTCTTCTTAGCACACAGGGACCACAATCCCAGCACCATGCTTCGACAAACTCTCTCATTCCAACCCAGTAAAAGCGTTCTCTCAGCAACATTTCTAGCTTCTTCCAGCCGAAGTGTCCAGCTCCATCGTGATAAGCCTTCAAGCCTTCAAGACACATATGCTTGTGGCACTACAATCTGACAGACCTTCTCATGTGTCTTAGGATTAATTAGCCCTGTGTACAAATTGCCCTGCTGCAAGCACAAGCGGTCCCATTCTCTCCAAAGCCGCTGCGCTTCTGCGGGGGCAGTGGGCTCCAACCTGGAATGGGCTTGGGAAATTAACATCTTGATTAGCCGGACTGCAGGTTCCTTGTCTTGGGCTTCCTGCCAACCATGGTGGAGTAATGGGTTGAAGGCTGTCTGCTGCTGACCACTATATGGCCTGGCGTCTTTCACACTATTAGGTTGATGGAATGCAGGCAGTTGAATCTCTTCCAACTCATCTTCATCCAACCCTGCATCAGGTAGGTGCGGCATCCGAGACAACGCATCTGCATTGGTGTTTTACGGCCGGCCCTGTACTTTATGGTAAAGTCATAATTCGCCAGCCGAGCTACCCAGCGTTGTTCTAGGGCCCCAAGCTTCGCTGTATCCAGGTGGGTCAGAGGGTTATTATCTGTGTAGGCAGTAAATTTTGCAGAAGCCAGGTAATGCTTGAACCTCTCTGTTATCGCCCAGACGAGTGGCAGGAACTCCAACTTGAAAGAGCTATAATTCTCAGGGTTTCTTTCTGTCAGCCGGAGCTTCCTGCTTGCATAAGCAATCAACTTCTCCTTGCCATTTTGCATCTGGGACAGGACAGCACCCAGGCCCACATTGCTGGCGTCTGTGTATAGAATGAACGGGAGGCAATAGTCTGGGTAGGCTAGGATCTCTTCTCCGGTCAAAGCCGACTTCAGCCACTGAAAGGGCTCTTCCTGCTCTTCGCCCCAGGTGAACGGGGGGCCAGGAGTCTTGCCATTCTTGGTTTGCCCCACCAGGAGGTCCTGCATGGAGGCCGCCATTTTGGTGTAGCCCTTGATGAAGCGGCGGTAATACCCCACCAGGCTCAGGAACTGCCTCACCTCTTTGATTGTGGTAGTTCTTGGCCAGCTCTGGATGGCTGTAATTTTCTCTGGGTCCAGCGCCACACCTTCGGCACTCACCACATGCCCGAGGTACTGTACTTTGGGCTTCAGCAGATGGCACTTGGAGGGCTTCAGTTTCACCCCTTATTTAGAGAGAGCCTCAAACACTTCAGCAAGATGCTCCAGATGTGCCTCGTTCATCTTGGAGTAGACAATGATGTCATCCAAATATAGCAGGACTGTCTCAAAATTGCGGTGTCCCAAGCAGCAGTCCATCAGCCTCTGGAAGGTTCCTGGCGCATTACACAACCCAAAAGGCATGCTGTGGAATTCGCAGAGACGCATCGGGGTAGCGAAAGCAGACTTTTCACCGGTCTTCTTCCGCGACGGACACCTGCCAGTAGCCACTAGTAGAGAATTAATTTGCTGTTCTCAGTGCAGCCAAGGACTCTTCAATACGGGGGAGAGGAAATGCATCCTTGTGAGCTATCTGATTAATCTTCCGGTAATCCACACACATCCTCATAGTGCCGTCCTTCTTCTTTACCAGGACCAACAGGGCTGCCCAGAGACTACAACTATCACGGATGACCCCTGCCTCCTTCATGTTCCTTAACATGTCTTTGGCACACTGGTAATGTGCAGGTGGAATCGGCCTATATCTCTCCTTGATGGGTGGATGTGTATCTGTGGGAATGTGGTGTTGGACTCCCTTCATCCTCCCAAAATCTAGTGGGTGTTTGCTGAATACCTGCTCGTACTCCCGCACTACCCTGTACACCCCTCCTTTGTGATGTGCAGGTGTGGAGTCGGTGCCTACGTGTAGCTCTTGACACCACTCCTCTAGCTGCTTTGGTGAACTGTCACTGTCTGACTGTTTTGCAGTGATGGTGGAGGCTGCCACCTGGATGGCATTAGTGTCTACTGTGAACAGCTTAGTAATGGTGGTGTAACGGGGTAGCCTAACCTCTTCCTCTCCGCAATTCATCACTCTCACGGGCACTCTCCCCTTTTGGACATCAATCACCCCTCTGGCTGCCATTACTGTGGGCCAGTGTTTCGAAGGCAGAGGTACCACCACTGACGGGTAATCCTGTCCCCGTGGACCTACTGCTGCCCTGCACCAGATCATCATTTCACTCCGCGGAGGCACCACTAGAGGCACTACATCCATCACCCGCACACTACAAATCTTTCCACCTGACACGTTCACCTGTTGCCGCTGCAGGAGAACCCGGATTTCACTTTGCAGAGCTCTCTGCCAGCCCGCTCCTGCCGTGGCAGACAGTTGTTGTAATAAATGCAGTACTTCTCCCATGCATTTCTCAATCACATTTGTCATTTGTCGTTCTGCACCACAATGAGTCCTTGATGCTTCAGCTCCACTCGCCCCACCTTTAGAGTTACTTCCTTAAACCCTACTTGGGTCATAGGGAGCCCATTAGCTGCAATGATGGTCAAGCCGGCATCAGGTGGGGTGAGTTCACTATCAGACCAATAACATTTGTATAGTACATAAGGCATAGTGGTTACCTGTGAGCCAGTGTCCAGAAGGGCGAACGTTGGGATACCGTCCACAGCAAGGGAGATGATAGGACGATCTCCGACATGCCACTCACGCCAATCAGCTGGGCCTTGAGAATCTATTCCTGAGGATTGGCCCTTGGCCTCAAGGGTTGCTCGTTTAAAGGACACCGGCGGGAATAATGACCAGTCTTCTTGCACTTGTAGCAAATGGGCTGTCCATACCGGTTGTTGTTGTTGCTGTTCTTCCTCCTTTACATCCAGGGGACATCTGGGCTGTCGGCGAGCTGGATCTTCTCTGCAGGCTTGGCCTTTGGTGGAAGCTGTAGGGCTGCGAGGATCCTTGCGACGTCCTTGCTCAGAAGCTGGACTTGCGATGATAAGTCCTCAGGAGTCCCGAGCGTTGCTGCGGGTGCTGGCAAGGCTAACAAAGGGGGTGCCACCGAGACATGAGCAGTGTCAGCCGGCCAATGTGGTGGTTCGGGGGCACCAGCTTCAGATGTTTGTAGGGCTTTTAAGTTCAAGTCCGTATGTTCCAGGGCCCATAGCCACAGCTGCTTACGGTCTTCAGCGGACCCCAGCCCTTGCAAGAACTGTTCTACCAGCATTTTATTGCTCTCAAGCTCACTGATGGAGTCCGTCTACCTCAATGTACGCAAGGCGGTCTGCAGCCTTAAGGCGTAGTCCCGAATATTGTCCTGAGGACGCTGTAGGCAGTTATAAAACTGCATCCGCAATTCCGCTTCCGTGCGGGTTTCAGAAGCGACTTGCAGCTGGTCAATAATGGTGGTTACCGAGGCCCGGTCGGCATCGGCCCAGGTCTCCACCTCCTGCTCGGCGGCACTGGTCAACTGTCCTAACACCATCGATGCGCACTGCTTGCCGGTCATGGCATACATATCAAGAATGGTACATATTTTCTTCTTGAATATCTGCAGGGCATCGGGCCGTCCATCATACTGAGGTAACCAGGCAGCGCCGGGCACGTAAGGTAAGGTAATCGGCATTACTTGGGTGATCACGGGACTGCATTGTCCAGAGCAGGAACAGCCGCATCTTCGTCCTCCGCCACGTTCGCGGGCGCCGCTGCTCCAGCGGGACGCGCTGCTCCGTCACCAACATTTGGCGCAGACATCTTCCCGCTTCTTCCCCTTGGTTTTTCAGGAGCAGTCTCTTAGCGCGTCTCAATGTTTTGTTTTTTTTTCGTCCAGTCTCGGGAGTCACTTCCTTACGCCTGCGTTCTCAGGGGGCGGGGCTTCCTCTTTGCGCTCTTTCTCTGGAAAGAAGACGCTGGGTTGTCGTTTTTTTGCGCCTAAAGATGGCAGCAAAATGGCAACTTTTCAAGATTTTTACAGCGGAGCACCGCTGACAGTCCAGAACAAGGCGCACTTCCATCAGGTAGGTGGATGGGTTACAATCCTGTTCGTGACGCCAGTTTTTGAGGTGTGCCGCCCCCACGCCTGCAGATCCGGATCCGGGCTCGAGGGATCTCCGGACCCGGGGGTCTCGCGGACACTTCAAATAAAAAGGGGTTTTGGTTGTATGTGGGATTTTCTATATAGTCCGCGATGCCACCCACGGCGTGTGGTAAGATGGGGTACCACTGCTGCTATTAGGGAGCACCCGGGGGCGTTGGAATGGCAGCTAGTTGTTTTTAAGCCTCCGTGGGTAGGGGTGGATGCCCATGGGCCCAGTGTCACTGTGCTGAGGATGGTGGCTGCAGGGGCCGGCGCGCCCGGTCGGACCGGGGGATGTTAGTGTACTCACAGTCAAAGAAATCACACAAATCCAGCGGTAAACCAAGGAGCCAGTGGCCAGCCGCCACGGCCGGGTGCATTCTGGTCCCTCACCCGGGGTGATGATCTGTGTTACTTTCCTCTGCACGGTTTAGTTCTCTTTGGACTTCCCGGTGTGGAACACGGGAGTCCGCTCCCAGAACTATGGGTGGGAGCCTTGCCCGCAGACGCTGACCCGTGGGATCTAAAGGGGCCCTGGCAGATTCCATATCCCCCGCGGTGGGCTGCTGGTCTGCTCTTTTTGGACTTTGGGTGGGACAGGACCTATAATCCTATCCTCAACTGGTGAATTAACAAAGCTGGTGGTTCTGGTCCTTGCTTCAGGGTCCAGGTACACTCTCTGTGCACGGTTTCCGGGTCGGTTCTCTGGTGTCGGTACCGGCGGGCTCCTACCCTGTACCGGTCCACCTCGGATCTCCGGCAGCCATCTTCCCATCTCCTGACACCATCTGCCACCTAGCCAGCACGCCGGGGCTCCAACCCTGGCGCCTTTCCTCTCTGACTTCCACTTGAACTCCACTTCACTTTCTCCTCTCCTCTCTCACTCCTACTCCGAATTCAGAACTCTGAACTCTCTCTTTTCCCGCCCCGGATTCTCTAGACCCCTAGGTGGGCGTTTTCCTTCCACCTGGTCCCGCCCACTGGTGTGCCTTTCCTACCCTGGGGGCGTGACTAGGGTTTTGTCACATCGGTGTAACCCTATGAGGGACGGTGTTGAGTGGGGGTCTACTTTGTGTGTGACCAACTGGCGGCGCCAGGGCATCACAGATGCCTCATCATCACCATTCTCTTCCTAGTGCAGCCCCCCAAGCATGCAGCATCACCCCATTCTCTGCAGTCCCCCAGCATGCAGCATCATCCCATTCTCTGCACAGCTCGCCAGCATGCAGTATCTTTCATTCTCTGCACAGCTCCCCAGCACACATCATCTACCCATTCTCCGCACAGCCACCCCAGCATGAATCTCCTCATTCTCCACACAGCCCCCCAGCATGCAGCATTCCCCAATTCTCCACTCAGTCCCCCAGCATCATCCCATTCTCTGCCCAGCCCCCCAGCATGCAACCACACTCAATACACTCATTCCTGGGCAAGCCCCCCAAAAGGCTGCCCCATACAAGTAGCAGCAGACCCTTCCCTGTGCATCCCTCCAACATTCACTCCCTATGTAGGTGTGGAAACCAAGAGGTTACTCCCAGAATACAGCGGGTCACGAATGAGGAACGAGACCAGGCTAGGTTTAAACGTAAACTTTTTATACCCCGATAAAAAGTAACGGGGATGTAAAGCAAATATAAACACAACAAAAAAAATCGGGATCAGCATGCTGGGCTAAGTACTGACTCCAATAGGACAGGAACCAACAGGAACAGATTACGTAACCAGGAACTTCTGGAAAAACTACAAGGTGTAAATCACTAGTTGTATCACTGTCCCTGGACCAGCACACCAATTAACAATCTTTTCCCAGCCTTTCCTCCACACATATAAGCAACACCCGAAAGTACCCCGGGGTTAACCACTTGCTAACAGAGGTACACAAATTGTACTGCAGCAATGGCTGCTGCGTAGTATATATTAGACTTGGTCTGGAGCTAAAACCACTATTGAGTCAGTGTGCACACTTGTCTGCAAAAACAAAAAGATATAGGCCAGACCTGAGCTCAGGATTCACTGTTATCTCCAGGAGGTCTCCGGACAAAGAGATATCCATGCCGTGTCCGACTCTACAACCAGGGCCAGATTATAGGCAGGGCAGGCGGGGCTCCAGCCCCGGGGCCCCCACCAAAAGAGCTTCAAAGGGGGCCCCCCACCACCAGGGCCATACTTGCCACTAGGCACCTGTCAGCACTTTTTTTTTCTTCACACCCTCTCCCCCTCCGTAAAGACAGTCTAATAAATCAGCTGTGTTTTCGGGGGGGGGGGGGGGGTATGTTGGCGCACCGCTATTTATTTGTATCTGCGTCTTTAAGACGCAAAAACAAACTGCGGGCACAGGACGCTGATTGACCCCGGAAGTACCAGCGCTTGCACTTCCGGGGTCAGAGGTGTGCCAATGCTCCCTGCTATGTGCTGCGGCCGTACCCAGCGAGGGGCAGGGGGGGCACGGTGTAGTGGGCCGCTGTATCTGCTGTCCCCGCCGCGCTCCTCAGCACTGTGTACATGCCAGGCACACTAGCAGGAGCAGGAGGCAGCGCGCTGTGCTGTGCCGGCTCTGCTGTGTGCCCGGCATGTAGGCAGTGCAGAGGAGCGCAGCAGAGCCGGTGCTGATGACAGCAGCTTCATCTTTCCGTTCCTATTCAAATGTATTTGCGTCTTTCAGACGTAAATACATTTGAACAGTGCGCCGGGACTGGGCCCCACCCCCGACGTGCAGCAACGTGATAAAATCAGCACCTTGCTGACGTCATCACAGTGCTGCGGGCGCCACACAGTGGACATCAGGAAGCGAGTGCTCCATGAAGGAGCTGAAGAGACAGGTTTAATTAATGGGGATGAGTGGGTAGGGGCTAAGGACAGATAACGGGGAACATTGTGAAGGAGCACAGCTTTGTGACAGGCAGAGGAGGGGTACTGTATTCCGAGGGAGGGGGGAGGCAGGAGTGTGTAGTGATGGGGTAGTGTAATTTGTGTGTGTAGGAGGTGATGAGGGTTGCATTGTATTGTGTATGGGGGAGGGGTAATAGAGGGTGCATTGTATTGTGTGTGGGGGGAGGGGTAATGGAGGGTGCATTGTATTGTGTGTGGGGGGAGGGGTAATGGAGGGTGCATTGTATTGTGTGTGTGGGGGGAGGGGTAATGGAGGATGCATTGTATTGTGTGTGTGGGGGGAGGGGTAATGGAGGGTGCATTGTAGTGTGTGTGTGGGGCAAGGGGTAATGGAGGGTGCATTGTAGTGTGTGTGTGGGAGGAGGGGTAATAGGGGGTGCATTGTATTGTGTGTGGGGGGAAGGGTAATGGGGGGTGCATTGTATTGTGTGTGGGGGGGAGGGGTAATGGAGGGTGCATTGTATTGTGTGTCTGGGGGAGGGGTAATGGAGGGTGCATTGTATTGTGTGTGGGGGGAGGGGTAATGGAGGGTGCATTGTATTGTGTGTGGGGGGGGAGGGGTAATGGAGGGTGCATTGTATTGTGTGTGTGAAGGGAGGGGTAATAGAGGGTGCATTGTATTGTGTGTGTGGGGGGGAGGGGTAATGGAGGGTGCAATGTACTGTGTGTGTGGGGGGAGGGGTAATGGAGGGTGCATTGTATTGTGTGTGTGGGGGGAGGGTTAATGGAGGGTGCATTGTATTGTGTGGGGGGAGGGGTAATGGAGGGTGCATTGTAGTGTATGTGTGTGTGGGGAGGGGTGCATTGTATTGTGTGTGTGTGGGGGAGGGGTAATGGTGGGTGCATTGTATTGTGTGTGTGTGGGGGGAGGGGTAATGGAGGGTGCATTGTATTGTGTGTGCGGGGAGGAGTAATGAAGGGTGCATTGTATTGTGTGTGGGGGGAGGGGTAATGGAGAGTGCATTGTTTTGTGTGTGTGGGGGGAGGGGTAATGGAGGGTGCATTGTATTGTGTGAGGGGGGAGGGGTAATGGGGGGGTGCATTGTATTGTGTGTGTGGGGGGAGGGGTAATGTGGGGTGCATTGTATTGTGTGTGTGGGAGGAGGGGTAATGGGGGGTGCATTGTATTGTGTGTGTGGGGGGAGGGGTAATGGTGGGTGCATTGTATTGTGTGTGTGTGTGGGGAGGGGTAATGGAGGGTGCATTGTATTGTGTGTGGGGGAGGGGTAATGGAGGGTGCATTGTATGGAGTGGGGGGAGGGGTAATGGAGAGTGCATTGTATTGTGTGTGGGGGGAGGGGTAATGGAGGGTGCATTGTATTGTGTGTAGGGGAGTGGTAATGGAGGGTGCATTGTATTGTGTGTGGGGGGAGGGGTAATGGAGGGTGCATTGTAGTGTGTCTGTGGGGGGAGGGGTGCATTGTATTGTGTGTGTGGGGGGAGGGGTAATGGAGGGTGCATTGTATTGTGTGGGGGGGAGGGGTAATGGAGGGTGCATTATATTGTGTGTGTTTGTGGGGGGAGGGGTAATGGAGGGTGCATTGTATTGTCTGTGTGGGAGGAGGGGTAATGGGGGGTGCATTGTATTGTGTGTGGGGGGAAGGGTAATGGGGGATGCATTGTATTGTGTGTGGGGGGGAGGGGTAATGGAGGGTGCATTGTATTGTGTGTCTGGGGGAGGGGTAATGGAGGGTGCATTGTATTGTGTGTGGGGGAGGGGTAATGGAGGGTGCATTGTATTGTGTGTGTGGGGGAAGGGGTAATGGAGGGTGCATTGTAGTGTGTGTGTGTGGGGGGAGAGGTAATGGGGGGTGCACTGTATTGTGTGTGGGGGGAGGGGTAATGGAGGGTGCATTGTATTGTGTGTGGGGGGGGAGGGGTAATGAAGGGTGCATTGTATTGTATGTGTGGGGGGAGGGGTAATGGAGGGTGCATTGTAGTGTGTGTGTGGGGGGAGGGGTAATGGAGGTTGCATTGTATTGTGTGTGTGGGGGAAGGGGTAATGGAGGGTGCATTGTAGTGTGTGTGTGGGGGGAGGGGTAATGGAGGGTGCATTGTATTGTGTGTGGGGGGAGGGGTAATGGAGGGTGCATTGTATTGTGTGTGGGGGAGGGGTAATGGAGGGTGCATTGTATTGTGTGTGGGGGGAGGGGTGCATTGTATTGTGTGTGTGGGGGGAGGGGTAATGGAGGGTGCATTGTATTGTGTGTGTGTGTGGGGGGGGAGGGGTGCATTGTATTGTGTTTGTGGGGGGAGGGGTAATGGAGGGTGCATTGTATTGTGTGTGTGGGGGGAGGGGTAATGGAGGGTGCATTGTATTGTGTGTGTGGGGGAGGGGTAATGAAGGGTGCATTGTAGTGTGTGTGTGGGGGGAGGGGTAATGGAGGGTGCATTGTATTGTGTGTGCAGGGGAAGGGGTAATGGAGGGTGCATTGTAGTGTGTGTGTGGGGGGAGGGGTAATGGAGGGTGCATTGTATTGTGTGGGGGGGAAGGGGTAATGGGGGGTGCATTGTATTGTGTGGGGGAAGGGGTAATGGGGGTGCATTGTATTGTGTGGGGGGAGGGGTAATGGAGGGTGCATTGTATTGTGTGTGTGAGGGGAGGGGTAATAGAGGGTGCATTGTATTGTGTGTGTGTGGGGGGAGGGGTAATGGAGGGTGCATTGTATTGTGTGTGGGGGGAGGGTTAATGGAGGGTGCATTGTATTGTGTGGGGGGAGGGGTAATGGAGGGTGCATTGTAGTGTGTGTGTGTGTGGGGAGGGGTGCATTGTATTGTGTGTGTGTGGGGGAGGGGTAATGGAGGGTGCATTGTATTGTGTGTGTGTGGGGGGAGGGGTAATGGAGGGTGCTTTGTATTGTGTGTGGGGGGAGGAGTAATGAAGGGTGCATTGTATTGTGTGTCGGGGGGAGGGGTAATGGAGGGTGCATTGTTTTGTGTGTGTGGGGGGAGGGGTAATGGAGGGTGCATTGTATTGTGTGAGGGGGGGAGGGGTAATGGGGGGGTGCATTGTATTGTGTGTGTGGGGGGAGGGGTAATGTGGGGTGCATTGTATTGTGTGTGTGGGAGGAGGGGTAATGGGGGGTGCATTGTATTGTGTGTGGGGGGGGAGGGGTAATGGGGGTGCATTGTATTGTGTGTGTGTGTGGGGAGGGGTAATGGAGGGTGCATTGTATTGTGTGTGGGGGAGGGGTAATGGAGGGTGCATCGTATGGAGTGGGGGGAGGGGTAATGGAGAGTGCATTGTATTGTGTGTGGGGGGAGGGGTAATGGAGGGTGCATTGTATTGTGTGTAGGGGGAGTGGTAATGGAGGGTGCATTGTATTGTGTGTGGGGGGAGGGGTAATGGAGGGTTCATTGTAGTGTGTCTGTGGGGGGGAGGGGTGCATTGTATTGTGTGTGTGGGGGGAGGGGTAATGGAGGGTGCATTGTATTGTGTGTGTGGGGGGAGGGGTAATGGAGGGTGCATTGTATTGTGTGTGTTTGTGGGGGGAGGGGTAATGGAGGGTGCATTGTATTGTGTGTGTGAGGGGGGAGGGGTAATGGAGGGTGCATTGTATTGTGTGTGTGGGGAGGGGTAATGGAGGGTGCATTGTAGTGTGTGTGGGTGGAGGGGTAATGGAGGGTGCATTGTATTGTGTGTGGGGGAGGGGTAATGAAGGGTGCATTGTATTGTGTGTGGGGGGAGGGGTAATGGAGGGTGCATTGTATTGTGTGTGGGGGGAGGGGTAATGGAGGATGCATTGTATTGTGGGGGGGGAGGGGTAATGGAGAGTGCATTGTATTGTGTGTGGGGGGAGGGGTAATGGACGGTGCATTGTATTGTGTGTGGGGGGAGGGGTAATGGAGGGTGCATTGTAGTGTGTGTGTGGGGGGGAGGGGTGCATTGTATTGTATTGTGTGTGTGGGGGGAGGGGTAATGGAGGGTGCATTGTATTGTGTGTGTGTGGGGGGAGGGGTAATGGAGGGTGCATTGTATTGTGTGTGGGGGGAGGGGTAATGAAGGGTGCATTGTATTGTGTGTGGGGGGAGGGGTAATGGAGGGTGCATTGTTTTGTGTGTGTGGGGGGGAGGGGTAATGGAGGGTGCATTGTATTGTGTGTGGGGGGAGGGGTAATGGAGGGTGCATTGTATTGTGTGTGGGGGGAGGGGTAATGAAGGGTGCATTGTATTGTGTGTGGGGGGAGGGGTAATGGAGGGTGCATTGTTTTGTGTGTGTGGGGGGAGGGGTAATGGGGGGTGCATTGTATTGTGTGTGTGTGTGTGTGTGGGGGAGGGGTAATGGGGGGTGCATTGTATTGTGTGTGTGGGAGGAGGGGTAATGGGGGGTGCATTGTATTGTGTGTGTGTGGGGGGAGGGGTAATGGGGGGTGCATTGTATTGTGTGTGGGGGGGAGGGGTAATGGAGGGTGCATTGTATTGTGTGTGTTTGTGGGGGGAGGGGTAATGGAGGGTGCATTGTATTGTGTGTGGGGGGAGTGGTAATGGAGGGTGCATTGTATTGTGTGTGGGGGGAGGGGTAATGGGGGGTGCATTGTATTGTGTGTGTGTGGGGGTAGGGGTAATGGGGGGTGCATTGTATTGTGTGTGTGGTGGGAGTGGTAATGGGGGGTGCATTGTATTGTGTGTAGTGGTAGGGGTAATGGGTGGTGCATTGTATTGTGTGTGTGGGGGGAGGGGTAATGGAGGGTGCATTGTATTGATTGGGGGGAGGGGTAATGGGGGGGTGCATTGTGTGTGTGTGTGTGTGTGTGTGTGTGTGTGTGTGTAGGGGGTGATGAGGGGTGCAGAGTGGGAGCTGCATCCATAGCGCACGGAATAATTGACATGCTCATTTAATGAACGCACAGATTTGGGTCAACATTTTAGCACCCAAATCGCTACGTTCATAAAAGCAACGTGCGCACTTCTCATGCACAATCTTCATAGATTGTGCAGGGGACGCAGGACGCATGCATTTACACTGCAGTGCTATATGCAGTGTAAATGCATGGAATTACGCAACGTGCGCACGAGCCCTAATGCGTCTGTGTCTGCATGTATGTCAGTGTATATGACTGTGCATATATTTGTCTGTTTATATGTATTTTTCTGAATTTGTCTTCAAATATGTATATGTACGTATGTATGCCTGTATGTGTATGTGCATGTCTGTGTGTGGATGGGGTCCACTGAGACTCTTTCACCCGGAGGCCACAAAAACCTGGAGCCGGCCCTGGCTGCCTTAACATTGGGATCAATAAAAAATATGTGAGTAAAGCGGGCTTTACACACTACAATATATCTAACGATGTGTCGGCGGGGTCGCGTCGTAAGTGATGCACATCCGGCATCGTTAGTGATATTGTAGTGTGTGACAGCTACGTGCGACCCTGATTGTGTGTTAAAACGTTGATCGCATACACGTCGTTCATTTTCTAAAAATTGAAAGTCCGGTTGTTCAATGTTCCCGAGGCAGCACACATCGCTCCATGTGACACCTCGGGAACGATGAACACAGCTTACCTGTGTCCCGCTGGCAATGCGGAAGGAAGGAGGTGGGCGGGATGTTTACGTCCCGCTCATCTCCGCCCCTCCGCTTCTATTGGCCGGCCGCTGTGTGACGTCGCTGTGACGCCGAACGTCCCTCCCACTTCAGGAAGTGGATGTTCGCCGCCCACTGCGAGGTCGTTTGGAAGGTAAGTAAGTGTGACGGGGGTTAATCGTTTCTGCGACAAATTGCCCGTTCCGCACATACGTTGGGGGCGTGTGCGATCGCATACGAGATCACATATGTAATTGAAACGTGTAAAGCACTTTCTGTGTATAAGTGACGGCTGTGAGTTATCCTGGACTGTGTCTGACATGAAACTGCAGCTCCTAGTATGTCTTTAACAATGGTAAGGAGATACCAGGAGTTGTTACCAGCCATCATCAGACTGCGGACCATACAGGAACCACAGTACTGATGGTGCAGGCAATAGCACTATTAAACATTTAAAAAATACCTTAACTTTTGGGAGATCTCTTCTATGTGTTAGGTCCATTAATTCAGAGCACATTGGTGTGGGTCTGGGTCCTGAGACCCCCATAGATTGTGCAAAAGACCCCTTAGAAGTGTACGGCTCAGGAGACAGGACTGCGACTTTCACCTGCATCCGCTGTGTGCTCTCTACTAAAAAGACTTTTCAGCTGTGGTTGGGGGTCTCCGGACCAGATTCCCCACTAATCTGCTCAATTATTGGGCATAAAACATAAAAAAAATTCTCCCAAAAGTTTAGTTACTCTGAGCTGTATTTACAATTCTGCTAATAATCATAATAATCAGAAACTGACTACTGGTGTAACTAAACCGGCCGTCAGATCACCCGTTGCACAAGCAAAATGCTTGTTTGTAAAATTATCTTTCTGTTTACATACCTATACATTTATGGTTCCCCTACAGAAATCATACACAGTTTAGCTTAAAGGGATTGTCCAGTCTAGAATGACAAGTCTGCAGTCACTCTTTGTGACTATGACTGCAGACTTGTGAATCCTCCCAGCGCACTCACGATGGTCAAGTATGCAATATGCAGACTCCCGGTCAGAACTCGTCTAGTGGGTACGGCCTCGCTTACTGCACTTGTATGGAAAAAGGCTGCGTCCACTAGACAGATTCTAGCGGGGAGTCTGCATATCGCATACCTGATCGCCGTTCCCGGCGCAGACTCTGGAGAATCCTCATAAAACACAGTGAGTGCACTGGGAGGATTCACAAATCTGCACTTACGTACACAGAGTGACACACAGAGGGACTGCAGACTTGTCATTTTAGACTGGACAACCCCTTTAATATTTACTTCAAAATCTGTTTAATATGCAAATGACTGGACTTCGGTGCACCCTTATGCCTTTCTATTTGCATATGAAAGCCAGTCCCTTGTGTTGATTGACAGCACGGTAAAATCAGACATGTAAGCGGATTTTAGACAGCACTAACTTATTAATGGAGCGCTGTCAATAAAGACTAAAGACTTTAAAATTCAAATACGAGGGCGTAATAATAGAGCACCGAAGCAAAGACCACACCAACGGTGCACCGAAGTTTCCCAAAAAAAGTTCCAAACTGCAATTCAGGAATCCATAAAAATGATTTTATTTTATTTCTTCCAAGTATCTAAACATCATATGAGTCTGTACATGCCTGTATAACGTACATGCCTGTATAATGTACATGCCTGTATAGACTCCTCTGATGTTTTAATACTTGGACTAAATAAAATAATTTTTATGGATTCCTGAATTGCATCATTGGAACTTTTTTTGGGAAATCATTGGACACATCTAACCGGCAGGTGACTGCAGACTTTGAACAGGAGGGATCGCTGCTGTAATTCATGGCGAGCGGAAATATATAAAAGGTACACCGAAGCGCCCTGCTTTACATATTAAAGAAGGATTTTTCTGCAAATATTAAAAAAGTACTCCAGTAATTTTTCCCCTAAACCTGTGTAAATGTTAGGGGTACTTTACACGTTGTGACATCGCTAGCATCGGCTAGCGATGCCGAGTGCGATAGCACCCGCCCCCGTCGCACATGCGACATGTGGTGATTGCTGCCGAAGCGAACATTATCGCTATGGCAGCTTCACACGCACATACCTGCTCGGCGATGTCGCTGTGACTGCCGAACAATCCCTCCTTCAAGGGGGAGGTGTGTTTGGCGTCATAGCGGCATCACTTCGACGTCACTAATCGGCCGGCCAATAGAAGCGGATGGGCGGAGATGAGCGGGACATAGCATCCCGCCCACCTTCTCCCTTCCGCATTGCCGGCGGGACGCAGGTAAGGTGATGTTTGTCTTTCCTGCGGGTTTACACACAGTGATGTGTGGAGCTGTAGATACGACAAACAACATCGTACCTGCGGTTGACCCAACATTATGAAAATGAACAACGCTACACAGATCACCAATTTTCGACACTTTTGCGATCGTTTATCATTGCACCTAGGATTTACACGTTAAGATGTCACTAACGGCGCCAGATGTGTGTCACTAACGACGTGACCCCGACGATATTTTGGAAGAGATGTCGCAACGTGTAAAGCCCCCTTAGTGTAGTGTAAGGTCTGTGATAATTCACTCACCGATCGCTGTTTTCTCATGTCCCCGACTCCATAATGACATCACATCCACAGCTCGTCTCTGCAGACTTCCCTCTTCTCCAGTCTTTTGCAGCACATGCCGACATGGTGCCCTGAAAAATAACATGTCATTACAATGTTCCGGAATTAATGTGCCTTAAATAAGCCCTATGCTGTGCCCCTGAAAAAATTATTGCTCCTCACTGTGCTTCCTGTAAAAAAAATATTACTCCACACTGTGCCTCTTACAGTACATGGTCTCCAAGCTATCCTCTCCTATAAAATATTCCCGCTACACTGTCCGCCCTTGTATACTATGACCGCCACACTGCCCACTAATAAGCAAAAACACCACATATAAATTATACCCACCACACCTTCCTCAATTATGATTCATGATCTGCAGACTGTCCTCACAATATTCCAAGCATGCTGCCCCTCTCCATACCGAACCTCCCAATGCTGCCTGCCTCTTTCCATAATGAGACCTCCACGCTGCTCCACTTATCATACTGAGACCATCAAGCTACCTCATGCCTAATGCTGAGACCCCTCCACACTATCCTATTTTACATACTGTGTACCTTGCTCCACTCCATACCGAGCCCACCCATGCTGCCCCCTTTCCATATTGAGTCTTTACAATGCCCCTCCCCATATTGAATCATCATGCTGTCCCTTCTCCATAATGTGTTCCCCATGTTGCCCCCCTCTCCATACTGAATCCTTACTTTTCCCCATTGATTTTGTCCTTTACAGTTTCTCACTTCGTAAACCCTAAATCCCCTACTACAGCAATAGGCCCCATAACACCCCCTCTACAGCAATAGGCCTCCTTACCCCCCCTCTACAGCAATAGGCCCTCTCTTCCCCTCCTCCAGTCTCTAGTATTAGCCTCTTTTCTCCTCCTCCCCCCCTCCAGTCTCTCGTATTGTATTAGCCTCTTTTCCCCTCCTCCAGTCTCTAGTATTAGCTTATTTTCCCCTCCCCCCCTCCAGTCTCTAGTATTAGCCTCTTTTCTCCGCCTCCCCCTCCAGTCTCTAGTATTAGCCTCTTTTCCCCTCCTCCAGTCTCTAGTATTAGCCTCTTTTCCCCTCCTCCCCCTCCCGTCTCAAGTATTAGCCTCTTTTCACCTCTTCCCCCTCCAGTCTCCAGTATTAGCCTCTTTTCCCCACCCCCCCTCCAGTCTCTAATATTTGCCTCTTTTCCCCTCCTCCAGTCTCTAATATTTGCCTCTTTTCCCCTCCTCCCCTCTCCAGTCTCTAGTATTGGCCTTTTCTTTACCCCCCATCCCCCTCATGCCTTGTCTGTAGCATTAGCGACAAGAAGGGGCGGGTGTATGGCTCACCCTTGCATGATTACAGCAAAAAGAAAAAATCGCTACGCTCACCTGGAAGGCGCCCATACATTCTAGGCTCACCTCCACCTTCCCTACAAATCTTCAGCTCTGTGAGCGCATACCTGCTCCGGTGCTTGCCGCGCTCTTTCTCCTCCTGCTGATCCAGTGAGTCTCCACTTCTGGCTCCAGCGTCAGTTGCATCCTCCTGCACGGCGTGTGTCACCTGCAGTATTGGACGCCGCCGCACAGAGCAGGGAGCTAATTAGCGTGATCGCGCGCCTCAGACCCCAAAAGTGCAGGCGCTGGTACTTCTGGGGGTCAATCAGCTCACTGTGCCCGGCGCCCGCAGTGAATTTGTATTCGCGTCTTAATGACGCGGATACAATTAACTAGATGTGCGCCTCCACCACCTCCCCGAAAACACAGCGGATTTACTAGACTGTGTAACGGAGGGTGGAGGATGTAAAAAAAATATATTTATTTTTTTGCTGCCAGTAAGCGCCGCCCCCCGCTCCGCGCTGCCCCAGGCACGGGACCACGGGTGCTTAGTTGAAAATACGGTCCTGCATAGGAATATCATCCATGTCTTATGTCCTCCTTCCCATCTGCATATAGCTCCACATTACAGCCAAAGCATCTGGTCTTCAGAGGCTCATCTCATCCACAGCAGGCCACAGCTTTCTGGTATGGTGTCTGCACTGCAGGAGGTGGCCCCACCCCATCCTGTGACATAATCCCCTCACAGGTGTAGCTCCAGCAGGGCCAGACTGGGATAAAAAAAAGCAGCCCTGGCACATAAACCCCATCAGCCCACATGATCCCCTCCCCCCCGATGAGTGAATTTCGCTTTTATGTTGTCATGCCACTCACCTCTCTCTTAAAGGTAATGAACCAGCACGATTTTCATATAGAAAGTAAAGCCAGTGCTGTACTGGTGCTAGGATGCTGAATGTAACTGTAAGCATACCTTTTGTTCTGAGATTGGAAGTTTTATTTAAGAAATATGTGCAAGTAAAGTTGCAGCAATGCACTGCTGTTTGATTGACAGGTGCAGCAGGAAGGGAATATGTGGGTCGGGTTGTGCTATGCCACCCTTGTCTGCCTACCTGGCCTTCATCCCCCTGTCGCCATCATAGATGTTATTCTGGCGTAATGGGCAGTCCAGCTCTATTTGGTGATCCAATTTCCATGGCTTCACTCACCAAAAAGAGCCGGATCTTTCTGATCATTCATGGATCACTTTTAAATATGTGTTCAGAGCAGTTGAACACATATTTAAGATTATATTAACGCCAACGAAACCCTGCCCACTCGCGGCTACACACTTACAACGGGCCAATTACATTGTTGAGTGGGCGGGGTTTCCTCCACTGAACACCAGAGTTTTACGCCAGTGAGAACCATTAAAAGAATTTAGTGGCTCTCACCGGGAGCTGGATTTTTGTGTTGAATCATTTGCGACCAACACATAACTAACACAGACAGACAGGGGCAGGAATAGACCGCAAAACCTGATCCACATATTCCCTTCCTGTTGTACCCGTGACACAAATACCAGATTTTATTTCTTAAATAAAACATCCAATCTCTGAACAAAAGGTATGCTTACATTCAGCATCTTGAGACTTGCCGGGTCTCGCTGTTTGAGGACGTCGCAAAACCAGGGATTGGAGAAGCAGGAAGCTCATTTGCATATTTCCAGTGAATTCTGGGAAGAGGAGAAGAGTCGCCGTAAGCTGATCGATTGCTGGGATTTGCCGGGTCTCGCTGTTTGAGGACGTCGCAAAACCAGGGATTGGAGAAGCAGGAAGCTCATTTGCATATTTCCAGTTAATTCTGGGAAGAGGAGAAGAGTCGCCGTAAGCTGATCAATTGCTGGGACTTGCCGTGTCTCGCTGTTTGAGGACGTCGCAAAACCAGGGATTGGAGAAGCAGGAAGCTCATTTGCATATTTCCAGTGAATTCTGGGAAGAGGAGAAGAGTCGCCGTAAGCTGATCGATTACTGGGACTTGCTGGGTCTCGCTGGTTGAGGACATCGCAAAACCAGGAATTGGAGAAGCAGGAAGCTGATTTGCATATTTCCAGTGAATTCTGGGAAGAGCAGAAGAGTCGCTGTAAGCTGATCCATTGCTGGGACTTGCCGGGTCTCGCTGTTTGAGGCCGTCGCAAAACCAGGGATTGGAGAAGCATGAAGCTCATTTGCATATTTCCAGTGAATTCTGGGAAGAGGAGAAGAGTCGCCGTAAGCTGATCGATTGCTGGGACTTGCCGGGTCTCGCTGTTTGAGGACGTCGCAAAACCAGGGATTAGAGAAGCAGGAAGCTCATTTGCATATTTCCAGTGAATTCTGGGAAGAGCAGAAGAGTCGCCGTAAGCTGATCGATTGCTGGGACTTGCCGTGTCTCGCTGTTTGAGGACGTCGCAAAACCAGGAATTGGAGAAGCAGGAAGTTCATTTGCATATTTCCAGTGAATTCTGGGAAGAGGAGAAGAGTCGCCGTAAGCTGATCGATTGCTGGGACTTGCCGGGTCTTGCTGTTTGAGGACGTCGCAAAACCAGGGATTGGAGAAGCAGGAAGCTCATTTGCATATTTCCAGTGAATTCTGGGAAGAGGAGAAGAGAAGCCGTAAGCTGATCGATTGCTGGGACTTGCCGGGTCCCGCTGTTTGAGGACATCGCAAAACCAGGGATTGGAGAAGCAGGAAGCTCATTTGCATATTTCCAGTGAATTCTGGGAAGAGGAGAAGAGTCGCCGTAAGCTGATCGATTGCTGGGACTTGCCGGGTCTCGCTGTTTGAGGACATCGCAAAACCAGGAATTGGAGAAGCAGGAAGCTGATTTGCATATTTCCAGTGAATTCTGGGAAGAGGAGAAGAGTCGCCGTAAGCTGATCCATTGCTGGGACTTGCCGGGTCTCGCTGTTTAAGGACATCGCAAAACCAGGAATTGGAGAAGCAGGAAGCTCATTTGCATATTTCCAGTGAAGTCTGGGAAGAGGAGAAGAGTCGCCGTAAGCTGATCCATTGCTGGAACTTGCCGGGTCTCGCTGTTTGAGGACGTCGCAAAACCAGGGATTGGAGAAGCAGGAAGTTCATTTGCATATTTCCAGTGAATTCTGGGAAGAGGAGAAGAGTCGCCATAAGCTGATCGATTGCTGGGACTTGCCGGGTCTCGCTGTTTGAGGACGTCGCAAAACCAGGGATTGGAGAAGCAGGAAGCTCATTTGCATATTTCCAGTGAATTCTGGGAAGAGCAGAAGAGTCGCCGTAAGCTGATCGATTGTTGGGACTTGCCGGGTCTCGCTGTTTAAGGACATCGCAAAACCAGGAATTGGAGAAGCAGGAAGCTCATTTGCATATTTCCAGTGAAGTCTGGGAAGAGGAGAAGAGTCGCCGTAAGCTGATCGATTGCTGGGACTTGCCGGGTCTCGCTGTTTGAGGACGTCGCAAAACCAGGGATTGGAGAAGCAGGAAGCTCATTTGCATATTTCCAGTGAATTCTGGGAAGAGGAGAAGAGTCGCCGTAAGCTGATCGATTGCTGGGACTTGCCGGGTCTCGCTGTTTGAGGACATCGCAAAACCAGGGATTGGAGAAGCAGGAAGCTCATTTGCATATTTCCAGTGAATTCTGGGAAGAGGAGAAGAGTCGCCGTAAGCTGATCGATTGCTGGGACTTGCCGGGTCTCGCTGTTTAAGGACATCGCAAAACTGCTTTCGCCTGTCATACGCTACATCAGCAATATGGAAGAGAAGAAAATCCACATGGTCACGTGCAACACGTGCTACATGTTTACGGATCTGCCACACAAAAAATCCAACTTCACCTGTCAAAAGTGCAATCTTGTTGCCCTCTTAGAGGAAAAGGTGCAGGGACTGGAAGAAAGAATAGAAACTTTGAAGCTAATTAAAGAACATGAGGACTTCTTGGACGAGGCAGAAGCAACAATTTAGGATAAGGAAAGTGAGAAAAGCTTCAGAACACATACAGAGGCTGAAAAGTGGACACATGTGACCAAAAGAAGCCAGCATATCAAGTGGTCGTCACCACCCACACAGCTTAGCAACCAATATGAAGCCCTCATGCTGGAGAACGAAAATGGCACAGCTCAGGATGATACCATATCTACAGGAGAAGACACAGTATCATCAAAAGAAGTTACTTTGTTAAAATCAGAAACAAAAGACACTCAAAAGCACTCAGGAGCAACAAGCAGTGCGTCCAGAAAGAAAAGAAGAGTGGTAGTTATGGGCGACTCACTACTAAGAGGCACAGAGGCAACTATCTGCAGGCTGGACATAACTGCACGAGAAGTATGCTGCATCCCGGGAGCAAAAATCAAGGATGTGGCCAACAGGATACCAACTATCCTCGGATCCAAGGACGAATACCCATTCCTATTGATACATGTAGGAACAAACGACACGGCAAGAAATGATCTACCAACTATTCGTGAAGACTTTGAAATTCTGGGGAAGAAAATAAAGGAACGGAACGTACAGGTTGTTTTCTCATCAATCCTCCCAGTCGATGGCCATGGTGTCAGAAGATGGAATAGGATATTAGATTTGAACAACTGGCTACGAAGATGGTGCAGGCAGCAAGGATTTGGATTCTTGGACCATGGAGTGAATTACCTCTACGATGGACTTCTCGCAAGAGACGGGATACACCTCACAAAACCTGGGAAACACAAGTTCGCCAGAAGGCTTGCCACACTCATCAGGAGGGCTTTAAACTAGAAGAAGAGGGGATGGGAGAAAAAACAGCAGACAAGAACTTGCAGCAGAAGGACAAACTAATCAAGGATACTAGATGCCGTAAAGAGGACCCAAGACAGGGTACTAAGAAGGAAGCTAAGAAAATGGGAGCAAAACATCTTTCCTGCATGCTGACCAATGCAAGAAGCCTGACCAATAAGATGGAAGAACTGGAGCTGGTAATGTATGAGGAAAAATACCACATAGTAGGAATAACTGAGACATGGTTAGATGACAGTTATAACTGGGCAGCTAACCTGCAAGGATATGAATTGTTTAGGAGGGATCGTAAAAACAGGAAAGGGGGTGGAGTCTCTCTATATATAAAGTCCAGTTTAAAGCCCAGACTAAGAGAAGATATCCAAGAAGGATATGAAGAGGTGGAGTCTCTATGGGTGGAGATACAAGGAGGGAAAACTAATAAAATCCTCATAGGGGTTTGTTATAAGCCACCAAATATAACAGAAACTACTGAAAATGTATTATTGAAACAAATAGACAAAGCAGCAAATCACAATGAGGTGATTATTATGGGGGACTTCAACTACCCCTATATAGACTGAGAAACTGAAACCAGCGTATCTCAGAATGGAAACCGGCTTCTGTCAGTAACTAAAGATAATTATCTGTCCCAACTTGTGCCGAGCCCAACTAGGGGGGCAGCCCTTCTGGACTTAATTTTAAGCAACAGGCCAGATAGAATAACAGACGTTAGAGTGGATGGGCACCTAGGGAATAGTGACCACAATATAATACAATTCCACTTGTCCTTCAGTAAGGTGCCTTGGAGGAGGGTTACAAAAACGCTGAATTTCAGGAAAGAAAAGTTTGATCAGCTTAGAGAAGACCTTCGCCAAATTGATTGGGACAATGTCCTCAAAAATGGGAGCACAGAAAATAAGTGGGAAATTTTTAAATCGGTATTAAACACCCACTGCGAGTGAGCCATACCATACGGAAATAAAAGGGCTAGGAACAGGAGAAAACCAATGTGGCTAAATAAGGATGTAAAAGGGGCAATGAATAATAAGAAAAAGGCATTTAAAAAGCTAAAACAAGAAGGCAGCGAGGAAGCATTAAAAATATATAGAGAAAAAAATAAAATGTGTAAAAAACAAATACATTTAGCAAAAGTAGAAACTGAGAGACTCATTGCTAAGGAAAGCAAAACAAACCCCAAACTATTCTTTAATTATATAAACAGAAAAAAGATTAAAATTGACGGTGTTGGCCCTTTAAAGAATAATGAGGGTAAAATCATAGAAAGCGATGTGGGAAAAGCAAATGTTTTAAATACTTTTTTCTCAACTGTATTCACACAGGAAAAGCATATGCCACGGGAAATGCAGAGTGATCATGTAAACGCTTCATTAAGTATGACCTGCCTAACCCAGGAAGAAGTGCAGAACCGAATTAGTAACATTAAAATTGACATCACCAGGCCCTGATGGCATTCACCCTCGGGTATTAAGGGAGTTAAGTAATGTGATAGACAGGCCTCTATTCCTTATATTTAAAGACTCTATAGAAACTGGGTCTGTTCCACTGGATTGGCGGCTAGCAAATGTGGTACCAATATTCAAAAAAGGGTGTAAAAGGGAACCTGGAAACTATAGGCCGGTAAGCTTAACATCTGTTGTGGGTAAAATGTTTGAAGGGTTTTTAAGGGATACTATTATGGAATGTCTTAATGTTAATAATTGTTTAACTCCATATCAACATGGATTTATGAAGGATCGCTCCTGTCAAACTAACCTGATCAGCTTCTATGAGGATGTAAGCTCTCACATGGACCGAGGAGAATCATTGGATGTCATTTATCTCGACTTCGGTAAAGCATTTGACACTGTCCCACATAAAAGACTGCTAAGTAAAATGAGAAAGCTTGGGCTCGGGGAAAATGTGTGTAGATGGGTAGGTAGCTGGCTTAGTGGTAGAAAACAAAGAGTGGTTATTAATGGCGCATACTCAGATTGGGCCAGGGTTACTAGTGGGGTGCCACAGGGGTCTGTATTGGGCCCCCTACTATTTAATATATTTATTAATGATCTGGTGGATGGTTTACAGAGGAAAATATCAGTATTTGCAGATGATACAAAACTATGTAAGGTAGTTAACACAAAGGAGGACAGTTTGCAACTACAGATGGATTTGAGTAAATTGGAAAAATGGGCTGAAAAATGGCAAATGAGGTTTAACACAGATAAATGTAAGGTTATGCACATGGGAAGGAGAAGCTGATGCTACAATTACTTACTAATTGGGAAACCGCTGGGGAAATCAGACATGGAAAAAGACTTAAGGCTACTTTACACACTGCGATATCGGTCCCGATATCGCTAGTGTGGGTACCCGCCCCCATCTGTTGCGCGACACGGGCATATCGCTGCCCGTGCCGCACAACATCGCCCACAGCCGTCACACATACTTACCTGTCCGGCGACGTCGCTGTGACCGGCGAACCGCCTCCTTTCTAAGGGGGCGGTCCGTGCGGCGTCACTGAAACGTCACTGAACCGCCGCCGAATAGCAGCGGAGGGGCGGAGATGAGCGGGACGTAACATCCCGCCCACCTCCTTCCTTCCGCATAGCAGCCGGGAGGCAGGTAAGGGGAGCTTCCTCGTTGCTGCGGCGTCACACGAAGCGATGTGTGCTGCCGCAGGAACGAGGAACAAACTCGTTACTGCTGCAGTAACGAGATTTGAGAATGGACCCCCGTGTCGCTGATTAGCGATTTTGCACGTTTTTGCAACGATGCAAAATCGCTTATCGATGTCACACGCAACGGCATCGCTAATGCGGCCGGATGTGCGTCACGAATTCCGTGACCCCAACGACTCCGCATTAGCGATGTCGTAGCGTGTAAAGCCCGCTTTAGGCATCTTAGTCAATAAGAATCTAAATTGGAGTGCCCAGTGTCAGGCAGCAGCCACCAAAGCAAATAGGGTGATGGGATGCATTAGAAGAGGTCTGGGGACACGAGATGAAAACATCATTCTCCCTCTGTACAAATCACTCGTCAGACCACACTTGGAGTATTGTGTGTAATATTGGGCGCCGGTGCTCAAGAAAGACATTACTGAACTTGAAAGGGTTCAGCGGCGGGCTACTAAAATAATAAATGGAGTGGGTGCATTACAATACACGGAAAGGTTATCAAAATTAGGTCTATTTACTCTAGAAAAGAGATGACTTAGGGGAGACCTAATAAATATATACAAATATATCAGAGGGCCATATAGAGATCTCTCCCATGATCTGTTTGTACCAAGGACTATGACAAGAACAAGGGGGCATTCTCTTCGATTGGAGGAAAGAAAATTCCTACATCAGCATAGAAGAGGGTTCTTCACGGTAAGAGCAGTGAGGCTCTGGAACTCTCTTCCTGAGGAAGTGGTGATGGCCAACTCACTGAATGAATTTAAGAGGAATGGATGCTTTTCTTGATAGCAAAAGTATAGAAGGTTATAAATAGCATAATCTTACAGGTAGATAGAAGAGCGACCAAGATTATTAGAGGAATGGGTGGGCTGCAATACCAAGACAGGTTATTAAACTTGGGGTTATTTAGTTTGGAAAAACAAAGGCTTAGGGGGGATCTAATCACAATGTATAAACATATGAGGGGACAGTACAGAGACCTTTCCAAAGATCTCTTTACACCTAGGCCTGCGACTGGAACACGGGAGCATCCGCTACATCTCGAGGAAAGAAGGTTTAATCATAACCACAGATGAGGATTCTTTACTGTACGAGCAGTGAGACTATGGAACTCTTTGCTGCATGATGTTGTAATGAGTGATTCACTACTAACATTTAAGCAGAGCCTGGATGCCTTTCTTGAAAAATATAAAATATTACCAGTTATGTATATTAGATTTTATGACAGGGTGTTGATCCAGGGAATAGTCTGATCGCCGGATGTGGAGTCAGGAAGGAATTTTTTTCCCCATTGGAGCTTATTTGACACATTGGTTTTTTTTTGCCTTCCTCTGGATCAACATGTTAGGCTACGGGTTGAACTAGATGGACTTAGAGTCTCCCTTCAACCTTAAAAACTATGAAACTATGAAGCATCCTAGCTCCAGTACAGTACTGGTTTTATTTTTTATATGAAAATCCTGCTAGTTGGTTCCCTTTAAAGGATTTATTTAAAAAGCCACATGTGAATGGCACAGCAATGTGTATGATCAACCACAGCTCAATTTACATAGGATTATGTGGATCTCAGCGGTCAGATGTAGAGAGAATGGAAAGTCATCCCAAATCCAGAAGTGGTACTGTGCAGTGTATCAATTTACAGAATAATACAGACACTGAGAATTACACCCAGTATACAGGACAGGAGAAGGTGTACTGTGCAGTGTTCTATATAGAGAGGGGTTTACACGCTACGATATCGTTAATGAATTATCGTCGGGGTCACGGTGTTTGTGACGCACATCCGGCTTCATTAACGAGATTGCAGCGTGTGACACTTTTGAGCGACCTTAAACGATTGCAAAAGCGGTCAAAATCATTTGCCGCGGAGAGGTCGTCCTGAAACAAAAAATCGTTTAATGCTTATTAGTGATGTTGTTCGTCGTTCCTGCGGCACCACACATCGCTATGTGTGACACCGCAGGAGCGACAAACATCTCCTTACCTGCCTCCACCGGTAATGCGTGCAGATAGGGCTGTATTTTTAATGTTGGGGTTGTGTGTACTGTAGAGTCCGTCTGGCTGGGGCTGGCTGTCGTGGGTCTGTGATGTGTCAGACACCAAGGTAGTTGGTGCAGGCCTTGGTTTTGGGGGGCTGCTTCTACTTTGAGGTGCCCTCTTTGGCTTTTTTTGCAGGCTTGATGATTTTAGCTGGAATATTTCTTCTTTGAGGTCTGAGTTTTCTTCCCGCAGTCTTTGAAGTGACCTTTGCATTTCACAATTTCACACTGGTCTGCTTTCAGCCTTGTTATTTCCTCCTTCAGATGGTCATTTGCATTTATCTCACGTTGGCTTCTTTGAAATTCCTCTTTGAATTGAATAAACTCACTTTCTAGTTGGGACAAGCAGTCTCTGGCCCTTGTACACATTAGATTACACTCAGCCTACGGAGTCTCCTGAGGAGCGTTTTACACTACTATCCCTGTAAACGCCCCAATACTAGAAGGTGAAAGTACCCCCTCAACTACCATCTGTGCACCCAAAAAGGTCCAGGTGTGTCACTAGCAGTGTTTCAAGAAAACGTGACAGGTAACAGAATGTAAAACCTTTCAAAAAAAAGTTAGATAACAACACACACACACACACACTATTGCATCTACCCCAGCATTTTATAACCAAAATGTACATTATCGAGTATTGGCTTATATATTACATGATCTATATTTTGTTATATGTTAAATACATGTTGCATATCTATGTACTGATATAAAAAAATGCTCCCAAATTATTAGAATTAAGGCCACTTTACACGCTGTGATATCGGTACCGATATCGCTAGCGTGGGTACCCGCCCCCATCTGTTGTGCGACACGGGCAAATCGCTGCCCGTGCCGCACAACATCACCCAGACCCGTCACAGATACTTACCTGCCCGGCGACGTCGCTGTGACCTGCGAACCGCCTCCTTTCTAATGGGGCGGTTCGTTCAGCGTCACAGCAGCGTCACTGAACCGCCGCCCAATAGAAGCGGAGGGGCGGAGATGAGCGGGATGTAACATCCCGCCCACCTTCTTCCTTCCGCATTGCGGCCGGCGGCAGGTAAGGAGAGCTTCCTCGTTCCTGCGGCGTCACACGGAGCGATGCGTGCTGCCGCAGGAATGAGGATCAACTTCGTTACTGCTGCAGTAACGATATTTGAGAATGGACTCCCATGTCACCGATGAGCGATTTTGCACATTTTTGCGATGATGCAAAATCGCTCATAGGTGTCACACGCAACGGCATCGCTAATGCGGCCGGATGTGCATCACAAATTCCGTGACCCCAAACGACTTCGCATTAGCGATATCGTAGCGTGTAAAGCCCCCTTTACAATGTATATAGTTTGCCCTTGTACAATTCATATTACTAAATGATATTGTACAGTTTTATGAAGCACATTTATGTGATATTAGTGCATATTCAGTATATGCAACATGTATTTAACAAAAATATAGTTCATATAAAATATAACCAATGCCTGATAATGTATATTTTGGTTATAAAATGTTTGGGGTAGATGTAAAAAAAACCCTTTTGTATCCTCTATTATCTGCCATCTCTGCACCCCCAAAAGATTTAGGTGTCTCACTAGCAGTGTTTCAAGACAGGGAAAAGGAATACATTTAATCCAGAGATTCCCATAGACTTATATTATGAAGCCACCCTTATTATGTTCAAATTGAGAAAAAAGCACCCAGACTCATGCAAGGTAACTTGTAATGACATATGGGGGATTGCCTTGTGTGACAATGGTAGTATGTGACATATTTGGCACTCATTAACATAGTCTTAAGCCTAAAATCAAATTGCCACACACTGACTGGCATGTGTCCAAACACACCATGTGACAGTGGCGCACAATGGTACACACAGGGGAAGACCAGGGACACCATAACAATGGTGGGCCCTGTCTTTAGATAATGGAGGGAAGGGACACTGCCTGCACTCACCTGAGGCTGTACCCTGATCTCCCTATCGCCCCTATATGGGTTCTTTCACCCCGTTGCAGAGCAGGATACCTAGTCCCTCACTAGCCCTGCTCTTATCCCTCATTAGGGAGCTGGCTGGTAAGAGCACTAGTCCAACCACTAAACTAATACAAAAAGAAGGGAAGGAAAGACAGACAAGGAAAAACATTGTATACAGGGGGTCTGGTCTGGGGTCTGTATACAAAGGGCCTGCACTAGGGTCTATATATAGAAGATCTGGTCTGGGGTCTGTATACAGAAGGTCCGGTCTAAGTTATGTATACAGGAGGTCTTCTTTAAGGTCTGTATACAGGGGATTTGGTCTGGAGTCTCTATACAGGAGTTTTGGTCTGAGGTCTGTATACATGAGTTTTGATCTGGGGTCTGTATACAGGAGGTCTAGTCTGACTTCTGTGTACAGGGGGCCTGGCGTATGTATACAGGACGTCTGGTCTGGGGTCTGTGTGCAGGGGGTCTTGGATCTGTATACAGTGGTTTGGTCTGGGTTCTGTATACAGGAGGTCTGGTCTGACGTCTGTGTACAGGGGGTCTGGCGTATGTATACAGGAGGTCTGGTCTGTTGTCTGTGTACAGGGGGTCTGTATACAGAAGGTCTGGTCTGAGGTCTGTATGTCGCAGGCGGAGGGGGGTTTTTGGGGAACGCCGCTCTCCTGGGGGGTTCGCTGGCACTCGGATCCGGTGCTTCTGCTCTTCGGTGGCTCGAGCACGGGGCCGGACCCAGGGGCTCGAGCAGCGCCTCCTCGCCCACGAGTGAAAAGGGAGAGGTTTGGTGGTGGGATGTCAGTTGTGACGCCACCCACGGGGTTGTGGTGATGGTGGGCACCACCGCTGCTGGTGACGGGGTTCCCGAGAGCAATGGCGGGGAGCAGCTGAGGTGTTGGCCCCTCCGTGGGTAGGGGCAGTTGGTCCCGGGGCCCCGGTTGGGGGTTGGATGTTGGTGGGTAGGGGATAGGTGCAGGTGCCGATGCGGGGAGGCAGCGCGGATGCGGGGTCAGCGTTACGGTGCAGCGCTGTGCCGGATGGCACTGGTGTACTCACTCAGGTAGTCAATAACAGAGTCTCTGGTAAACCAAACAGCTGGATGGACGGGGCCCGCAGTCGGCTGCGGCGTCTTCACTCTCCCCGGACGGGTTGGTGGTGGCTGTCTTTCCCTGCACCTGTGTGTAAGTGTTTGACCCCTGTGGATTCCCACGGGTGGTCCGCTCCCCGGCTTGTACGTGTCGGGAGAGCCCGTTTTGCCCGCAGGCGCTGGCCCTTGGATCTCTGGCCGTTGGCGGTGGTTCTTATCCGGACGGGTTGGGCTGTTGCCTTCTGACGGGACTTGGGTGGGAATGAACCCCTGAGGTCCAGACCGCAATCAGAGAGTTTGGCCGTTATGGCGGCTTCCGAGCCTAGTTGGGGGTCTGAGTACCCTGCCTTGGTGCTTAGCTTCAATCCTCTCCGCGGTTCGGTACCGGTGGGCCACCGCCCGACCCCGGTTCTACGGTTCCACAGACGTCCACTAACTCCTGCAGACGGCCACCACCGTCTGCCGACCTTGCTGATTGTGCCTGGGCTCCGACCCAGACACACACGGACTTTCCTCCTCTCACTTCAACCTCCACACCTCAACTCCACTACCACTTGACTGACCACTTTTCCCGCCTCCAGGCCTGTGAACTCCTTGGTGGGTGGGGCCAACCGCCTGGCTCCGCCCCACCTGGTGTGGACATCAGACCCTAGAGGAGGCAACAAGGGTTTTTGTTTGACGGGTGTTCCTGACCAGGGGAGGTGGTGTGTGTGTATGTGGTATTATTCTGTGACCCCTGGGGTCCAGGGCGTCACATATATACAGGGCGTTTGGTCAGAAGTCTGTGTACAAAGGGGTCTGGTCTGTGGTCTGTATACAGGGGGCCTATATACAGAGGACTGGTCTAGGGTCTGTATAAAGGTTGTCTAGTCTGGAGTCTGAATCCAGGAAGACTGATGTGGGGGTCCTTATATAGGAGATCTAGTCTTGAGTCTGTATCAAGGGTGTCTGGTCTGCGATATGTACACAGGAAGTCTGGTTTGCGGTCTGTATATAGGAGATCTAAACTAGGGTCTACATAAAGGGGGTCTGGTCTGGGGTCTGTATACAGGCAGTCATTTGGTATTTTCCTATCTCGCTTTTATCAGGCTTTTTCCAGAACCAAAGGTTCCAGACCCCCTGTATGCATACCCCAGAAATTAGCTACTGTATACAGACCCCAGGCGAGACCCCTTGTATTAAGACCCCAGAATAGACCTCCTGCATACAGACCCCAGACCACAAACCGTGTATACAAATCCCAGATCAGACTACCCCCTGTCTACAGGCCCCAGACCAGACCCCTTGTATGCAGGCCCCAGACCAGACCCTTTGTCTCTGCTGAAAACTGGGGTGGCACGGTGGCTCAGTGGTTAGCACTGCAGTCTTGCAGCGCTGGGGTCCTAGGTTCAAATATCACCAAGGACATCTTCTGCAAGGAGTTTGTATGTTCTCCCAGTGTTTGTGTGGGTTTCCTCTGGGTACTCCGACTTCCTCCCACACTAGAAAAACATACTGATAGGATGTTTATATTGTGAGCCCTAATGGGGACAGTGTTGCAAACATATGTAAAGCACTATGGAATTAATAGTGCTATATAAATTAATAAATTATTAACTTTGTATCACATTGACTCCCACTTGCTTTTCTGGTCTTTCCCTGCCTAGTCTGGATGTTTGTTATCATGTATAGCGATTCCTCTGTCATTGCTGAATAAATCAAAAATAAAATAGTATCCTACATCCCAGCAGATACTTCACAATATTTCATTTCTGCTTAGGGATAACATGTACGATGTATATTTCGTTTGCAGTGTCTCTCCTGTTAATCATGGCGTGTGGACAGGGACACCAGGCCAAACACTCACAAGCATGATTCTGGTTTTGCTCTACTACAATACTCAGTTGTTATATCTCTTTGTTTCTAATATGTATCAGTTTCTGCCCTCCCTCACCTATACCAGAGGTGTATCTAGGCTTTCCAGCACCCGGCTCAAAAATTCAATTTGCCCCCCCCCCCCTCCTCCCTCCTTCCCCCCATGTGACCATTTATATGTGATTTGCACATTTAGTCTTGTGATGACGAGCTGCTCTTAATAATTCTCTCAATAATCAAAGAGAAACGTAGGAAGAAAAGCTAATTGTCTCATGCAAAAATGAAAATCATATATGAGTGTAGAGGCCATGTGGTGACTGCTGGAACCAGAAGCAGAGCTAAATCCTGACAGGGAGTATATTACACGCTGTTAGGATTGGGCTACAATGTTTAATTTTACAAGTAAAGGACTTCTCCAGGTTTGAGATAAAAATCTGCAGTTATTGTGTGTCACTCTACGTGACTGTAGACTTCTGAATTCTCACACTGCATACTGTCAGGATTTTCTGGTGCCGGCGGAGAGTGGGAGGTCACGAAACTGCAAGTATGGGATTTACATACATGTGGTCACATGCTGACTAGACACGTATGGCCTCGCTCAATTAAAATGAATTGAGTAAGGCCGGACACATCTAGTCAGAATGTGGCCAGAAATATAAAAATCTGATACTTGCGCTCATATGACCGTCCACTCTCGTCACTGGCACCGGAAAATCCTAAAAGTGTGCAAGCGCTGTGAGAATTCAGAAGCCTGCAGTCACCTAGAGAGACTGGAAACTTTCATCTCAAACCTGGACAAAACTTTCTTCCATTTAAGGATTATGGAGGCCACTATGCTCTTCGGAACCATGAGTACTGCAAAAATTCTTTTGTAACCTTGGCCAGATCTGTGCCTTGCCACAATTACAATTCTGTTTCTGAGCTCCTTGGGCAGTTCCTTTGACCTCATGATTCTTATATGGTGTGACATGCACTGTGAGCTGTAAGGTCTTATATAGATAGGTGTGTGCCTTTCCAAATTATGTCCTATCAGTTTAATTAAACAAAGCTGGACTCCAATGAAGGCGTAGAACCATCTCAAGGAGGATCACAAGGAAATGGACAGCATATGACTTTTAAATATGAATGTCTGAGCAAAGGGTCTGAATACTTATGACCATGTGATATTTCAGTTTTTCGTGTTTAAAAATTTTGCAAACATTTCTACATTTCTTTTTTTTTCCTGTCAAGATGGGGTGCAGAGTGTACATTAATGAGAAAAAAATGAACTTTTTTGAATTTACCAAATGTCTGAAACAAAACAAAGAGTGAAAAATTTAAAGGGGTCTCAACACTTTCCATACCCACTGTATGTACATCCCTATTGAATTGATGTACCAATAAAGGATTTTTACATTTAAAGGGAACCTGTCACCAATTGTTTGGACTATAAGCTGCAGCCACCACCACCAGGCTCTTATATACAGCATGTTAGAATGTTGTATATAAGAGCCCAGGCCGCTGTGACAATATAAAAAACACTTTATAATACTTACCTAATGGTCGCTCTGCGGTGGAATAGGGCCTAATGGGCGTCTCCGTTGTCGCTTCTATGACTATAGCTGCCGCCGTTCTCAAGTTAATGGAAGTGGACAGGATTTGGGTGGACACACTGTATAGTGAAATATTTACAAAAATAGAGAAGGTGACAGTCAGAGCTACTAAGATAAAATTGCACCGTGTGGAGCTTATTGGACAGCTTTATATGATTAAATAAAAAAACAAAGGAGGCGCCGAACAGAGACCAGCTACCATCAGACCCGACCACCCGCAGATGAGTATAATAAAGGATGTTTTTTATATTCTAAAGAGAGACCTGGGCTCTTATACACAGTATTCTAGAATGCTGTACATAAGAGCTAACAGGTGGTGGCTGCAGCTTCTGGTAGCCAAATCTGGTGACCGGTTCCCTTTAAACTGAAGATATGGGTTTAATCTGCAGGTTAATAGCATTGTGAAGTTGCCCAGCACCCACTGCTGCTGGGAGGAAATTAACTTTATTGTTTCAGGTAGCTTCGGTTTTTCAATTATAGGGGTGGGCTGGCGCGGCTTCAGTCATAAGAGCAACATCATAACTGGAATGCGGTACTTCTACAGACTCTCGTCCATCATGGCAATGCATCAGCACCCCGCAATAGGGAAAAATTGGTGATTAGAACATACTCCCAACCTCCTCATATGGTGCACTGTAAATACCGCTGTCAGATTGAAATGCGCATTTAACAGGTTAACAGTCATGGGTGGAGCTGAGCTACACTTGTGGCTGTTAAGAGGCAGAGGAGACCACATCAAAGATCAAACACAGGTAGCAGACATATGATATACCATAATTTCATATGCAAATATACTTGTCATCAAATAAAAGAAATTGAACTCTAGTGACTTAAGGTACTGTCACACTTAGCAACGCTCCAGTGATCCCACCAGCGATCTGACCTTGCAGGGATCGCTGGAGCGTCGCTACATGGTCGCTGGTGAGCTGTCAATCAGGCAGATCTCCACAGTGATCAGAGATCAGCCACCAGTGACCCGTGTAACGACGCTGTGCTTGGTAACCATAGTACACATCGGGTTACTAAGCAAAGCGCTTTCCTTATAGTTATCCAATGTGTACCTTGGCTACGTGTGCAGGGAGCCAGCTTCTAGAAGCTGCGGGCACTGGTAACCAAGGTAAATATCGGGTAACCAAGCAATGCGCTTTGCTTGGTTACCCGGTGTACCTTTGTTACCAGCGTCCGCAGAAGCCGGCTCCCTGCACATTCAGATTGTTGCTCTCTCGCTGTCAAACACAGCGATGTGTGCTTCACAGTGGGAGAGCAACGACCAAAAAATAGTCCAGGACATTCAGCAACGACCAGCGACCTCACAGCAGGGGCCAGGTCGTTGCTGGATGTCACACACAGCGACATCGCTAGCAAGATCGCTGTTGCGTCACAAAAACCGTGACTCAGCAGCGATATCGCTAGCGATGTCGCTTAGTGAGACGTGGCCTTTAATGTATGTGGCAATCCTAAAAGTCAATAATGACTTTAAACAGTTTACGACCTACATGTCAGTCAAAGGTTGAGTCCATAACTTTGATCCGGGCTTGCTGAGCAAGCATCTTTTCCAGCAGACGACGGCTGACAATCAGCCATCATGTGCCTCCAACAGGCGTGGGTGGAGCAGAGCTCTGCCTGCGGCTGTTAACCTGTTTAATACTGCTGTCAATCTCTTGGAGTGAAATTTTGGCCTTGGCTATTGCTGCAGGAGCTCGTTTGTAAACAGGGTTTCTGCAATGATCACATGAAGCACAGCTCCTGTTCCTGGACAATCACTTAGACGTACTGATACATCCATTTACAAGTACCAGCATTTCCAATGTTGAGGAGAGGTTAAAAAATAAACTATTGAAACATTTCCTATTCATTTCGGTGGTAAATACTTTGCTGTTCATGTATTCAGAAATTTGAGTTTTGTTCCAAAGTAGGTTTTGATAAATGCCTGGTATGGAAAAAAGCAAGTAAGTTTCACTTTTTTTGAAGCGGCTCTTTATAAAATCTACTCCAAACTAATCAATTAAAAGGCTGTAGGAAATTCTTCAGTAAAAAAACCTCTTCCAAAATGGCTTCAGAGAACTAAAAACTCCCCAAAGAAGGAGTGTTTCCTCAAATACTTTCCACTAGAATACTCGTCATTTTTGAAGGCTTACAAAAGCAAAAACACAAACAGTATGCATATAGCTTAATTGTTTTTAATACCTTTCAGTTTTTGCTATAAGATAAATTTGAACCAACTAATAATGCCAGCTGAATCACGAGGATCTGTTGCAGCAAATTGTTCTCCAGATTAAGACTCCATTCATCTCAAATTAGTGAGAAACATGTCTGATTTTCCTATTAATCAATTAAATTTTAATAGGTGATGCAACAGAACCAGGGGAAAAAAATATCACAGACTGTGTATTTTGTTCTGTGTACTTAACTCGTGGCCATCCAAGTGTTGTGAAATGACAGCACCCAGGATAGCTTCAGTAACTACATTCTGTAATGGAATGTTGGAAGTTGTATATTTCCAACATATGGAGATTCATTAGCTGGAAAGCACTATGTTTCAATAATAGTGATGTCCTTTAAGGACTTTTTGTATTTGATGTTACAGTATTTTTCAAGACCGTATGTGAGAAAAGTAATCAAAAAGCCATGTGTTCAAAATTTGCATTTGTGGAAAAACGTAAATAAATTCCCATTACACGTCCATTGGCTAACTTGATTAAAGAAATTATCAGAATATGCCTGGTTTAGAATACTTGAACAAGAAAATGTGAAGCCATGCTCAAGAACTACATTCACTCCAATTTAATGTGTACAGAGTGATTGTAGAAAGCACTCTCTTTTCTTTTCCAGTTCTTTTAAAAAGTTTTGTGTTCTATTTTCTCTCTCTGTTCGGCACTGAAACATTAGCCTCTGAAAAACCTTAGACTTCTCCTCTTCATCACGGAACTCTAAACGATGTATATTCATCTGTACCCAAGTATCGTCAGTATCATTTTGCAGCCTGGATCGCTCCTTACTATACAGCTCTCTGGACTTCTGTGGGTAGAAAATAATCTTTAGTAGAAGAAACAGAAACAGAAACAAAGGAACTTAAAGAGCTTACTAGCATATTAGCAACCCAAAGCCATTGCACCGTTGATGATTTCCTAGACCCTTCTGGTTTCTGTCTACTGGGATCCAATAATGATATGAATTCAGTCACTATCTTTACACAGATGTGTCAACAAAACTAAGATTACTGTTGCAACCAGTGATTGGCAGCAGTGACATGTTCAATCAATGACATTGCAGAAAACAGGTAAACAGCGACTTTTGAGGGGGACCAGGAAAGTGAAAAGATTGGTAAGGTAGCGTATTGTAAGCCTACAATCTGCAGTAACCCTCAGTCTGATAAAGCACCACACGACTATCTCTACCCTCACCTACTGTATCCTCACCCATCCCTTGTAGACTGTGAGCGCACGTGGGCAGGATCCGTTTTCCTCCTGTACCTGTCTACCTTGTATTGTTTATAATTATTGTACTTGTCCCTACTAAGTGTACTCCTTTTCAAATGTAAAGCACCATGGAATAAGTGGCGCTATAATATTAATATTATTATTTTATTATTACTGAACGGCTGCAGGGATTGGGTGACATGATGTCACTAGATCACCGGAAAGGCATTGCCGACACCGCTGGAACAGGGTCAGCACTTAAGGAGAGTGTAGGTATTATTTAGAAATGAAGGCGTTGTCCTAGTTACAGCGTACATGTGTACCTGCACAATACACTTATATCAGCAGGTGTACTGGCCCTTGTCTTTGGTTTTGCTTTAGTTTTGTGTATTTGGTACATTAAAGGGTGTGCCCCTCATCCACCTGGGCTGTGCACCTCTACTGTCCACTCAACCTTTTACAGGCAGGTGTGAAACACAGCCAGGCGCTAGCCCTGCTCTGCCTGTCCATATTGAAGCCTGACTAAAACATAGTGAGGCGATTCACTATAGGTAGGGACCATCACGATTGGGTACACCATGTGGAGTTTACCTTAACCTATACAAGTTTATTAAGAGATTTGTATTTATAATGAATTTTATATATCTTTCATCTGCCAAGCACCTAGGGGCGGACTGGGCTGGGGGAGAGTCACCGGAGCAAATGCCCCCCCAGGCCTTTCCTCCAGTAACTGTGCAGCATTGCCTGTCTCTTCTTTGGCGCGCTGCGTGACAGCCGTTGCTTTAGCAGACATAGATGCGCACTGTGCATCAGAGTCTGCTACTGTGTTTTCCTGAAAATAAGACACTGTCTTATATTATTTTTTGGTCAGAAAAAATGCACTAAGGCTGATTTTTGGAGCATGGCTTATTCTTGGGCAAACATGGTTGGAGGTAAATTCCACCGCCCATAAAAGCAGACCCCACTTCCCCGGAGCATCATATTTACAAGACTCCGGACATCTGTGTCGCTTCCAGGTCCTCCTGCAATCATCAGTGGGCGCTCCCAGTTGGTGTGCTCCACGTGGTCCTCCTCTGCTTCTGGCCGACACTCACATACATCAGTTTGCATAAACATACTCCTACACACAAACCCATCAGAAAAAACAAAAAGCAGCACCAAATGTGCACTACAGCACTAAACATTCCAAACTGTACTTATTTTAAAAATTTTGAGATTTTTGGCAAAAAATTGCAATTTCTTGAGCTGCTTCGCCACGTCACGGCAAATCTCATTTGAAGCAGTCCTACACTAAAATATTTTTATAAAATGTGCCATACGGCCTCACATATGAATAGTAGAACTGTTCTTAGCAGCACTCACCTGGTCTATTTCAATCCCGTACCCATGACTGAGTCATGGCTGTGGGCGGGACAGGTCCAAGCAAATGCTGCATGAAGTAAATAGCCTGTGGACAAAGCCTGATGACTTAATGTGAACAGTCACCAACCGCCAAAATCTAGACAGATGGAATACATCCCAAATTGGGGTGCAAAGCAAGGTGGAGGTCAACCACCGACCAATTCAATGAAGAAAAAACAAAAAGCAGCACCAAATGTGCACTACAGCACTAAACATTCCAAACTGTACTTATTTTAAAAATTTTGAGATTTGCCGTGACGTGGCGAAGCAGCTCAAGAAATTGCAATTTTTTGCCAAAAATCTCAAAACATTTTTTATAATAAGTACAGTTTGGAATGTTTAGTGCTGTAGTGCACATTTGGTGCTGGCTTTTTGTTTTTTCTTCATTGAATTGGTCGGTGGTTGACCTCCACCTTGCTATGCACCCCAATTTGGGATGTATTCCATCTGTCTGGATTTTGGCGGTTGGTGACTGTTCACATTAAGTCATCAGGCTTTGTCCACAGGCTATTTACTTCATGCAGCATTTGCTTGGACCTGTCCCGCCCACAGCCATGACTCAGTCATGGGTACGGGATTGAAATAGACCAGGTGAGTGCTGCTAAGAGCAGTTCTACTATTCATATGTGAGGCCGTATGGCACATTTTATAAAAATATTTTAGTGTAGGACTGCTTCAAATGAGATTTGCCGTGACGTGGCGAAGCAGCTCAAGAAATTGCAATTTTTTGCCAAAAATCTCAAAACATTTTTTATAATAAGTACAGTTTGGAATGTTTAGTGCTGTAGTGCACATTTGGTGCTGGCTTTTTGTTTTTTCTTCATTGAATTGGTCGGTGGTTGACCTCCACCTTGCTATGCACCCCAATTTGGGATGTATTCCATCTGTCTGGATTTTGGCGGTTGGTGACTGTTCACATTAAGTCATCAGGCTTTGTCCACAGGCTATTTACTTCATGCAGCATTTGCTTGGACCTGTCCCGCCCACAGCCATGACTCAGTCATGGGTACGGGATTGAAATAGACCAGGTGAGTGCTGCTAAGAGCAGTTCTACTATTCATATGTGAGGCCGTATGGCACATTTTATAAAAATATTTTAGTGTAGGACTGCTTCAAATGAGATTTGCCGTGACGTGGCGAAGCAGCTCAAGAAATTGCAATTTTTTGCCAAAAATCTCAAAACATTTTTTATAATAAGTACAGTTTGGAATGTTTAGTGCTGTAGTGCACATTTGGTGCTGGCTTTTTGTTTTTTCTTCATTGAATTGGTCGGTGGTTGACCTCCACCTTGCTATGCACCCCAATTTGGGATGTATTCCATCTGTCTGGATTTTGGCGGTTGGTGACTGTTCACATTAAGTCATCAGGCTTTGTCCACAGGCTATTTACTTCATGCAGCATTTGCTTGGACCTGTCCCGCCCACAGCCATGACTCAGTCATGGGTACGGGATTGAAATAGACCAGGTGAGTGCTGCTAAGAGCAGTTCTACTATTCATATGTGAGGCCGTATGGCACATTTTATAAAAATATTTTAGTGTAGGACTGCTTCAAATGAGATTTGCCGTGACGTGGCGAAGCAGCTCAAGAAATTGCAATTTTTTGCCAAAAATCTCAAAACATTTTTTATAATAAGTACAGTTTGGAATGTTTAGTGCTGTAGTGCACATTTGGTGCTGGCTTTTTGTTTTTTCTTCATTGAATTGGTCGGTGGTTGACCTCCACCTTGCTATGCACCCCAATTTGGGATGTATTCCATCTGTCTGGATTTTGGCGGTTGGTGACTGTTCACATTAAGTCATCAGGCTTTGTCCACAGGCTATTTACTTCATGCAGCATTTGCTTGGACCTGTCCCGCCCACAGCCATGACTCAGTCATGGGTACGGGATTGAAATAGACCAGGTGAGTGCTGCTAAGAGCAGTTCTACTATTCATATGTGAGGCCGTATGGCACATTTTATAAAAATATTTTAGTGTAGGACTGCTTCAAATGAGATTTGCCGTGACGTGGCGAAGCAGCTCAAGAAATTGCAATTTTTTGCCAAAAATCTCAAAACATTTTTTATAATAAGTACAGTTTGGAATGTTTAGTGCTGTAGTGCACATTTGGTGCTGGCTTTTTGTTTTTTCTTCATTGAATTGGTCGGTGGTTGACCTCCACCTTGCTATGCACCCCAATTTGGGATGTATTCCATCTGTCTGGATTTTGGCGGTTGGTGACTGTTCACATTAAGTCATCAGGCTTTGTCCACAGGCTATTTACTTCATGCAGCATTTGCTTGGACCTGTCCCGCCCACAGCCATGACTCAGTCATGGGTACGGGATTGAAATAGACCAGGTGAGTGCTGCTAAGAGCAGTTCTACTATTCATATGTGAGGCCGTATGGCACATTTTATAAAAATATTTTAGTGTAGGACTGCTTCAAATGAGATTTGCCGTGACGTGGCGAAGCAGCTCAAGAAATTGCAATTTTTTGCCAAAAATCTCAAAACATTTTTTATAATAAGTACAGTTTGGAATGTTTAGTGCTGTAGTGCACATTTGGTGCTGGCTTTTTGTTTTTTCTTCATTGAATTGGTCGGTGGTTGACCTCCACCTTGCTATGCACCCCAATTTGGGATGTATTCCATCTGTCTGGATTTTGGCGGTTGGTGACTGTTCACATTAAGTCATCAGGCTTTGTCCACAGGCTATTTACTTCATGCAGCATTTGCTTGGACCTGTCCCGCCCACAGCCATGACTCAGTCATGGGTACGGGATTGAAATAGACCAGGTGAGTGCTGCTAAGAGCAGTTCTACTATTCATATGTGAGGCCGTATGGCACATTTTATAAAAATATTTTAGTGTAGGACTGCTTCAAATGAGATTTGCCGTGACGTGGCGAAGCAGCTCAAGAAATTGCAATTTTTTGCCAAAAATCTCAAAACATTTTTTATAATAAGTACAGTTTGGAATGTTTAGTGCTGTAGTGCACATTTGGTGCTGGCTTTTTGTTTTTTCTTCATTGAATTGGTCGGTGGTTGACCTCCACCTTGCTATGCACCCCAATTTGGGATGTATTCCATCTGTCTGGACTTTGGCGGTTGGTGACTGTTCACATTAAGTCATCAGGCTTTGTCCACAGGCTATTTACTTCATGCAGCATTTGCTTGGACCTGTCCCGCCCACAGCCATGACTCAGTCATGGGTACGGGATTGAAATAGACCAGGTGAGTGCTGCTAAGAGCAGTTCTACTATTCATATGTGAGGCCGTATGGCACATTTTATAAAAATATTTTAGTGTAGGACTGCTTCAAATGAGATTTGCCGTGACGTGGCGAAGCAGCTCAAGAAATTGCAATTTTTTGCCAAAAATCTCAAAACATTTTTTATAATAAGTACAGTTTGGAATGTTTAGTGCTGTAGTGCACATTTGGTGCTGGCTTTTTGTTTTTTCTTCATTGAATTGGTCGGTGGTTGACCTCCACCTTGCTATGCACCCCAATTTGGGATGTATTCCATCTGTCTGGATTTTGGCGGTTGGTGACTGTTCACATTAAGTCATCAGGCTTTGTCCACAGGCTATTTACTTCATGCAGCATTTGCTTGGACCTGTCCCGCCCACAGCCATGACTCAGTCATGGGTACGGGATTGAAATAGACCAGGTGAGTGCTGCTAAGAGCAGTTCTACTATTCATATGTGAGGCCGTATGGCACATTTTATAAAAATATTTTAGTGTAGGACTGCTTCAAATGAGATTTGCCGTGACGTGGCGAAGCAGCTCAAGAAATTGCAATTTTTTGCCAAAAATCTCAAAACATTTTTTATAATAAGTACAGTTTGGAATGTTTAGTGCTGTAGTGCACATTTGGTGCTGGCTTTTTGTTTTTTCTTCATTGAATTGGTCGGTGGTTGACCTCCACCTTGCTATGCACCCCAATTTGGGATGTATTCCATCTGTCTGGATTTTGGCGGTTGGTGACTGTTCACATTAAGTCATCAGGCTTTGTCCACAGGCTATTTACTTCATGCAGCATTTGCTTGGACCTGTCCCGCCCACAGCCATGACTCAGTCATGGGTACGGGATTGAAATAGACCAGGTGAGTGCTGCTAAGAGCAGTTCTACTATTCATATGTGAGGCCGTATGGCACATTTTATAAAAATATTTTAGTGTAGGACTGCTTCAAATGAGATTTGCCGTGACGTGGCGAAGCAGCTCAAGAAATTGCAATTTTTTGCCAAAAATCTCAAAACATTTTTTATAATAAGTACAGTTTGGAATGTTTAGTGCTGTAGTGCACATTTGGTGCTGGCTTTTTGTTTTTTCTTCATTGAATTGGTCGGTGGTTGACCTCCACCTTGCTATGCACCCCAATTTGGGATGTATTCCATCTGTCTGGATTTTGGCGGTTGGTGACTGTTCACATTAAGTCATCAGGCTTTGTCCACAGGCTATTTACTTCATGCAGCATTTGCTTGGACCTGTCCCGCCCACAGCCATGACTCAGTCATGGGTACGGGATTGAAATAGACCAGGTGAGTGCTGCTAAGAGCAGTTCTACTATTCATATGTGAGGCCGTATGGCACATTTTATAAAAATATTTTAGTGTAGGACTGCTTCAAATGAGATTTGCCATGACGTGGCGAAGCAGCTCAAGAAATTGCAATTTTTTGCCAAAAATCTCAAAACATTTTTTATAATAAGCACAGTTTGGAATGTTTAGTGCTGTAGTGCACATTTGGTGCTGGCTTTTTGTTTTTTCTACACAAACCCATCAGTTTGCGCGCACACACACACTCACCACATCTGGCAAAAACGATTGCTTTCGGCCGGCAGGGGAACCTTGGATGCAGTGCAGTGGAAAGTGAGGACCTGCAGTGGAACGCATTGATGTCTTACGCCGAAAATTCCTGCTAGGGCTTATATTCGGTGAAACACAGTAGCAGTGACGTGGCCGGGCTAGCACACAAGCAACATTATTGTAATGTAGTATTAGGATTTGGCTGTTTCATCAGTCTCTGCACTCACATTAATGATCTATATGTAATTTGCAGATAAACAATCATGTGCCAACTGCTTAGTTTTCTGCTTCTCTCATTGTTTCAATTGAGAATAATCCAAAAAAGGGGTTTATGTAATGTTATTCCAAAAACAAACAAAAGTATAAACCAAAGAAATTTTTGGAAATCTCAAAAAATGAATACAATCTTTATTAAATAATCACTAGAATTACATAAAGAGGCAGCATAATAAATACAGATGGTACAAAGGGTCTGGAATTCATACCTGTAAACATTCTGACAATAAATAAGTAAAAAATTAATACACTTCAAACATTTGTATACGGTACAAAAAATAAATACAAATGAGTATCCTTGTGAATAAATTAGATACTGCAAAGTGCTTAGTGCAATTCAAGTCACAATAATTATTTCAAATGAAAAAACACAAAACTGAATTTGGATAAACTGAAAAAAATAAATAAAATATATACATATATATATAAAAATGATACAGTGCTGGCCAAAAGTATTGGCAGCCCTGCAATTCTGTCAGATAATACTCAGTTTCTTCTTAAAAATGATTGAAGACAAATTTGTGATTGCAATGGAAAAAAAAAATTGTCAAAGCCAAATTGGATATAATTCAACACCAAACATAAAAAAGGGGGTGGACAAAAGTATTGGCACAGTTTGAAAAATCATGTGATGCTTCTCTAATTTGTGTAATTAACAGCACCTGTAACTTACCTGTGGCACCTAACAGGTGTTGGCAATAACTAAATCACACTTGCAGCCAGTTGACATGGATTAAAGTTGACTTAACCTCTGTCCTGTGTCCTTGTGTGTACCATATTGAGCATGGACAAAAGAAAGAAGACCAAAGAACTGTCTGAGGACTTGATAATCCAAATTGTGAGGAAGCATGAGCAATCTCAAGGCTACAAGTCCATCTCCAAAGACCTGAAAGTTCCTGTGTCTACGGTGCGCAGTGTCATCAAGAACTTTAAAGCCCATGGCACTGTGGCTAACCTCCCTAGATGTAGAAGGAAAAGAAAAATTGCCGAGAGATTTCAACGCAAGATTGTGCGGATGGTGGATAAAGAACCTTGACTAACATCCAAACAAGTTCAAGCTGCCCTTCAGTCCGAGGGTACAACAGTGTCAACCCGTACGATCCGTCGGCGTCTGAATGAAAAGGGACTCTATGGTAGGATACCCAGGAAGACCCCACTTCTTACCCAGACACATAAAAAAGCCAGGCTGGAGTTTGCCAAAACTTACCTGAGAAAGCCTAAACCGTTTTGGAAGAAAGCTCTACTTTCATCTGACCAGAGAACATTTTGGGAAAAGCCATCAACATAGAGTTTACAGAAAAAAAAAAAGAGGCATTCAAAGAAAAGAACACGGTCCCTACAGTCAAACATGGTGGAGGTTCCCTGATGTTTTGGGGTTGCTTTGCTGCCTCTGGCACTGGATTGCTTGACCGTGTGCATGGCATTATGAAGTCTGAAGACTACCAACAAATTTTGCAGCATAATGTAGGGCCCAGTGTGAGAAAGCTCGGTATTCCTCAGAGGTCATGGGTCTTCCAGCAGGACAATGACCCAAAACACACTTCAAAAAGCACTAGAAAATGGTTTGATAGAAAGCACTGGAGACTACTAAAGTGGCCATCAATGAGTCCAGACCTGAATCCCATAGAACACCTGTGGAGAGATCTCAAAATGGCAGTTTGGAGAAGGCACCCTTCAAATCTCAGGGACCTGGAGCAGTTTGCCAAAGAAGAATGGTCTAAAATTCCAGCAGAGCATTGTAAGAAACTCATTGATGGTTACCGGAAGCGGTTGTTCGCAGTTATTTTAGCTAAACGTTGTGCAACCAAGTATTAGGCTAAGGGTGCCAATACTTTTGTCTGGCCCATTTTTGGAGTTTTGTGTGAAATGATCAATGATTTTATTTTTGTTTCATTCTCTTTTGTGTTTTTTCATTGCAAGCAAAATAAATGAAGATAATACCAAAGAATTTGTGATTGCAATCATTTTCAAGAAGAACTAAGTATTATATGATAAAATTGCAGGGGTGCCAATATTTTTAGCCAGCACTGTAAATAGCAAGCTGTGATAATTAAGTTCAAATAAATTATGCCAAGTGATGATCAGGAAAAAAATTTGATTATACTAAGAAGCAACATAATAAATAGTGTTTAGTGCAATACAAAAATAATAATAAATGCTGCACATATAGGGATACCTTCACATGCATCTATCAGAAGGGGAAGTTCCCTATCAGAATCAAGAATGTAATAGGTCTTACGATCATAGATAGTGTATGTAAACTTCTGGTTTCAACTGTATTTGAAAAGGAATCCTTTACATAAATGATAGGGTCTGCTGTCGTCTATAATACTCCAGCATAGAGTATTGGATAAGTTCTTGCTCTTGATACACTAACCCTTTTATCTCCATTTTCGTGTGGTTTAATTCTATCCTATTGCTTTGGTTCCAGTTTTTCTTTTTGAAAATATCAAAGTTATGTCATATTTGTGGTTTTGTAGATTTTGGAAAAAAAGGATTTCATCATCCTAATGTACATTTCATTTTTTAGGACTAAACTGCAAATTATTTTTCTGTATCTAATAGTTTGTTTAATTGGGTAATATGTTTTTAAAATTTCATTTGTTTTGCTTTTTTTTTTACTTAATATTTCCATGGGGTTATCTGGATTATTTTGCCTTTTTTTTGTCATTTCACTATTTGGGTACAAAGGGGCAGGTAAGTAGATAGCAACTACTTGCGCTGCTGTCATCCCTTCTCCCCCGGCTCAGAGCGGTCATGTGACCGCTCCTGCCGGGATTTTTCTGCTTCCTGTGATGTCACGTTGACAGGGGCAAGACCTTATTGACGAGCAACACAGCCGACTTCATTTTGCAGCGCTGATGGGCGGGTACAGTGCGTCGGTGTCCCCGCCCACCCTTCTCCTGCACCCTCCCACACATTCCATAGTGCAGTGGTCTCAAAGACTCTGCAGTACAATACTACAAGATGGGCATAAGGATGGGACACATTACTATAGGATGGGCACAATACTACAGAATGGGCACAAGAATGGGGCACATTACTATAAGATGGGCACATTACTATATTATGGGGACAGGGATGGGCACATTACTACATTATATGTGCCCACATTGTCATCTGTAGTAATGTGCCCATATTGTCCCCTGTAATAATGCGCCCACATTGCCCCCTGTAGTAATGCGCCCACATTGCCCCCTGTAGTAATGTGCCCACATTGCCCCCTGTAGTAATGTGCCCATATTGCCCTTGTAGTAATGTGCCCATCCTTTAGTAATGTCCTCATTGTGGTCCCTTCTTGTCCAATATTGTGTCGTTGTTCACACACACACACACACACACACACACACACACACACACATAATGATGCACACACACACGCTATTCTCACTCGTCCTTCGTTCCTGCGGTGTCCTCTTACCTGCTTCTTGTGGACTGGCACATAGACCCCTCAGTGATCGCTGTCCGTACACAGGGTCGCTGCTGTTTCCGCATTCTCTCTCTTCGTCTCAATCTAAGTGTGTGTCTGTCTCTCTCTCTCTCTCTATCCGTCTCTCCACCAATATCATATTACCTCACACACAAGCTTCTTATACTAACAATATCCTTTAGAAACCAAGAAAAGAGAAATTGGGAGTTTCTATGACCCATCATTAGTTGCAACAGTATAAATATAACACATGCTCAAACTGTTTAATAATTTAATTATTTTTATTTGTCACAAAATTCTAAAAACAGTTCATTATATTAGACAACTGATTGCAAAAATCAGAGACCATAATTTTATACATAGTCAAAAAATGACAGATGAATGTGTGGACACTGTAAAAAGCCCAAAATGGAAGGGAAACCGGATAATAGAGCAAACACTGACCCAAATAGTACAGGTGTAAGAAAATAGATACGTGTTATAAACGTATCTGGAGCACAAGCTCAATTATACATATATGCAGTGGAATAAAATCCAAATCAAAGCTATTCAGCACTAGGGGCACTAGGTGGCGCTCAAGCTCAAATAACCACTCCAGTCTGCCCGTGCGTTCAGCAAAAATTCAGACCGCACAGTGCTCCAGACTCACCCATATTAAGTAATGTGATGCTCAATCACCGGGTCCCTTCACTCGCCCGACGTACGTTTCGAGGTAGATCTTCTTCGGGGGCCCCCGAAGAAGATCTACCTCGAAACGTACGTCGGGCGAGTGAAGGGACCCGGTGATTGAGCATCACATTACTTAATATGGGTGAGTCTGGAGCACTGTGCGGTCTGAATTTTTGCTGAACGCACGGGCAGACTGGCGTGGTTATTTCAGCTTGAGCGCCACCTAGTGCCCCTAGTGCTGAATAGCTTTGATTTGGATTTTATTCCACTGCATATATGTATAATTGAGCTTGTGCTCCAGATACGTTTATAACACGTATCTATTTTCTTACACCTGTACTATTTGGGTCAGTATTTGCTCTATTATCCGGTTTCCCTTCCATTTTGGGCTTTTTACAGTGTCCACACATTCACCTGTCATTTTTTGACTATGTATAAAATTATGGTCTCTGATTTTTGCAATCAGTTGTCTAATATAATGAACTGTTTTTAGAATTTTGTGACAAATAAAAATAATTAAATTATTAAACAGTTTGAGCATGTGTTATATTTATACTGTTGCAACTAATGATGGGTCATAGAAACTCCCAATTTCTCTTTTCTTGGTTTCTAATGTGTATGATGGGAGTGACCCGGTGATGAAATAATGCGGTCCGGTTTGTTCCTTTTTCTTGTGATTAACAATGTCCTTTGTAGCCTACAGCAACTAATCAGAGCTCCTATTAATGACCTGTAGCTAAAGCGCAGGGTTAAATTTTCCCCTCGAAATATAGTCTATGATGTTCACTGAGTCACGAGGCGGCTGTGCAAAATTTTGTGATTGTAAATGCGACAGTGCGGAATCATTTAGTGGACATACTCACATACATACTAATTATTCTGTGATTTTTCATAGCTTGTTTCTTAGGAAACATGAACCATGGTGCCCGTGTGAACACGTGGCTCACCAAGTTGGATGAGGTGTTTGGGGAGGATTGTAGTGTGCCAACCAGTTCAAATACTGACGCATCTCAGGAATTGATTTATAAATTTAAGAACTTACTGAATAGGAAGACGCGTGTTTGGTGGAATAAGTGCTTCTTAGAACGATATTTGACTAGGAATCTGATACCCATGGGACTAACAGTGCAGGTCTTCCCCTCTTTCCCTGTGGTGGATGAGGGTGTCAGGGGGAGATCGGAGGACCTTGCCTCTACCTATTCAAGGGGTTTCATGAAAATCCTGATACAGATTAACGAGAACACCTTAATAGAATTAGATATAGAAATTGGAGTCCTCCACGGGCAAATTAATACCTCTTTGTCAACTGGGGCTTTAGCTAAACTAGATAGCGATTTAGAACGCGAATTTCTAAAATAGGAAAAGGATGTAATGGCTACGAAAACAAAGTAATTCCAGCGGGACTTGAATGACCTGAAAAGCAATAAAGGTGTACAAGTGGGGTAAATATGGCTCACGTAAAAAAAACACCATCTATTACCCGGTCAAACTCGATGACATCATCATCTTCAGTTGAAGAGGAATAATATGTAGGGACAAATAATGCCCAACATAGAGTATCTGAAAGACTGGGAAATACAAGAGTCCTTCGGAATCATGAAGATAAAAAGGCTAAAAAGATGGGGGTGCCTGCCAGCCAGCAGTTGGATAAGAGACCCAAATCTAGTAATTTGGAGGTAATAAACCTATCGAATTACATATTGACTGAAATTAGGACTTTCTTTTGTCCCAAATAACTTTTGTTTTTTCACAGCACTAAAGGATTTAAATCTATTCTCTCGGAAAATGATTTTGAAAAAACTTCATTCCAAACGGTTTGATGACTTGGATCTGAACTCCGAAACTGAACGCCTGGCAATTTCTATCTTAGAGGCATTAGAACAAGAAAGCCATTCCAGCACTGCAGGTAATTTTCCCTCCACAGTTGTACCTAAAGGGCCAGTTACACGCGTCGATTTATCGTGCGTTCGCATATGCGATTGCACCCGCCCCCATCGTTTGTGCGTTATGGGCAATTTGTTGCCTGTGTCGCACAAAGTCGGTAACCCCCGTCACACGTACTTATCTCCCGAACGACCTCGCTGTGGGCGGCGAATATCCTCTTCCTGAAGGGGAAGAGACGTTCGGCGTCACAGTGATGTCACACAGCGGCCACCCAATAGAAGCGGAGGGGCGGAGATGAGTGGGACATAACATCCCGCCCACCTCCTTCCTTCTGCATTGCCGGCGGGACGCAGGTAAGCTTCAGTTCATCGTTCCCGGGGTGTCATACGGAGCGATGTGTCCTGCCTCGGGAACAATGAACAACCGGCGCGCAGAAGGACGATCGATTTTTTTAAATTGAGTGACGTGTCAACGAGCAACGATAAGGTGAGTATTTTTGCTTGTTCACAGTCGCTCGTAGCTGTCACACGCTAGGATATGTCAAACGATGCCGGATGTGCGTCACTAACGACGTGACCCCGAAGGCATATCGATAAGATATATCGTAGCGTGTAACGGGGCCTTAAGTCCACTACTTTTCCATCTTTCGCCCTTTGTCCGCAGGTAGAGATCTACAACAGACTGGTAACAAGAGAATTTTAAAACCCCCCACTATTTGGTACTAACGATAATTTAACATATCAACATCAACGAGCCATTATACAACTACAGGCAATGGAAGATGTGGTATTTAAATCTGCGGACAAAGGGGGTAATGTGTTAGTGTGGCCAGTCACACTATATAAAAAAAGAGGTATTTAGGCAGCTCCGTGATAGAGAATCATATAGTACATTATAATCTAATTCCCTCATGAAATTTTCGGAGGAATTATCTGTTATCCTGGAAAGAGCTTTTGATAAAGCCATCATCCCTAAAAGATTTTCAAGGGCCTTATGACTAAGGAGCCTGTTTTCCCTACCTTCTACCTTCTCCTAAAGGTGCATAAGGACCCAGTGGAACCTCCAGGACGTCCGATTGTCTCTGGTATGGGAGGACTAACGTATTTTTCGGACTATAAAAGACGCACCGGACCATAAGATGCACCCTGGTTTTAGAGGAGGAAAATAAAATTTTAAGCAAAAATGTGGTCATGACACAGTTATGGGGCGAGGATCTGCTGCCTACACTGTTATGGGGGTAATGTCCCCAAATTCTCTGCTAAGGTACCCCACCCTGGTAATGATCCTCCTGCCTTGTATATGTACCCCATCCTGGTATATACTCTTATCCTGCTATATACTGGCATCCTGCTATATACCCCCATCCTGCTATATCCTCCCCATCCTGATATATACTGTCATCCTGGTATATGCCCTTATCCTGCTATATACCCTCATCCATCCTGCTATATACCCCCATCCATCCTGCTATATGGACCCATCCATCCTGCTAAGTGGCCCCATCCTTCTATATGGCATGTATCCTGTATCACACAAAAAAATAAACGTTTATATTCACCTTTCCTCGCTCCATGCAGCATCGCTCCTCCCCCTGTCTGTGGCGGCAGCAGCATGTTGACCTCTGTGGAGCAGTCACTGTTCCCTGCAGCATCGCTCATCCTGCTGTCTGCCGGTCAGATGACCTGTGTGACTAGCGGCGCGCACAGCGATGATGTAATCGCTGTGCTCACCGCTCGCTACACAGATCAGCTGGCCGGCAGACAGGAGGAGATCGCGGTGCTGCAGGGGAACGGTGATGGGTGAGTGTACTGATCCAGCTGCCCCCGGCGCTGACCTGTGTGGAGCCGTTCCCCTGCAGCATCGCAATGTCCTCCTGTCTGCCGGCTGATGTGTGTGGAGAGCGCGCACAGGGATGATGTCATCTCTGTGCTCACCGCTCGCTACACAGATCAGCTGGCCGACAGACAGGAGATCGTGTGCTGCAGGGATCGTTGTCGGTGAGAGTGTACTGATTCACTGCCCCCCGCGCTGATGATGATGCGCGGGGGGCAGTGAATACAGCCACACATGATCACTCCAGGCTGTAGTTGCCAGGGGTGATCACGGCCGGCTGTTTACTATGCGCACACCCCCCGCCCATCATTCCGTCCACCTGTCAGCGCTAGCTTCAGCGCTGAGAGATGATGGGCGGGAGGATGGGCGTGCATATGTAATGAGCGGGCCCACGTGGTCACGGCAGGCGCTGCTGTAGCCTGCTCGTGCCGCCGATGACCCACTCCACCGCAGCACCCTCATTCCTGGCCGCAGCGCTATATTCAGACCATAAGACTCATCCCCTACTTTCCCCCAACATATGGGGGAAAGAAAGTGCGTCTTATGCTCCGAAAAATACGGTATGTGATCCTTTCTGCAAGTTTATTGAATACTACTTACATCCACTTGTAGAGACCTTGCCCTCCTATATCAGAGATACTACGGACGCCCTGAAGCGCTTGGATGGCCTGACACTGGGTAAAAACATGATTTTGGTTACGGCGGATGTAGAGGCATTGTACTCAAGCATCAACCATTCGGATGGTTTGCGAGCAACAAAATTCTTTTTGGGCATGACTAGCATCGATAAGGAGATGCAGGCTCTAATCATGGAGCTATTGGAACACATTCTGCACCACAATTTCTTTAACTTTCAAGGATTGATTTTTTCTTACAGCGATGGGGTACTGCGATGGGCGCGGCGTGCGCGCCTTCGAATGCGGGCCTCTTCCTCTATCTTTGGGAGAGGGAGGTCTTCAGCGTGGCTCGCTCACCGCGTCCCATGCGCAGTGCAGGTACAGGTATATAGACGACATGCTCGTCATCTGGCAGGGGTCGACTGAGCTGTTGCAGGACTGTTTCAAAGAACTTAATGACAACAGCCTTAATATACATTTAACGTATAAATACGACCCCCCACCAGATTGATTTTTTTTGGACGTTAGGATTGTGCAGGATGATGGAGCAATAGTGACTGACATTTTCCGAAAAAAAAAAACGTCGGTCAACTCTCTTCTGCATGCCAACTCTGCCCATACAAACGCAACAATCCGTGCCATACCAGTGGGCCAATTCTTGCGCATGAAGAGGATCTGTTCCACGAATGAACGTTTTGAACATCAGGCCAGGGAACTTTGGGACCACTTTGAGACACGTGGTTACAGCCAACGCAATATTAAGAGGGGCTATTTTAGAGCAAAAAAAACCCCACGCACACAATTGCTGTTCTATCAGAATAAGATGGAAGACCAATGTCCACTAGTGAGATTTATCTCAACGCTCAATCAATGGGACAGAATGAGGGAGATCATGACCAAACATTGGCCGGTTCTCCTGACTGACCCAGTTCTGAAACAAATTTTACCTGAACGGCCACTCCTCACGGCGAGAAGATCTCGTAATTTGAAGGATCTCCTCGTGAGGAGCCATTATGTGGCAAAAATTCCCAGACCATTTGGGAATACCCAACAATGAGTTGGGTGCTTCCCATGTGGGTCTTGTGTGTCCTGTAGGTACAGCAATATTATTCGAGCAACATCATTTACATAGAGTACGGGGGATATACAATTTCAGATAAAAAAATATATAACGTGTACCACCAATCACGTTATTTATCTTGCATCGTGCCCATGTAATCTATTATACGTTGGCTTAACATCGCGCGAATTACGTGTGCGTATTCGCGAACATGTACAGGACATCTCCGCGGCCTCGGAATGTGATGACCCAGCAAGCCTACGGACCATCCCGTGACATTTCAAGCTGCGCCATAATTGTGACCCTCAAGGATATAGAGCCTTTGGCATCGACTATGTGAGATGCAGCATCCGAGGCGGACAACTTAAAAAATCTCTGTCGCAGCTTGAGTGTCGCTGGATCGTTGATTTAAATACCATGGCCCCTTCGGGCCTGGATGAAAAGCTTTCTTTCGCATGCTTCCTATGAGATTTTGATGCAGTTAGTATTAAATTTGGCGACCAAATTGTTTTTATATTGTTTTTAATTTCATTTTTTTCTATATTTCTTCTCTTTATCGTTTCCATGTTTTTATCATTTTTCACATTGCATACATTGGAGGAGTGAGAATCCAATATACGGCTGTCTTATATATAACATTCTTGGAGTGGAGTTATCATATATACGTGGATCTGTCTGAGATCAGAATTGAATCATACATGATGGCATAGGGATATATGGAAAATAGATATGGACCACCCCCACATCGATCCTCTTGATGAACAAAGATTTTGATATATTCAGGGGATGGATCGTAATATGTACTGTATATACTTATGTGATGGCTTCTATATTATGTACTTTTACTGTTTTCCTCTTTGCCCACACCACTGCCCATTTGTATTATGGCCGCACCAGAGTTACGCATGCCCTGTGCTCCTCCTAACACCAGGTGTCCTGGACGGCATCTAGGCGGCAGGGGGTGGGACCATTGACGTCATCGGAAGTTTTCTTCCGTCCCGCCCCTATGCTGAGATGGCCCGAGAGGTTTATCTGCTGTGGAAAGCCGCGGCGCATGCGCCAAAAGGTGCGGCAATGTTTGAACACCTGGAGACTCACTCTGTATAAATAGACTTCTGGTTTTTGCACACACTATTTCCCTTCGAAAAAGCATTCAGCGAAAACGGCGTCAGGGAAGCGTGGGGATTCAGTGGCACAGTGTTACTATGGGTAATATCCCTTTTCTCTCACATAGGCTCTTTTTTACCACCTTGTCCCTCTGATATGCAGACTTGATTGTATGTAAATTTCTGACACCTTTGATAACATGTCCAGCACAGGGATTTCAATGCTCCAGACGTATAATGGGATTATTTTCTCCTTGCATGTATTAGCATTTGATCTACACTGTGCAAGTCTCTTTGCAAATAACCTTGCCATTTAATCCAGTTTGGAACATTGTCCATTGACCTGACTATTCTTGTTATATAAAGGTACCGTCACACATAACGAGATCGCTAGCGAGATCGCTGCTGAGTCACGTTTTCGTGACGGTGTGACGCAGTAGCGATCCCGTTAGCGATATCGTTATGTGTGACACCTACCAGCGATCAGGCCCCTGCTGTGAAATCTCTAGTCCTTGCTGAATTGGCCATTTTCTTCAAAGGCGATGTCCTGCTGGGCAGGACACATCGCTCTGTTTGACACTGTGTGACAGGGTCACAGTAACTGCTGAGATCGTTATACAGGTCGCTACAGCGACCTGTATCGTTCCTGCATCGTTGGTAAGGTCTGACTGTGTGACATCTCACCAGTGACCTCCCAGCGACTTAGCAGCGATCCCTATCAGGTCGCATCGTTTTCGGGATCGCTGGTAAGTCGTTGTGTGTGACTGGGCCTTAGGTGCATATCAGAGTGACACTATTGAATATGTTAGGAGCCTTTTTGGCCAGTGTACAAGCCATATGTGTCTGTATTTCTAGTGCCTATCTTTCTGAAATAAACCCCCTCTTTTGTGTCCTCGCCAAACTACCTCATATTCTACACAATTGCATTATTAATGTTTGTACTATTTATATAAATGAATAAAATATATGAATTTTACTGATTGTTATTGAAAAAACAAGGCACAAAATGCCATGACCAATGTCCTTTGTAGCCTACAGCAACCAATCAGAGCTCCTATTAATGACCTGTAGCTAAAGTGCAGGGTTAAATTTCCCCCTCAAAATATAGTCTATGACGTTCCGAGTCACATGAGGCGGCTGTGCAAAATTTTGTGATTGTAAATGCGACAGTGCGGATTCCTTTAGTGGACATACACACATACATACATATACACACACACACACACATCTTTATATATTAGATCGATATATATAATATATATTATATATACACATACATACACATACATATCTATACAGTATACACATCTATCTATAGATATATATATAATATATATATATATATCTCTATATATATATAATTGACTTATTCTGTCTGTCTATCTTGCTCCACAATTGTGTCACCGTGACAGTGCCCTTACAGTGACAACCGTCGGATTGGCCGCTCCGCTCGGCTCGGCCTGGCCCCGTCCCCCGCATGGATTAACCGTTTGGCCAGGCCCGCCCCCCACACACGATGCCCGCTAGGCCACGCCCCCCTCACGCGATGCCCGCTAGGCCATGCCCCCCGCATGCGATGCCCGCTAGGCCACATGGATTGGCCGCTCGTCTCGGCCTGGTCCCGCCCCTCGCATGGATTAACCGTTTGGCTAGGCCCGGCCCCGCACACGATGCCCGCTAGGCCACGCCCCCGCACGCGATGCCCGCTCGGCCACGCCCCCTCACACTATGCCCGCTCGGCCACACCCCCTCACACTATGCCCCTCGGCCAAGCCCCCTCACACTATGCCCCCCTCGGCCACGCCCCCTCACACTATGCCCCCCTCGGCCACGCCCCCTCACACTATGCCCCCCTCGGCCACGCCCCCTCACACTATGCCCCCCTCGGCCACGCCCCCTCACACTATGCCCCCTCGGCCACGCCCCCTCACACTATGCCCCCTCGGCCACGCCCCCTCACACTATGCCCCCTCGGCCACGCCCCCTCACACTATGCCCCCCTCGGCCACGCCCCCTCACACTATGCCCCCTCGGCCACGCCCCCTCACACTATGCCCCCTCGGCCACGCCCCCTCGGCCACGCCCCCTCACACTATGCCCGCTCGGCCACGTCTCCCTCACACTTTGCCCGCTCGGCCACGCCTCCATCACACTATGCCCGCTTGGCCACGCCTCCCTCACACTATGCCCGCTCGGCCACGCCCCCCGCACACGTTGGGCACCTGTACACCTCCCCCCAGGACAACTTCTCCCATTATATTCCTCTTTCCCCAGGACTACTCCTCCCATTATACTCCTATTATAATCCTCCTATTATACTCCTCTCTGAGGGGTTCGCAGCATGGGGGATGGAGCACGATGGGGAGTGCAGCATGGGGGATGGAGCACGATGGGGGGTGCAGCATGGGGGATGGAGCACGATGGGGAGTGTGCAGCATGGGGGAATAGAGCATGATGGGGCGTGCAGCATGGGGGATGGAGCACGATGGGGGGTGCAGCACGATGGGCGGTGCAGCATGGGGGATGGAGCACGATGGGGGGTGCAGCATGGGGGGTGGACCACGATGGGGGGGGTGCCCAGAATGGGGGGATGAAACACGATGGGGGGTGCGCAGCATGGGGGATGGAGCACGATGGGGGGTGCGCAGCATGGGGGATGGAGCACGATGGGGAGTGCAGCATGGGGGATGGAGCACGATGGGGGGTGCAGCATGGGGGATGGAGCACGATGGGGGGTGCGCAGCATGGGGGATGGAGCACGATGGGGGGTGCGCAGCATGGGGGATGGAGCACGATGGGGAGTGCAGCATGGGGGATGGAGCACGATGGGGGGTGGACCACGATGAGGGGTGCCCAGAATGGGGGGATGAAACACGATGGGGGGTGCGCAGCATGGCGGATGGAGCACGATGGGGGTTGCGCAGCATGGGGGATGGAGCACGATGGGGGGTGCGCAGCATGGGGGATGGAGCACGATGGGGGGGTGCCCAGCATGGGGGATGGAGCACGATGGGGGGGTGCGCAGCATGGGGGATGGAGCACGATGGGGGTTGCGCAGCATGGGGGATGGAGCACGATGGGGGGTGCGCAGCATGGGGGATGGAGCACGATGGGGGGGTGCGCAGCATGGGGGATGGAGCACGATGGGGGATGCAGCATGGGGGGTGGAGTACGATGGGGGGGTGCGCAGCATGGGGGATGGAGCACGATGGGGGGTGCAGCATGGGGGGTGGACCACGATGGGGGGTGCACACCTCCCCCCAAAACACACACACCGCAGAACACACCACACACACACTGGGAACCACAAACACCGCCCTACACAGACACCCACACAGACAACGCCGCACACACAAATATATGCACATACCGCATAACACACACATTGCACAAAACATACCTCCCCCCAAAACACACACACGCATCCCACACACACACACACACCGTGCAACACACACAGCACCACACACACACAACGCTCCACAAACAATCCAACACACAACGCAACACACAAACAACACTGCTCTCACCCCCCCACACACCCAGACAACACGCAGAACATTTACAGCGCCCTACACAAACACTTGGCAACTACACACAACAACATCTATATATATATATAACAAAAATCATACATTAACTACACAATACGTAAATTCTAGAATACCCGATGCGTTAGAATCGGGCCACCTTCTAGTCTATAAATATAATTGCCTTATTCTGTCTGTCTGTCTTGCTCCAAAATTGTGTCCTTACAGTGACAACCGTCAGATTGGCCGCTGGGCTCGGCCTGGCTCCGCCCCCCACACGGATTGGCCGCTCGGCCTGGCCCCGCCCCCATTATACCTGCTAGGCCACGCCCCCACACGATGCTGCCTGCTAGGCCACGTCTCCCGCACGCGATGCTGCCCGCTAGGCCACGCCCCCTCACACTATGCTCGCTAGGCCACACCCCCTCACACTATGCCCGCTCGGCCACGCCCCCTCACACTATGCCCGCTCGGCCACGCCTTCCTCACACTATGACCACTCGGCCACGCCCCCTCACACTATGCCTGCTTGGCCACGCCCCCTCACACTATGCCCGCTCGGCCACGCCCCCTCACACTATACCCGCTCGGCCACGCCCCCTCACACTATGCCCGCTCGGCCACGCCCCCTCACACCAATGCCCGCTCGGCCACGCCCCCCTCACACTATGCCCGCTCGGCCACGCCCCCCGCACATGTTGGGCACCTGTACACCTCTCCCCCAGGACAACTCCTCTTTCCCCAGGACTACTCCTCCCATTATACTCCTCCTATTATAATCCTCCTATGATACTCCTCTCTGAGGGGTTCGCAGCATGGGGGATGGAGCACGATGGGGAGTGCAGCATGGGGGGTGGACCACGATGGGGGGTGCCCAGAATGGGGGGATGAAACACGATGGGAAGTGCGCAGCATGGGGAATGGAGCAAGATGGGGGGTGCGCAGCATGGGGGATGGAGCACGAGGGGGGGGTGCGCAGCATGGGGGATGAAACACGATGGGAAGTGCGCAGCATGGGGAATGGAGCAAGATGGGGGATGCGCAGCATGGGGGATGGAGCACGAGGGGGGGGTGCGCAGCATGGGGGATGGAGCACGATGGGGGGTGCGCAGCATGGGGGATGGAGCACGAGGGGGGGTGCGCAGCATGGGGGATGGAGCACGATGGGGGGTGCGCAGCATGGGGGATGGAGCACGAGAGGGGGGTGCGCAGCATGTGGGATGGAGCACGATGGGGGGTGCAGCATGGGGGGTGGACCACGATGGGGGGTGCCCAGAATGGGGGATTAAACACGATTGGGGGTGCGCAGCATGGGGGATGGAGCATGATGGGGGGTGCGCAGCATGGGGGATGGAGCACGAGGGGGGGTGCGCAGCATGGGGGATGGAGCACGATGGGGGGTGCGCAGCATGGGGGATGGAGCACGAGAGAGGGGGGTGCGCAGCATGGGGGATGGAGCACGATGGGGGGTGCAGCATGGGGGGTGGACCACGATGGGGGGTGCCCAGAATGGGGGATTAAACACGATGGGGGGTGCGCAGCATGGGGGATGGAGCATGATGGGGAGTGCACACCTCCCCCCAAAACACACACACACACACACACACAACACACCACACACACACTGGGAACCACAAACACCGCCCTACACAGACATACACACACAGACAATGCTGCACACACACAACACACAAACACCGCGGCACACACAAATATATGCACATACCGCGCAACACACACATTGCACAAAACATACCTCCCCCCAAAACACACACACGCACCCCCCACACACACACAAACCGCGCAACACACAGCACCACACACAGACAACACTGCAGACACACAGCGCTCCACAAACAACGCAACACGCCCCCCCACCCAGACAACACCCAAAACATTTACAGCGCCCTACACAAACACTTGGCAACTACACACAACAACATCTATATATATATATATATATATATATATATATATATATATATATATATATATATATAACAAAAATCATACATTAACTACACAATACGTAAATTCTAGAATACCCGATGCGTTAGAATCGGGCCACCCTTTTATATATATATATATATATATATATATATATATATATATATTATATTTATATATATATGAACAACAACAAGGCAGAGTCCAGCAATAACGTGAGCAGTCCGGGATGCTGTTAAAAAATTTCTTCCTTCTTTTTATTCATAAATTCATTAAAATATAATGGTCCAAGCAATTCAGAACAGCATTATCGCAGGAAAATAGCGCAGATAGGACTACGCGTTTTAGCGGTAAAATCCGCCTTCTTCACGGTCCAGAATCTGATCTGCTTTCCAAACATAGAACCTTATATACATCTCACTCCCATCAGGGTAATTACAAACATGTGTGAGAGATTTAAAAACATGTGCTAGAAAAGCAAATCAAACATATAAGCTATCCGCATATTGATCAATATACAGCATGCATAAGAGTTATAAAAAAAGGATTCAACATTTTGGAGAAAAATACAATCAGAAAATCCAATAACCTGACCATAAAATTCTTTTTAAAGTGATACAAAAGCCTAACACAGTAGTAATAGCCAGCGGCATATAATGCAACAATGTATCAATAGTGCATAATGATATCCATACGATTGTTAAAGCCCTGTGGCATACGGGTCCCCAGCTCAAATATCCACCTACTCTCTCTTGCAAGCACTTTTTTATGAAAATCTCCCCCTCTCAATGTTTTTTTTACATGCTCTATGCCCATAAAAGAAAAAATTTAAAAAAAGGGGGTATCCCAACTGGTCTTTGGAGAGAGCCAAGAAAAAAATAGCAGGCATTGATAGGGTTAAGCTGTTGGATTCTACTAAGAAAAAAAGACAGTTTGACTCCAAAAAATCTGGGGTAGTTTTCAGCACCAACTATAGTCCTCAGTTTAATTCTATTGTTAAAATTATAAGAAAATATCTTCCGTTATTATCTCAGAATAATATTTTGAAAAACATTGTGGAAAATAATGATATTGCCTTTGTGGCAAAAAGAGCCCCAACCTTAAGGTACCGTCACACTAAGCAACTTACCAGCGATCCCAACAACGATAGGGATCGCTGGTAAGTTGCTAGGAGGTTGCTGGTGAGATGTCACACTGCGATGCTCCAGCGATCCCACCAGCAACCTGACCTGGCAGGGATCGCTGGAGCGTCGCTACACGAGTTGCTGGTGAGCTCACCAGCAACCAGTGACCAGCCCCCAGCTCCTTGCTCTCCTAGTACAGCACACATCGGGTTAATTACCTGATCTGTGCTGCAGCTACATGTGCACAGAGCAGGGAGCAGCGCACAATGCTTAGCGCTGGCTCCCTGCTCTCCTACTTACAGCACACATCAGGTTAATTAATCCGATGTGTCCTGCAGCTAGCTACATGTGCACAGAGCAGGAGCCGGCAGCACAGGCAGTGAGAGCGGGGGAGGCTGGTATCAAAGGTAAATATCGGGTAACCAAGGACAGGGCTTCTTGGTTACCCGATGTTTACATTGGTTACCAGCCTCTGCAGAAGCCGGCTCCTGCTGCCTGCACATTTAGTTGTTGCTGTCTCGCTGTCACACACAGCGATCTGTGCTTCACAGCAGGACAGCAACAACTAAAAAATGGCCCAGGACATTCAGCAACAACCAACGACCTCACAGCAGGGGCCAGGTTGTTGCTGGATGTCACACACAGCAACATCGCTAGCAATGTCACAAAAGTTGTTCGTTAGCAGCGATGTTGCTAGCGATGTTGCTTAGTGTGACGGGGCCTTTAGCTACATTATTATCACCTAGCATGTTCAAAGATCCAGACAAAATCTCCCCTAGCAACTGGTTAAAAACAATAGGATTTTTTAAATGCGGTGCTAATATTTTCAAGTGCTGCGGTTTTGCTAATAAGTCTAAAATATTTACATCTATTTCCAATGAAAAACAGTTTAATGTTCGTTCTTTTATAAACTGTAATACGGAGAATGTAGTTTATTTGATTAACTGCAATATATGCCGCATGCAATATGTAGGCTGCACGATGAACCCCCTTAAAACCAGAATCCGCAAACATCTTTCAGATGCTAGCAATTTGCCAATGGTTGGTGCATCAGTAGTATCCCGACATTTTTCAAAAAAACACAATGGGGATTTACGCGGTTTTTCTTTTATGGGCATAGAGCATGTAAAAAAAACATTGAGAGGGGGAGATTTTCATAAAAAAGTGCTTGCAAGAGAGAGTAGGTGGATATTTGAGCTGGGGACCGGTATGCCACAGGGCTTTAACCCTTTCACGACCGGCCGATTTTTCGCTTTCCGTTTTTTTTTTCGCCATTCTTTTTCTGAGAGACGTAACTTTTTTATTTTTCAGTCAATATGGTCATGTGAGGGCTCATTTTTTGCGGAACGAGCTGTACTTTTAAATGAAACCATCAGTTTTACCATATTGTGTACTAGAAAATGGTAAAAAAATTCCAAATGCTGAAAAATTGCAAAAAAAGTGCGATAGCACTATGGTTTTTGAGATATTTTATTCACTGTGTTCACTATATGGTAAAACTGATGTGTGGGTGTGATGCCTCAGGTCAGTGCGAGTTCGTAGACACCAAACATGTATAGGTTTACTTTTATATAAGGGGTTAAAAAAAAATCGGAAGTTTGTCCGAAAAAAGTGGCGCACGTTTTACGCCATATTCCGTGACCCGTAGCGTTCTCATTTTTCGGGATCTTAGGCTCAATGACGGCTTATTTTTTGCGTCTCGAGCTGACGTTTTTAACGGTACCATTTTTGCGCAGATGCTACGTTTTGATTGCCTCTTATTGCATTTTGCGCAAAAGTTGTGGCGACAAAAAAACGTCGTTTTGGCGTTTGGAATTTTTTTACCGCTACGCCGTTTACTGATCAGATTAATTGATTTTATATTTTGATAGATCGGGCGTTTCTGAACGCGGCGATACCAAATGTGTGTATATTTTTTATTTTTTTAACCCTTTAATTTTCAATGGGGCGAATGGGGGGTGATTTGAACTTTTAGGTTTTTTTTGTTTTTTTTTTAATTTTTTAAAACTTATTTTTTTACTTTTTTTTTTATTTTACTAGTCCCCCTAGGGGGCTATTGCGATCAGCATTCCGATCGCTCTGCAGTATCTGCTGATCACAGCTGGAAGGCTGTAAACAGCAGATACGCTGTCTTTCTCTTTTGCTGTGCCCCGGGCACAGCGAAAGTGAAACCAATTCATGTGTAGTACAGGAGTCATCACATGACCCTGTGCTACCATGACAACTATCGGGAGTCACGTGATCGAGTCACGTGACTTCCGGTTTCGGCGGTAAGTAAAACTTTACCGCGATCGCGCTTATAATGGCGCTGTCATGTATTGACAGCGCCATATAAGGGGTTAATCGGCACGAGCAGATAACGATTCTGCTCGTGCCTAGCAGGCACACATCTCAGCTGTGAAAATCAGCTGAGATGTGTGCCGATCGCGGCATGCTGCCGCCGGAGGACCGCGGGCAGTAAGATTATGTCATTTAGGACGTAATTTTACGGCCCGCGGTCGTTAAGGGGTTAACAATCGTATGGATATCATTATGCACTATTGATACATTGTTGCATTATATGCCGCTGGCTATTACTACTGTGTTAGGCTTTTGTATCACTTTAAAAAGAATTTTATGGTCAGGTTATTGGATTTTCTGATTGTATTTTTCTCCAAAATGTTGAATCCTTTTTTTATAACTCTTATGCATGCTGTATATTGATCAATATGCGGATAGCTTATATGTTTGATTTGCTTTTCTAGCACATGTTTTTAAATCTCTCACACATGTTTGTAATTACCCTGATGGGAGTGAGATGTATATAAGGTTCTATGTTTGGAAAGCAGATCAGATTCTGGACCGTGAAGAAGGCGGATTTTACCGCTGAAACGCGTAGTCCTATCTGCGCTATTTTCCTGCGATAATGCTGTTCTGAATTGCTTGGACCATTCATTATATTTTAATGAATTTATGAATAAAAAGAAGGAAGAAATTTTTTAACAGCATCCTGGACTGCTCACGTTATTGCTGGACTCTGCCTTGTTGTTGTTCACATTTGTATGGACGGACTCCTGCGTCCTGATCCGGGCACAACGGAGTTAACCAGGTCAGCTGAGGATCCAGGTGATTCACAGGAGTGAGCTGGTCTACATTGTTGGACTTATATTATATATATATATACATACATACATACATGTATATCTATATATATCTATCTATATACAGTGTACATGTGCAGTATATATATATGACATACATACACATATCTATACAGTATACATATATATATATATATATATATATATATACACACAGTATACATATATATACAGTATACATATATACATATATATATATATATATATACATACACACACACACACACACAGTATAGTATACACACACACACACACACACACACACACACACACACACCTACCTACTATAGACTCACATTAGGTCCTATATATAGTCTTGATTATACAGTATTCATTTATCTATAAGGCTATGTGCCCACAGTGATTTTTTTTCAGCACAAAAAAAAGCATGTCTTGGTAGGAAAAAAAAGCTGATGAAAAATGTGCTTTTTTCATGCTTTTGTGCTTTTTTTCATGCTTTTTTTGTCATGGCAATCTCAGGGGTTCAGGCGCTGTACCCCCGCGATTGCCACCGAGTCTCCAGCTCATGTTACAGCCGGGACTCAGCTCTCACTGCCCGGAGCAGTGCTCGCGCTGCTCCCGGCAAGTTAACCCCAGAATGCTGCGATTAGTGTGATCACAACAGTCAGAAGGCAGGGAGGGGGATCTCTTGCCTCTCCCTGGCGATTGGGTCCCTGGAAAGTGTTCACAGGTACAGTGTCCATTTTAGGACATGATCATATATCAGTATTAAACATCAGAAAAACCCCTTTTGACAACTGACCACTGATCACTGACAGCTGATCATTGACTTGCCGCTGTGTCTCCAGCTGATGTTACAGCCGGGACTCAGCTCCCGCTGCTTGGAGCGGTGCTCGCACCGCTCCCGGCAATTTAACCCCCTGAATCCTGCGAACAGTGCGATTGCAGCAGTCAGAAGGCAGGGAGAGGGATCTCTTACCTCTCCCTGACTATCAGTTCTCTGAAAAGTGATCACGGGGGCCCGATCGTTGCCATAGTAACCCTGCATCATCACCATGATGACCCAGGCTTACTAAACTACATATCGCCTCACAGATTGGACTTCCCTACAGCAAAGTCCCGCGATTAAGCCCGCAAGGCCTAGGTGCAGGGAACTCCGACGACGTTCATGCCGGTGGATCTGCAGGAAACACCTGTGATCCGCCAGCATGTACAGGATTCAGCTTGTGACATCACTCAGGTTACTTGTGGACACACGTGAACGTCCAGCTGTGACTGTCACTAACCTGAGTGATGTCACCGCTAATCGCGACTCACTCTCTGCCTGCAGTTACAGCGATTGGTCATGTTCCATGATTGCGCGCTGTAATTTCAGATGTAGCAGTACTGGAATTGTCATGGGACCTCGTGTGGATTACGTTGGATCTGGAGCGTTGTTTGGGGGATTAATAAAATGGTGAAATAGGGTGCTTCTTTTTATTTTATTTCAAATAAAGGATTTTTCTGGTGTTTATGTTTATTTACTTTTACTTACAGATTAGTGATGCGGGGTGTCAAACGCCTGCCATCAGCAATCTAGACCTTAGTGACAGCTGTGAGCTGTTAGTAACCTCTTAGGCTATGTTCACACAGTGCATCTTTTACTGCGTTTTTGAGGTCACAAAGATGCACCTAAATGCATGCATTTCCTTCACCCAGAAATGTCCATGAGATTTCTATTTTTCTGTCCACACAGTGCATTCATTTTTTGGTTGCATCTTGGCTGCATTTTTTTTACGATGCACCCAAGATGCAGCATGTCAATTCTTTTTGCGTTTTTCCAGCGTTTTGAGCCCTTCCAGTCAATAGATTTGACTTAAAAAATTAATTAGGCAAAACACATTAAAAATGCGTCAAAATCACATGCCTTTTTTTATGTGTTTTTGCAGTAGGTGTGTTTTTTGGGGGCAAAAACGTTGCATCTTAAGATGCACTGTATGAACATAGCCTTATATTACCCCAACTGCCACCGCACCAGGGCAATCGGGGAGAGTCGGATAATACATCGGGCTTGTAACATCAAATGGATGCAACAATCCCGGGCAGCTGCAGGTTGCTATTCTTAGCCTGGGGGGGGCGGCCTAATAACCATAGGCTTCCAGAGCAGGGCTGTGGAGTCGGAGTCAGTATAAAATAGACAGACTCCAACTCCTAAAATATATAATAAATTGGGTACAGTAGTTCAATGCAGAATGTGCTGAATATTTTTTCATAGGAATTTGGGAAAGTTATGAAATGTCCTATAAATGGCTGTTCTATTCCTGATCTAAGGCTACATTCACAGTGTTTTTGCTGCATTTTTTGAGGATATGTTTTTCAGCTGCAAAAGCAGATCAGCTTTTTAAAAAAACGCATCACCTGAAAGGTTTTTGAGCTCATAGATAATGTTTTTCTATAGCAAAAGCAGATTAGAAAAACGCCACACAAACTGACATGCTCATTCTTTGTGAGGATCCGTTTTTGAGCCCAAAACCGGATCCTCACAAAGCAATGCTTCAAACATGATAAGTACAATTAAACCGATGAATGAGAGTAATGAGCAACAGCTAGAAGAAAATTTAGGATTCAGTATGTTAGAGATGGAAGGCCACAGTGCTGTTCATGTAACGGAGGAACAAGCAGATATTACAACAGAACAGCAAAATGATACTTTAGAATTAGATGATCTTGTTGAAGCTGCTTCAAAACACTTTCATATTCATCACATGCGCTGTGTTGTGCACACGCTGCAGCTGGCAATAAGAGATAGTCTGCAAGAGGGACATGCTGGAAATCTGATTGGAAAAGTAAGGAAATTGGTTATTGCCGCCAGAACCCCTAAAATTAATTCCATTTTGAAGAGACGTGCTGGGAAATGGGCGATTGTCGATCAAGCCACTCGGTGGGGCAGCACTTATTTAATGATTGAGCGATTGCATGAACTAAAACAGTTTCTTATAGATATGGCGAACCCTCATAAGGGAGGGTAAGAACTTGCTATTTTGCCTGTCCCAAAGAAGAGGTTTAATCGCAGATGGAATTTCTGCTTCAACAGGGAGAGACACAGCTATTGGAAAATAAAATTCTTCTGGTAGCTGTTTATGTGGACCCAAGTCATCGTATACTGCTTGATGATCATCAGCTTACTAAAGGAAAACAAGCTCTGACTGAGGTAGTAGTTAGGATGAGTGGCCTACAGAACTGCCAGGTGCAAGAGGACTTGGGTCCTGACAGTGCTACTGCTGCCGTATCTTCATCCTCATCAGATCAGGAGTTAACTTTGACAAGTATTTGAATGACATGTTGCAGGCAAAGCGTTGCCGCAAGGAAAAATATTTCACTCTGTCTCCTATAGCAAGCAGATTGACCATATTTCAGCGAAATTTTTCACTTGCTAGAAAAATTCAACCGTTCATCAAAACTGACTGTGTGGAAGGCCATTCCTTTACACCCGGAAATTGTTAGAGATGTTGCCCATGTGGTTACAGCTTTGTTAGTGTAGAGAGATTGTTCTCTAGCCTTAAAATTATTAGGTCAGATTTGAGGTCATCTAAGAAGGAGGATCTGATGGAGGCAATTCTATTTCTTAGAACAAATTCATAGACTGCATAAGTGATATGTAGTATGTTTTTGCTGAAAACTGTTTTTTTGTCACCTACATAGTTTATTACATAGTGTTATATATATATATATATATATATATATATATATATATATATATATATATATATATATATATATATATATATATATATATATATATATATATATATAGATATATATATATATAGGAGTCGGAGTCATGGGGTCAGAGTCGGTGCAAGGGAAATTGAGGAGTAGGAGTCACAGGTTTGGCTTACAAACTCCACAGCCCTGCTCCAGAGTCTGAAAATACCAGCTCACAGCTGTCGGCCTTATCATGGCTGGGTATCAAAATTAGGCGAGACCGCAAGCTGAATATTTTTATCTATTTAAATAAATTAAAAAAAAAAAAAGCTGCATGTGGTTCCTCTTATTTTGATACACAGCCAAGATATGCGCACAGCTGGGGGCTGCAGCCGGATTTATCTGTGCTGGTATCAATAGGGGGGATCCTTTGCCAATTGTTTTATTTATTTTATACCACCATATAGACTCTGAGACAGCGTCTGTGGTTCCAACCAATCAACAGATGCTGTCTGAGGGCGGAATCTGACTACAGCCAATCAGATAGGCTGGTGGGTAGGGAAAGCAGTGAATACTCATTACATATAATTGTCGGGCCCGGAAGTAACGATGCAGCTGCGGGGACACTAAGTATGTACACTAAGTATGTACTGCTTTAACCCTTTTGCTTCCTTTTTTGTGGCCAATCACAGCCATGACAATACTTGTCATGGCTGTGATGGGCAGGGACAGGATGGTTTTTGCCATTTGATCATTGACCGATTTTTCGCAAGATCATGTGCGGTAAATGATCAGATGTCTGATCCTGATCCGGCCAAAGATTGAACGATTTTTTCCGATCTTTGGATAGCTCATCTCTATTGCAGGGAACCCCAGTGACGTCAAAAAGCACATAAAAAGAAAATGTGCTTACACATGCGTTTTTTCCTGCATTTTTCACTGACTCCATTTAAGTCACTTAGGGAAACAAGCACGAAAAAAACGCTAAAACAATTTAAATGTTTCCTATTTTTCAGCAACAGAAAAAGCAGCAATGTGGGCACAGCAAGTCACTATTCTCATAGACCAGTGATGGCGAACCTATGGCACGCGTGCCACCAGGGGCACGCAGAGCCCATTCTGCTGGCACGCGTGCTGTCGCCTGATCCTGCCGGTTCGATCTGCTGGTGCAGTCACGCCGGCAGATCAAATCTGTGTTGGAGCGAAGTAGACATTTCTCCTCGCTCTGACACTCCTCCTCTCCCAGGCCGCAGGTGTGTTGCCTAGGAGACGGAGGAGTGTCAGTGACCGGCGCCGGCGTAATGACGTCTTCTGGCCGCGTGGGAACTGAGGACCCAGCGGCGCGCAGCAGGGGAGCGGGTGCAGCAAGGTGAGTCGTGTGTGTTTTTTTTTGTTTAATAACTCGTGTGCGGCTGTGCCAAGGTGGGGAGTCCAGCGCCAGTGTTGGGGGGGGGAAACGCACATGCCAGAGTGGGGTGGGGGAACGTACATGCCAGCGTGGGGTGGGGGTGGGGGAACGTACATGCCAGCTTGGGGTGGGGGAATGCACATGCCAGCGTGGGGTGGGGGAACGCACATGCCAGCGTGGGGTTGGGGTTGGGGAACGCACATGCCAGCGTGTGATGGGGGAACGCACATGCCAGCGTGAGGTGGGGGGGAGAAACATACAGTTAGGTCCAGAAATATTTGGACAGTGACACAAGTTTTGTTATTTTAGCTGTTTACAAAAACATGTTCAGAAATACAATTATATATATAATATGGGCTGAAAGTGCACACTCCCAGCTGCAATATGAGAGTTTTCACATCCAAATCGGAGAAAGGGTTTAGGAATCATAGCTCTGTAATGCATAGCCTCCTCTTTTTCAAGGGACCAAAAGTAATTGGACAAGGGACTCTAAGGGCTGCAATTAACTCTGAAGGCGTCTCCCTCGTTAACCTGTAATCAATGAAGTAGTTAAAAGGTCTGGGGTTGATTACAGGTGTGTGGTTTTGCATTTGGGAGCTGTTGCTGTGACCAGACAACATGCGGGTAAGGAACTCTCAATTGAGGTGAAGCAGAACATCCTGAGGCTGAAAAAAAAGAAAAAAATCCATCAGAGAGATAGCAGACATGCTTGGAGTAGCAAAATCAACAGTCGGGTACATTCTGAGAAAAAAGGAATTGACTGGTGAGCTTGGGAACTCAAAAAGGCCTGGGCGTCCACGGATGACAACAGTGGTGGATGATCGCCGCATACTTTCTTTGGTGAAGAAGAACCCGTTCACAACATCAACTGAAGTCCAGAACACTCTCAGTGAAGTAGGTGTATCTGTCTCTAAGTCAACAGTAAAGAGAAGACTCCATGAAAATAAATACAAAGGGTTCACATCTAGATGCAAACCATTCATCAATTCCAAAAATAGACAGGCCAGAGTTAAATTTGCTGAAAAACACCTCATGAAGCCAGCTCAGTTCTGGAAAAGTATTCTATGGACAGATGAGACAAAGATCAACCTGTACCAGAATGATGGGAAGAAAAAAGTTTGGAGAAGAAAGGGAACGGCACATGACCCAAGGCACACCACATCCTCTGTAAAACATGGTGGAGGCAACGTGATGGCATGGGCATGCATGGCTTTCAATGGCACTGGGTCACTTGTGTTTATTGATGACAAAAAAGCAGACAAGAGTAGCCGGATGAATTCTGAAGTGTACCGGGATATACTTTCAACCCAGATTCAGCCAAATGCCGCAAAGTTGATCGGACGGCGCTTCATAGTACAGATGGACAATGACCCCAAACATACAGCCAAAGCTACCCAGGAGTTCATGAGTGCAAAAAAGTGGAACATTCTGCAATGGCCAAGTCAATCACCAGATCTTAACCCAATTGAGCATGCATTTCACTTGCTCAAATCCAGACTTAAGACGGAAAGACCCACAAACAAGCAAGACCTGAAGGCTGTGGCTGTAAAGGCCTGGCAAAGCATTAAGAAGGAGGAAACCCAGCGTTTGGTGATGTCCATGGGTTCCAGACTTAAGGCAGTGATTGCCTCCAAAGGATTCGCAACAAAATATTGAAATTAAAAATATTTTGTTTGGGTTTGGTTTATTTGTCCAATTACTTTTGACCTCCTAAAATGTGGAGTGTTTGTAAAGAAATGTGTACAATTCCTACAATTTCTATCAGATATTTTTGTTCAAACCTTCAAATTAAACGTTACAATCTGCACTTGAATTCTGTTGTAGAGGTTTCATTTCAAATCCAATGTGGTGGCATGCAGAGCCCAACTCGCGAAAATTGTGTCACTGTCCAAATATTTCTGGACCTAACTGTATGCCAGCATGGGGTGGGGGAACGCACATGCCAGTGATATAGAAGGGTTAATAGTTTCTCTATTTCTTTATTAAAGATATTTTATTGAAATTTAGTAAGTATATCTGGTGGTAGTTCATAATAATCATGGAGCCTTCGGATTTAGAGACAAGCTCAAGGATTATTATTGTCTCTAAATGTTCTTCTTATCTTCTTCTTATCTCATATGCATGACTCTACATTTTTGTTTTGCTAAAACTTAAAGGTCATACGAGAAACTTGTAAAGTCCAGCTAGAAGCCTTTTTTGCAATATCACATTGATCTGTAAATGGTATAAATAAACTGTACCTTAGCTGAATAAACAAAAAATTGATCATGCTCACATGAATGCAGGTCTTTTTCTCTGAGCGCTCGATCTTGATTAGGTCTGAAGAGGCCTAATTCAGAGGACCTCACTGGTGATCCCATAAGCTGACTTGTGACAAAACAGAACAGCTACAACACCAGCATGGGGGGGGGAGGAACACACATGCCAGCATGGGGGGGGGGGGACATGCATGCCAGGATGGGGAAACATGCATGCCAGGATGGGGGAAACATGCATGCCAGGATGGGGGAAACATGCATGCCAGGATGGGGGAAACATGCATGCCAGGATGGGGGAAACATGCATGCCAGGATGGGAGAAACATGCATGCCAGCCAGCATGGGGGAAACATGCATGCCAGCCAGCATGGGGGAAACATGCATGCCAGCCAGCATGGGGGAAACATGCATGCCAGCCAGCATGGGGGAAACATGCATGCCAGCCAGCATGGGGGAAACATGCATGCCAGCCAGCATGGGGGAAACATGCATGCCAGCCAGCATGGGGGAAACATGCATGCCAGGATGGGGAACAATGCATGCCAGGATGAAGGAAACATGCATGCCAGGATGGAGGAAACGTGCATGCCAGGATGGAGGAAACGTGCATGCCAGGATGGAGGAAACATGCATGCCAGGCGGAGGAAACATGCATGCCAGGATGGAGGAAACATGCATGCCAGGATGGATGAAACATGCATGCCAGGATGGAGGAAACATGCATGCCAGGATGGAGGAAACATGCATGCCAGGATGGAGGAAACATGCATGCCAGGATGGCGGAAACATGCATGCCAGGATGGAGGAAACATGCATGCCAGGATGGAGGAAACATGCATGCCAGGATGGAGGAAACATGCATGCCAGGATGGAGGAAACATACATGCCAGGATGGAGGAAACATACATGCCAGGATGGAGGAAACATACATGTCAGGATGGAGGAAACATGCCACGATAGGGTACATTTACCAGGCAGGGGAACATTTACCAGGAAGGGGAACATTTACCAGGAAGGGGAACATTTACCAGGAAGGGGTACATGCTAGGAAGGGGGACATTTACCTGGATGGGGGAACATTTACCAGGAAGGAGGTAAATTAACCAGGATTGGGAACATTTACCAGGATGGAGGACATTTACCAGTAATGGGGTACATGCCGGGATGGGGGAACATTTACAAGGATGGGCAATATGTCAGGATGGGGTACATTTGCCAGCATGGGGGAACATGCCAGAATAAGGTACATTTACCAGGATGGAGGACATTTACCAGGATGAGGTATATTTACCAGGATGGGGCCATGATGGGGACAAATATACCAGAATCAAGGAAATATATATCAGGATGACAATATATATCAGGGGACATGTTTACCAAGAAGTGGCCCAGGAAGGGGACATAACTACACATGGCCTGTAAAAGGTTCACCATGACTGTCATAGACTTTGCTGGGATGATTGTTTCTTGCTTTTATTGATTAAAAAAACGCTAAAAAAGACCCTGTGGGTACAAGGCTTAAGGCAAGGGTGTCAAACTTGGCTGGGTGTATGGGCCGCACAGAGGAAACAAAAATAATTTGGGGGGCCGCATTCTTTGCAGGACAAAGTGACATTTTTATTGGTACCATATATTTTTTTTTTTTTTTACACACCTTTGGATCACTGATTTTGAACATTTTTCACTTGTTCATTATAACAAATGTGCACATTCTTTGTTTATATTATATATACATACATACATACATATATATATATACACACACACACACACACACACACACATACATATATATATATACATACATATATAAAAAAAACTGACGGTAAGAAAATGTCATGCCTTATTTTGAGGTTTGTTTTTTTTTACATTTGATCCCTTTCTTGTAACTAATAGTGTTACAATTAGCACTATATAGAAATTTTGGGCATCATCTTTTAGTAATGTTCCCCATCTTGTTGTAATGTGCCCATCCTTGTCCCCTTGTAATATTGTGCCCTATCCTAGTCCCCATCCTACAGTAGTATTGTGCCCCATCCTAGTCCCCATCCTACAGTAATGTGCTCATCCTTGTCACCATCCTATAGTAATGTGCCCCATCCTTGTCCCCATCTTATAATGTGCCCATCCTGTAGTAATGTGTTCATCCTTGTCCCCATCTTATAGCAATGTTCCCCATCCTTGTCCCCTTGTAGCAATCTCCCTATCCTGTAGTACTGTCCCCATCATATAGTTGCCCCATTCTATAGTAATGTGCCCATCCTACAGTAATGTCCCCATCATATAGTAATGTGCCCACCTTGTCCACATCCTATAGTAATGTCCCCAGCCTTGGCCCTATCCTGTAGCAACGTCCCCATCCAATAGTAATGTGCCCATCCTTGTCCCCATCCTACAGTAATGTCCCTATCCTATAGTAATGTCCCCAGCCTTATCCCTATCCTATAGTAATGTTTCCCATCCTTGTCCCCTTGTAGTAATATCCCTATCCTGTAGTACTGTGCCCATCCTAGTCCCCATCCTATAGTAATGTGCCAACCTTGTCCCCATCCTACAGTAACATGCCCACCTTGTCCCCATTCTATAGTAATGTCCCCATCCCATAGTAATGTGCCCACCTTGTCCCCATCCTATAGTAATGTCCCCAGCCTTGTCCCCATTCTATAGTAATGTACCCATCCAATAGTATTGTGCCCATCCTTTAGTAGTCTCCAGTATTGTCCCCATCCTATAGTTATGTGCCCACCCTGTCCCTATCCTATAGTAATGTGCCCATCTTTTCCCTATCCTATAGTAATGTCCCCAGCCTTAGCCGTATCCTATAGTAATGTTTCCCATTCTTGTCCCCTTGCAGTAATGTCCCTATCCTGTAGTACTGTGCCCATCCTAGTCCCCATCCTATAATAATGTGCCAATCTTGTCCCCATCCTATAGTAATATGCCCACCTTGTCCTCATCCTATAGTAATGTCCCCAGCCTTGTCCCCATTCTATAGTAATGTCCCCGTCCAATAGTATTGTTCCCATCCTTTAGTAATATCCCCAGCCTTGTCCCCATCCAATAGTCATGTGCCCACCTTGTCCCTATCCTATAGTAATGTGCCCACCTTGTCCCTATCCTATAGTAATGTGCCCACCTTGTCCCTATTCTATAGTAATGTGCCCACCTTGTCCCCATCCTATAGTAATGTGGCGGCGGCTGAAAGGGGGCAGTGGCGCTATAACTTACTGATCGCTCTCCTCAGCTTCCACAGACGCCGGGGTGAAGCTGAGGGGAGTGGTCTCCGGCCCCAGATTCACAGTGATTGGAGAGTCAGAAGTCCGGCCTCTCCAAATAGAGCTGGGGGCGGGTGAAACAGAGGTCACCAAGCTCCAGCCAATGATCAGTGCTATAGCTGCACTGATCATAGCTGGATTTTAATGTTTCAACTATTTTCAATGGCTGAAAGAATACAGTGGCTGTGATTGGCTGACGAACACCGCTCAGTCAATCACAGCCTCCGTAGGTCCGGGAAGGAGACACCAGCCCTCCTGAAGTCAGGCAGAGGTCCCCTCCTCCCCGAATCTAAGGTATTTGCAAAGCCATCGCAGCCACGGGGGCTCCGGGGCCGCGTTTTCGCCATGACGTACTGGATACGTCATGGGTCCTTAAGTACCAGGGAGCCATGACGTACCCAGTACATCATAGGTTGCAAAGGGGTTAATGTGCCGGCCTTCACATACACACAAAAAACCCCAAAAAACACCATTCTTCTCACCTGTCCCGTGTTCCCTCGGCTGCCTCATCTCTGCTTCTTGCTGTCTGAAGGCCCGTGCCCCCGTTGAGTATCACGGCAAGTGCAGGAGCCGCAGCCCCTGTCAGCGATTTATGTCAGATGATTGTTTTGCCGGCGCTGTGCGGGCAGAGTCAAGCTCTCTGTGCACGTTTCCAATGCAGCCGTAGCCGTTAGCCAATCAGAGGTAAGCAGCTGAGGTCAGGCAGTTTCCATTGGAGTTGTGCACAGAGCGCTTGACTGAGCGTGCAGCGCTGGCAAAACATTCATCTGACATAAAATGCAGACAGTGGATACTGCCCCTGCACCGATAATCAAGAGGGGCACGAGCCTGGGAGCCTCACGAAGCAGCCTGAGGGGCCACGTGTTTGAGACCTCTGGTTTAAGGGGTGAGGAACATATAACAACTCTGTCACCATCGTGGATGTGATGTGAGGTGATTGTGCTGTCACAGATGAGAGGTAGGATCACTGCTCTGTATTTCCAATGCTGGAACGATTAGTGCTGAGCAGAATACTGACAGCCAATGAGTATGCAGAGAGCGGGCAGAGGGAGGGGCTGGACAGTGAGGCCGGGCGGTGCCAGATCTGACTGTGAGGTTTGGCAACCAAGGACAGGAAAAAGTCATGTTTGCTTGAGCTGCAGGTAAATAAAGTTGGTGCAGAGAATAAAGTGATAATTCAAGAAAAGCAAAAGTTAGAAACAAAAAAAAAAAAAAAATGCAGGGGTGTTTTAGATGACAATACAGCATAGATTAGCTTAAAATTTTTTTTGGAGCTTATGTTGGACAACTTCTTTAACCCCTTCAGCCCCCGGACATTTTCCGTTTTTTTCCGTTTGTTTTTTTTTTTTTTGCTCCCCTTCTTCCGAGAGCCGTAACTTTTTGATTTTTCCGTCAATCTTGCCATATAAGGACTAGTATTTTGCGGGACAAGTTGCACTTTTAAATGAAACCATAAGTTTTACCATATAGTGTACTAGAAAACGGCAAAAAAATTCCAAGTGCGGAAAAATTGCAAAAAACCCCAAAAAAAAACAAAAAGTGTGTTTGCACAAAAGGTTTTGGAATATTTTATTCACAGTGCTCACTATATAGTAAAACTGATGTGTTGGTGTGATGCCTGAGGTCGGTTCGAGTTTGTAGACTCCAAACATGAACAGGTTTACTTGTATTTAAGGGGTTAAAAAAAATTCCCAAGCTTGTCCAAAAAAAGTGGAGCACGTTTTGCGCCATTTTCCGAAACCCGTAGCGTTCTCATTTTTCTGGATCTATGGCTCAGTGACTGCTTATTTTTTGCGTCTCGAGGTGACAATTTTAACTGTACCATTTTTGTACAGATGCTACGTTTTTATAGCTTGTTATTGCATTTTGTGCAAAATTTGCGGCGAACAAAAAACGTAATTTTGGCATTTGGAATCTTTTTGCCGCTACGCCGTTTACTAATCAGATTAATTGATTTTATATTTTGATAGATCGGGCATTTCTGAACGCGGCGATACCAAATATGTGTGTGTAATATTATATATATATATTTATATTTATTTATTTATTTTTTTAACCCTTTAAATTTCAATGGGGTGATAGGGGGGTGATTTGAACTTTTAGGTTTTTTTATTTTTTTTTTTAATTTTTCTTATCTTTTTTTTAACTTTTTTTTTATTTTACTAGTCCCCCTAGGGGCTATAGTGATCAGCAATCTGATCGCTCTGCCATATCTCCAGATCACAGCTACAGAGCTGGGAACTGCAGATATGGTGCTTTACTTTCAATGTCGGCAGTATTCCGGCATTGAAAGGAAGTGACTCATGTTAGCTACAGGCGTCATCACTTGACCCTGTGCTACCATGGCAACCACCGAAAGTCACGTGATCATGTCACGTGACTTCAAATGGGGGCGGGGTAAGTCACTGTAATGGCGGCGCGCATATACATCTCGCTGCAAGGGGTTAATAGTCGCGGGTGGAAGCGATTCCACTTGCGATTAGCAGGCACACATGTCAGCTGTTGAAAACAGCTGATATGTGTGTGGATTGCCGCAACCTGCCCACGGCAGGGGGTGGGGATTAACTGCACACGATCCATGACGTACCCAGTACGTCATGGGTCGTTAAGGGGTTGACTTTCATTAGTCTGATCAATGCTGTAATGGATTGCAATGCACATGCATTACAATACATTACACATGCATTACAATACATTACACCTGTCAGTGTGACAATGACAGAACACCTTTTAGACCATCCGAAGCTCGAAGACCTGGAGGTAGTTACTTGACTTCAGGTTGCCATAATAGAGATCAGTATACCGCGATTACATTGAGAGGTGCCAATCAGGTGTGAGAGAGCACTATCCCGCTCTTGGACTCTTAAATGCAGTAACTGCTATTGATGGTCGCATTTACAGGGTTAATAAGCAGGAGTAATGTGGACACCATGCCTGGCTGTGACAGCCACAGCTCTGCTATCACTTAAACCATGCTCTGGGCGCTGATTCTGTGAGCATAGCTCCTTTGCCCACACAATCGCCATTGTGAGAGAATACAAGCTAATTTGTTCTTACAGAAACCATCTTGTCTTATGAATGATGTCATAGGGCCTAGTTAACACTGATGAGTGTGGAAGTTTCACATTTCTACACATACCCAAGTGGCTCTTATTGGTGCATAGTTACTTCGTTTGAGGTAGTATATAAACTGATCACATGATGTAATAAAGACAGACACTTTCAGTACAACACAGATTGTGTGTGCTGTATTGATTCCCAAGTGCTTGTAAAACAGATCTTATAAACTTGGAGTTCCAATGGCATAGAAGGAGTGTATTTCGCTCACATCATGACGCAACGGTACAGCCATTTGCGGGAAACACACGCACGATATGAAATACCGGTATGACAAATATAGGGAAGGCGTTAAATAAAAAGGGTAGTCCTGACTGTTGAAGTGAATTGAAGCAGGCTGACTGAAAAATGTTAGACAAGTATAGTCTTCAGAGATGGCATAAGCATCCTCTCCTCATCCTCTCTCTGTAAATGCCGCCTTGCTTGTTAGTGTATTACAATAAAGCTGTAAAATAGAAACTCAGCAATGTGGCCAGTGTGAAAACAAGCATAACTCAAGCGTATTTTATTTTGAATAGTCAGAAAAATTCTTACATTGAAAACCTGGTTAAGGTTATATTTTATTGAAATAAACCTAACAAATTAAATTATATTTATATATTTATATTATATATATATAAGCAATAGAGAATTTACTGACCTGAATTACACTGTAGTTATACTGATATCGCAGAACAGCCTCACATAAATTCCAGAAGGTGTACTCTGGCCACAAGACTGACTGAAACACCAAGCAGGCATGTGAAGTCTAAATGTGGAATAAAGGAGATAAATCTTATTTCACTTTGAATTCAATTCATTTAATTTTTCTGTGTGGTGTAACTGTCGTGCTGTTGAATTTCTGGTATATAACTAAAGAGACTGGCCAATTTCTAAAATTTTTTACAAATGCCTAGGAAAACAATAGGATTACCACAGTAGTGCTAGTATCCTCGTTTCAACACAGGCACCCCATCGCAGTGCGGTGCTCCAACATAGGTAGTGATGAGGTGGGTTATATGACCAAAACCTTCCATCTAAAGATCTGCGCAGAAGGTCACTGGAAGTTTAGACCCAACTTCTGCTGTACAGATAGGAGTCTTTGGATGCAATTTAGAGTCACACCCTCAACAACTGTGGGTGGAATTCTCTCCACTGACCATGTCTTCTACATCGTCCCAGGTAGAAAAAACAAACTCACCTAGGGTGGCATGGCTGCAAACTATGGAGTTTGAACTAGTGGCTGTGAGTAAATGCCTCATTGGATTAGTCTAGGATAATTTGGTGAGCAGCATCATATACATTCATTTTGCAGAATTATGTGCATATTCATTTAACATCACACTCATTACTGGAATGCTGCAATTAGTGTCTAAAGAGTAATGGAGCAGTTTAAAAGCAATGAGAGACCTAATAGGTTCTCTAAATAAAACCAATACTGGCTACAACAGTGACAGCACTAAGGCTGTGTGCGTTCTGCCGTAACAAATATTCTGCAGCGTTTTGTCACTGCATGTGCGTTTCAAAACACAGCCACAAACACTGCGTTTTGGATGCATTTTGAATGCGGAATGAATGCAGAATTCATGCGCTCTGGATGCTTTCTCTCCCACAGACAGAGTGTAAAAAGCATCCAAAAAGCACAAAAGAAGTGACATGTTGCTTTTTAGAATGCAGCATTTCTGTCAAAATATTTGGCATGCCAAACGCTACGTTTTAAAACGCAACGTGCACATGGAAATTCCTAAATTCTCATAGACTTTGCTGGGGACGCAGAACACAAGCGTTTACGCTGCAGTTTAAAGCGCTGCATAAACGAATGAAAAATGCACTCGTGTGCACATAGCCTAAAGTTGTTGCCCACCTTTGGGGGATAACTTTTATTTTTCTTTACTCAAATACATCTATTTTGGGCTAAAAATCATATTTGCAATTGGATTTCTTTACAAAATTTGCACAATTTTGCTTTTAAAGGCTCTTTGTTTCCCAGCAAATTCAACGTTACTGTAGTCTGTGGACATTAATCAGCTGAGTGTAGCTCAGAAAAAGACAAAAGATAAATCAATAGAAGAAAATCCAGCAGTAAAATTAAAAAAAAATTGTAAGCTTATCTGCTTCTGTTTTTCTGTTTGAAGATTGATGACAATTTAATGTTGATAAATGTAAAGTAATGCACCTAGGATGGAGTAATCCTATAACTGCGTATACATTAAATGGAAGTAAACTCGGGACTACAGAACAGAAGGACTTGGGTATTCTCATTACAAATAAGCTGAGCAGCAGCACTCAATGTCAGGCAGCAGCTGCTAAAGCAAACAAGATTCTAGGGTGTATAAAAAGAGATTAGATATCGGGATCCCAACATATTGTTACCCCTCTATAAATCACGTGTGAGGCCACATCTGGAATATGGGATCCAATTTTGAGCTCCACATTTTAAAAAAGGACATTCAGAGTCAGTTTAAAGGCGGCTAACTAGACTACTACAATGAAAGGTCTCCCATATGATGACAGGTTGAAAAAGTTAGATATGTTTAGCTTAGAAAAAAGACGTCTCAGAGGAGATCTCATTTATTTGTATAAATACATGTGTGGTCAATATAAAGGACTGGCACATGACTTATTTCTTCCAAAGACAATACTAAGGACCAGGGGGCACTCACTGCGAGTGGAAGAAAAGTGATACCGGCAGCTAAATAGGAAAGGGTTCTTTACAGTTAGAGCAGTCAGACTGTGGAATGCCCTACCACAAGAGGTAGTAATGGCAGATACTATAACAGCTTTTAAAAAAGGGCTGGATGATTTCCTCAGTACACACAACATTGTTGGTTATAAATGACTTAGTGACCAAATGTAGAACTGGTGGACGAAGGTTGAACTAGATGGACCTAGGGCTTTTTTCAAACTAAGTAACTATGTACTATGAAACTGTCTTTTTCTGAGCTCCTCTGCTGATTTATGTCCACAGACTACAATAAAATTAAATTTGCAGTGAAACAAGGAGCCTGTAAAAGCAAAAAAGTGGAAAATTTGCACCAACACCCAATTGCAAAAATGATTTTTAGCCAAAATACATGTATTTAACTGCAAAATAATTGCTAAGATGGCCAACTTAGTTAAAGGTTTGACAATTGCAAATACAGTAATGACCAAAAGTTTAGCATTTTTTTTTTTTTAAAAAGTGTGATTACTTCTGTTGTTGCTGTGATGCCATTTTCCTAGTGATTTTAGTAAAACCATAAGCAAATGGTTGTCAGCTCTAAGGATGAAAATTGTTTGACATTGTTTTATCCCTTTAGGTGTTAGTTTTCCATATTTGCTGGGCCAAATGTTTTGCATATTTTGTCATGGGTAGTCTAATTTTGCCTAAAATTTTAAAGTTTTTTTATGTGTTTTCTGGATAAAACATGGCAAATACAAAGCCAAAGTTATCACTAGACGTCAGGAAGCTTACCGTATTTTTCGGACTATAAGACGCACCGGACCATAAGACGCACCCTGGTTTTAGAGCAGGAAAATAAAATTTTAAGCAAAAAATGGGAGTCAAGACACACTTATGGGGCGAGGATCTGCTGCTGACACTGTTATGGGGGTAATGTCTCCAAATTCTCTAAGGTACCCCAGCCTGGTAATGATCCTCCTGTCTTGTATATACAGTATATGTCCCTCATCCTGCTATATACCCCATCCTGGCATATGGCCCCATCCTGCTGTATACGGTAACCCATCCTGGCATATGGCCCCATCCTGCTATATAACCCCATCCTGCTATATACCCCCAACCTGCTACATACCAGGGCTGTGGAGTCGGTAAGCCAAACCTTCGACTCCGACTCCGACTCCTCAAATTCTCTTGCACCGACTCCGACTCCGGCTCCGACTCCGACTCCGGCTCCGACTCCGACTCCTACATATATTGCTTATAGTTAGGTGAAAAATTTATTGTAGTACATGAATATGTGTATGTGAACATCAGACATTTAATAATTTTTATGATACAATAATCAAGATATTTGGATAGAACATAAAATATATTTATTGGAATACAACTTTAGAACACAAAAAACTGTAATAAATTGTAAATATGTAATACACTATGTAATATACAGTAGATTACATATATATCTTGTGTGTGTGTATATACACTGTATATATATATATATATATATATATATATATTATATATATTACATATTTACAATTTATTAGTTTTTTTGTGTTCTAAAGTTGTATTCCAATAAATATTTTATGTTCTATCCAAATATCTTGATTATTGTATCATAAAAACAATTAAATGTCTGATGTTCACATTGTACTACAATAAATTTTTCACTTAAATATAAGCATTATACTAAATGTTGTTATTTAGTAAAATATTCAGCACATTCTGCATTGCACTCCTGTCCCCAATTTATTATATATTTTAGGAGTCGGAGTCGGTGCATTTTATACCGACTCCGACTCCGACTCCACCAAAATGAGCTCCGACTCCGACTCCGACTCCACGACTCCGACTCCGACTCCACAGCCCTGCTACATACCCCCATCCTGCTACATACCCCCCATCCTGCTCATATACCCACATTCTGCTCATATACCCCATCCTGCTCATAAACCCCCATCTTGCTCCTATACCCCCATCTTGCTCATATACCCCCATCCTGCTCATATACCCCCATCCTGCTCATAATATACCCCCATCCTGTTCATAGTATACCCCCATCCTGCTCATATTATACCCCCATCCTGCTCATATTATACCCCCATCCTGCTCATATTATACCCCCATCCTGCTTATATTATACCCCCATCCTGCTCATATTATACCCCCATCCTGCTCATATTATACCCCCATCCTGCTCATATTATACCCCCATCCTGCTCATATTATACCCCCATCCTGCTCATATTATACCCCCATCCTGCTCATATTATACCCCCATCCTGCTTATATTATACCCCCATCCTGCTCATATTATACCCCCATCCTGCTCATATTATACCCCCATCCTGGTATACGGCCCGCATCCTGTGGCACATAAACAATAAACATTCATACTCACCTTACCTCACTCCCTGCAGCATCGCTCCTCCTCCAGTCTGTGTCAGTGGCAGCGCCGCTGAGTGGAGCCGTCCCCGTTCTCCTGGCGCATTGCGATGTCCGACGTCATAGCTGTGTGCGCCGCTAGTCTCAGCGGCCGCCGCTGGCACAGGAGGACATCATAATGCTGCAGGAGAACGGGGACGGCTCCACTCAGCGGTGCTGCCGCTGACACAGACGGGAGGAGGAGCGATGCTGCAGGAGAACGGGGATGGGTCCACTCAGCGGCCGCCGGCAGCCAGGAGGAGATCGCGGTGCTGCAGGGGAACGGTGCCAGGTGAGTGTACTGATTCACTGCACCCCGCGCTGATGATGATGCACGGGGGGCAGTGAATACAGCCGCCGATGATCACTCCAGGCTGTAGTTGCCAGGGGTGATCATGGCCGGCTGTTTATCCCTCGCCCATCCACCCGCCCATCATACCACCCACCTGTCTACTCCTGCTTCAGCGCTGAGAGATGGGCGGGAGGATGGGCGTGCATATTAAATGAGCGGGTCCACATGGTCACGACAGGCGCTGCTGCTGCCTGCTCGTGCCCCCGATGACCCGCACCACCGCAGCACCCTCATTCCCCACAGCCATGCCCTACATTTAGACCATAAGACGCACCCCCCACTTTCCCCCAACATTTGGGGGAAAAAAAGTGCGTCTTATGGTCCGAAAAATATGGTATTATTCTAAGAGTGAAGTCAGGCAAAAGCCAAAAAGAGGTATCTATGGAATTCAATTGTTCTCAGAGTCAAGTGTTACATATAATGTAGAAAGATAAAGAAGGTTATGGAAGAGCTGAGAAACCTAGAAGTGCACAACCCGGAAACCTTCCTCCATAGTTGATCACATTATTAACCCCTTCAGCCCCCAGGCATTTTGCATTTTTCCGTTTGCTTTTTTTTTTCCTCTCTTTCTTCCGAGAGCCATAACTTTTTTATTTTTCCGTCAATCTTGCCATATGAGGGCTTTTGTTTGTGGGACGAGATGTAGTTTTATATGAAACCATAAGTTTTACCATATAGTGTACTGGAAAATGGCAAAAAAAATTCCAAGTGCGGAAAAATTGCAAAAAAAGTGTTATCGCACAATAGTTTTTGGGATATTTTATTAACCGTGTTCACTATATGGTAAAACTGATGTCTGGGTGTGATTCCTCAGGTCGGTGCGAGTTTGTAGACATCAAACATGAATAGGTTTACTTGTTTCTCAGGGGTTAAAAAAATTCACAAGCTTATCCAAAAAAAGTGGCTCACGTTTTGCGTCATTTTACGAAACTCGTAGCGTTCTCATTTTTCTGGATCTATGGCTCAGTGGCGGCTTATTTTTTGCATCTCGGGTTGACGTTTTTAACTGTACCACTTTTGCGCAGATCCTACGTTTTGATTGCCTGTTATTGCATTTTGCGCAACGACAAAAAAAACGTAATTTTGTCGTTTGGTAAATGGCGTAGCAGCAAAAAAATTCCAATCAGATTAATTGATTTTATATTTTGATAGATCGGGCATTTCTGAAAGCGGCGATACCAAATATGTGTACCTTGATTTTAACCCTTTAATTTTTAGTGGGGTGAAAGGGGGCGTGATTTGAACTTTTAGGATTTTTTTTTATTTTTTTAAAACTTTTTTTTAAACTTTGTTTTAATTTTATTAGTTCCCCTATGGGGCTATAGCGATCAGCAATCTGATCGCTCTGCCATATCTCCAGATCACAGCTACAGAGCTAAGTTCTGCAGATATGCTGCTTTACTTTCAATGTCAGCTGTATTCCGGCATTGAGAGGAAGTGACTCATGATAGCTACAGGCGTCATCATATGACCCTGCGCTACCATGGCAACCACCGGAAGTCACGTGATCATGTTACGTGACTTTCGATGGGGGCGGGGTAAGTCAGCATAATGGCGGCGCGCAAATACATCTCGCTGCCAGATTTTCGCAGCGAGATGTAAGGGGTTAATTGTCGTGGGTGGAAGCGATTCCACTCGCGACTAGCAGACACACATGTCAGCTGTTGAAATCAGCTGATATGTGCGCGGATCGCCATGGCAGGGGGCGGGGATTAACTGCACACGATCCATGATGTACCCAGTACGTTATGGGTCGTTAAGGGGTTAAGAAAGCAAAATCTGTATCTGACGTCCATAAAAGTGCTGTACCGATTTCGCACAAAATGAACAAAGAATAAGGGGTCAAAATGAGTAGCCAAACTGGTGTGACGGCCAAGAACAGTAGGCTTGAATGCACAAGTTTCAGTCAAGAAGCCTTTCATCTCTGCAAAAAGAAACGGAAGGTCCAACTTGAGTTTGCCAAAGAACACAGCCAATGGAAAGAGAGAGAATGGTTGAAGGTGCTATGGTCGGATGAATCAAAGTTAAATCTGTTTGGTAGTGATGGCAACCAAAATATATATAATATATACCGCCCAATTGGAAAACGTAATGATGCAAAGTACCAAACATCTACAGTGAAACATGGTGGTGGCAATGTCATGGTTTGGCTCTGCTTTTCTGCATCTGCCATTGGCCCTTTGCATAGAATTGATGGAAATATGAATACTACCGTGTACAAAAATATACTGGAGAATGTAATTTTACCCCATGGTAAATGCAAAGTAGGCAGGGGCTGGAAATTTAAGCAAGACAATAATCCTAAACACACATCCAATTTACTCAAAATTGGTTAAAAACAAAAATGTTCACCTGTTGCAATGGCCAACCCAATCACCTGATTTAAACCCAATAGAGCATCTTTGGAATGACTTAGGGTGACGAGTTGGGGCATGTACTTATAGCAAGAGATAAATGGTTTGCAGATTTGCAAATGGAATGGAGTAAGATCCCTCAAGAGGACTTGAAATACCCTAGTGGCTTCAATGCCCAGTTGGTGTGGTGCAGTAATTAAAGCAGGAGGTTATGCTACAAAGTACTAAGTAAATAATTAATTACCCTCTATGTTGTGATCAATAAATAGTATATGCAAAGCTTTAAGCAGTCAGTTTTCTTTAGTTAAATGACCATACCTATATTCAAAAGAATTTTTGTTAAAACTAAGGTCTTGCATGATGACAACTTCATGCACTTTCAATTTCTCACCAAAAAAGGGCATCACAACAATACAGACAGAAGAAATCACTTAAAAAAAAACATGCAAAAAACTTTTTGTCGCTACTATATACAGATATAAAAGAACACTATTGTTCAAAGTATCTGCTAGATTAATCAGACAACTAAATGAGGCCTATGTGGAGGTCTGGGCACCAAGGTATGTATAAGATGTTGTATATGGTTGGAAAAGAGTCTAAAACTATATTACTGTTACTAGGAAAAGAACTGTTACCTGCCATAGAAGAAAGTCACTGAGTCGAACTTCACCAGAGGTACGGATAAGAAGATCAGGGTCTGGGGAGTTTGAAGTGTACAAACACTGGCCCAGCAGATTCTCAGATACATCCCTAAGAAACAAAGACCGCAAAGTCAAACAGTAGAAAAATAAAAAGAAACTGCAAACTTATGTAATTATGTAGCTTTATATCCAACGGTATAAATTATTTCAACTACAATTAAGTTTTTAATTTATAAAATTACCTTAATAAAACGTAGACACACACATACACATGAAAAACTGGAAACAAATTGGGAGCAACTATTACCTTGGTTCTAAAAGACCTTCTTGTACTCCCCATGCTACCTCACGAACTGCATTGCTGATCTCATGTCGGGATGTGTAAGCAAAACAAACATTTAAAAAACACCTTGAAAGAAAGAAAAAAATCAGGAAAAAATGTCAATTGAAATAAAATATATGAAATTGTATTTAGCATATTATTAGTAACTAGAAGGTGGCCCGATTCTACGCATCTGGTATTCTAGAATTTACGTATTGTGTAGTTAATGTATGATTTTTGTTATATATATATATATATATATATATAGATGTTGTTGTGTGTAGTTGCCAAGTGTTTGTGTAGTGCGCTGTAAATGTTCTGGGTGTTGTCTGGGTGTGGCGGGGGGTGAGAGCGGTGTTGTTTGTGTGTTGCGTTGTTTCTGGAGCGCTGTGTGTCTGTAGCGTTGTGTGTGTGTGGTGCTGTGTGTGTTGCGCGGTTTGTGTGGGTGTGGAGTGCGTGTGTGTGTTTTGGGGGAGCTATGTTTTGTGCAGTGTGTGAGTTGTGCGGTATGTGCGTATATTTGTGTGTGCCGCGGTGTTTGTGTGTTGTGTGTGTGCGGCGTTGTCTGTGTGTGTGGGTGTCTGTGTAGGGTGGTGTTTGTGGTTCCCAGTGTGTGTGTGGTGTGTTGTGCGGTGCGTGCGTGGCGGTGTGTGTGTGTGTTTTGGGGGGAGGTGTGCACCCCCCATCGTGCTCTATCCCCCATGCTGCACACCCCCCATCGTGCTCCATCCCCCATGCTGCGCACCCCCCATCGTGCTCCATCCCCCATGCTGCGCACCCCCATCGTGCTCCATCCCCCATGCTGCGCACCCCCCATCGTACTCCATCTCCCATGCTGCGCACCCCCCATCGTGTTTCATCCCCCATTCTGGGCACCCCCCATCGTGCTCCATCCCCCACGCTGCACCCCCCCATCGTGCTCCACCCCCCATGCTGCACTCCCCATCGTGCTCCATCCCCCATGCTATGCATCCCCCATCGTGCTCCATCCCCCATGCTAGCACCCCCCATCGTGCTCCATCCCCCATGCTACGCACCCCCCATTGTGCTCCATCCCCCATTCTGCGCACCCCCCATCGTGCTCTATCCCCCATGCTGCACCCCCCATCGTGCTCCATCCCCCATTCTGCGCACCCCCCATCGTGCTCTATCCCCCATGCTGCACCCCCCATCGTGCTCCATCCCCCATGCTGTGCACCCCCCATCCTGTTTCATCCCCCCATTCTGGGCACCCCCCATTCTGGGCACCCTTCATCGTGGTCCAACCCCCATGCTGCACCCCCCATCGTGCTCCATCCCCCATGCTGCACACCCCCCATCGTGTTTCATCCCCCCATTCTGGGCACCTCCCCATCGTGGTCCAACCCTCATGCTGCACCCCCCATCGTGGTCCACCCCCCTATGCTGCACCCCCCATCGTGCTCCATCCCCCATGATGCACTCCCCATCGTGCTCCATCCCCCATGCTGCGAACCCCTCAGAGAGGAGTATAATAGGAGGAGTATAATGAGAGGAGTAGTCCTGGGGGGTGGTGTACAGGTGCCCAACGTGTGCGTGGGGTGTGGCCTCGCGGGCATCGTGTGTGGGCGTGGCCTCGCGGGCATCACGTGCGTGGGGGCGTGGCCTCGCAGGCACCGCATGCGTGGGGGCGTGGCCTAGCTGGCATCGCGTGCCAAACGGTTAATCCATACGGGGGGTGGGGCCGAGCCAAGCAGCCAATCCGTGTGGAGGGGCGGGGCCAGGCAGAGCCCAGCGGCCAATTCGACGGTTGTCACTGTAAGGACACAATTTTGGAGCAAGACAGACAGACAGACAGAATAAGGCAATTATATATATAGATTATCTTCAAAGTAAATTAAACTTATCCAGTATGGGACTTTTATTTCTTTGTCAGCACACAAGCTGCAGACGTATAACCTTGTATGACTCTTTCTTTGAGTTCCTCAACTCAAGCCATATATTAGAGTCTAAAAAGATGTCCATTTAGGAAAACTGGCTACAAACCGATTTTAGATTTATGACAGTTGTGTAATAGAACAAACATGACAAGACATGCAGGATTTTATAATTCTGTTTTCTGTTGGGTGTACGGACTGTTTTTTGGCAAGATGTGGGTATAAGGCTTTGTGCGCACTAGAAATGTGAAGTTTCTCAAGAAAATTTCTTGAGAAACGTCTGGGAGTGGAAGATTTCCGGACCCCCGGAAAAAATCCACACCAAATCCGCGGTAAATCCGCATGCGGATTTGCCGCGAATTTGCTGCGATTTTCCCGCAGGTTGTTCCCTGCGGATTTTGCAGGCTGTACTGCAGAAATCTGCAGGTACCTGCGGAAAAGAATTGACATGCTCATTTTCTCAAGAAATTTTCTCAAGAAAATCTTTTCAAGGAAATTTCTTGAGAAAAATCCGCAGCGTGCGCACAGCTATTTTTTTTTCTCATAGGATTTGCTGGGAAATGTCTGCACAAAGATTGCAGACATTTCTCAAGAAATTTCCGCAGCAAATCCGCGGGTAAAACGGCCTAGTGCGCACATAGCCCAAGTCCTGCATTTTCTAAAAGGTGACAATTGATGATGAGGATGACGACGATACACTCGCATGATAATACATAGTTACTTAGTTACATAGAGTGAAAAAAAACAAAAAAACCTTGGTCCATCTAGTTCAATTTTCCTCCACCAATTATACATTTTGTCATTTATAACAGACAATGTTGTGTGTACTGAGAAGATTCCTAGTCTGAGGTCCCTGTGGAATATGGGTTGAAGACCAGAACCAATTTTTCTTAGCATTTTAATGTGAGCGATGTATGCAACCACAAGAGGTGCCCTGCTGTTATTCTACCTCTGTAGTTCAGGAGGTAGCTTCCTGAGATCTTTGTAGATCTGTGGATCAGTACCACAACATAATTTTTATTGCACATCATTCTTGGGGATAACTAATGAAGTTTTCTACATTATTCTAAAAATCAATCTAAGATACTCAGCTTGAAGATCTGGATTTCCTTTGTGGCCACTGAGTCTGTTAATTCTAGTTAGGCCGGGGCCACATGGGGCACTACTGCGAACCTTGCATGACACTCGGCTCATGCTGGCAGCAAAGCAGGTGCAGAGTGTCATGCGAGTGTCCCTGCAACTGAGGTCCGACTGTGCGAGCGGACCTCGGCTGCGGGGGGCGGGCCGGCTCTGAGGAGGGGCGGGAGGGATTTATCTCCTTCTCTCCTCCGTAGTCGGCTATTGCGATTCTCACTCTGCACGCGCAGTGTACCGCGAGTGCAGTGCGATCTTTCTCTCGTCCCATACACTTGAAAGGGTGCAAGAGAAAGAGTCTTGCATTACAATCACACCATGCTGCGATTGTTTTCTCGGTCCGATTAGGGCTGAGAAAATAATCGCTCATGTGCACTGACACACAGGCTAGAATTGGTCCGTGTGGAATGCGATGTTTTATCGCACTCCACTTGCACCGTTTTTCCCGTCGTGTGGCTTAGGTCTTAGGGGCATTTGGCTTTTGGGAGACATTTCAGGATGATCCTAAAATGCACTCTATACTTTTCAGGTTAACTTAATTCTCTAAACATTTGCATCCAAATGTCAAATTGTTCAATATTTCAGTGCTTTTTGCACAACTTGCTATTCTCTAACAAGGCGCTTAATGGCAAAATTCACAACAGGTTTTTGTTAGATAAATCGCCTAATAAATTTCGGAGTTCAATTAGAACTGGTATTTAAATCAGTTCTCCTCATCATGCTATTCATATTTTGACATATTGAGACCAAGACAACACCTAGCAATTGATCAACAGTACCTCGCCGTTGCGAGTCTTCAAGGAGGTTCTCAGATTCTTAGATGTAAGTGGCCACTGAACTTAGAGTGTCATCAGCAGGTTGCAACAGAGATATAGAGAGACTGCAAGACTCCACAGAAAGGCATAGAAGTAGATATCCTGTGGCCACATCTCACACCGATGACCGCTTTATTGTGAAAGATGCCCTTTGAACTGAATGATGACTGCAATACAACTCCAGGCACATTTAAGGGAGAGGAGAAGCACCCAAGTGTGGTATCCCAGTACCTGTTCTACTGCTGCTGAGTTAAACCGTTGTGGTCTGGCAGTAGATCTGTTCCAGTGTACCAGAATTTCATTGTGCACTGTGAGTTAGGATATATTTAATGCATTGTGTTATGATGTGCGTATACTGAGGATTGTTACATGTACTTTGCTGCCATCTACTGGTCCATGTATGCATATGATAGTCAGGTGCTCATTCTCCTCACAATAAGCTGACATGGAAACAGCAGGAAGGAGCTCAGTGACCACACGTCCTGTAAACTGGGACAAATAAGTCTGGTCCAGTCTAGTCAGGAGAGAGGAAGGAAGCTCCCAGAACATTTAGTCCATTCCATGCTGAGGGCACATCTTTCTTTGTATAACTGCCTTTACAAAGGAGTGAAGCTTCATACAGCCAGAAGACAGAAGGTTGAACATGTGCTCTCCCGCATACTGGTTTTTTATGCGCTTCCAGCCAGAACCGGAGACATGTGACTTCTACGCCACAAACTCTGTGTGCCCTACACCCTGCAATAGGGAACAGTAAGTGCCAAAACCGTGAGAAGCTCCATGCTACTAGGTTGTGCATTACCTGGCCCATATGTAATATTACCTCCAACAGCAAGTGAGTAGAACTGAACTACTGCTCTGAGAGGTCCTAAACTTGCTTGTTGCATATGGAGAAGACACCTTCTTTTATATATAAAATACTAAGTGTACTCTAAACAATGAACTGCCGCCATTTTGGCTTTAAGAGACAGACTGTGTCCTATTATTCCCTTTAGTAAAGTGTCATGTTTGCAAGTTCACCCGTATGTCTGGCTGCTTGCAATTGCACAAACATCAATGGTACTCCAACACCTGCACCCAGACATCACCACCATAGGAGCGCACCTGGGGGGTTTAATACAATCTCCGTAAGTGCCACCTCCCGCTATTGACAATTGTTGTGGACACAAGAGAAGTGTTTAGGGGTCCAGTGACCCACTTCAGCTACCGTGACAAAGCAACGACATTTCCCAGCTGGCCCCTCTGCAACATCTGGCACCTCCCCCATGGGTCACTGTAGACGTATTATAACAGACCATTCAAAATCATATAAATTTGTGCGGGCTGCATGTTAGACTACCTGCAAGGGTACCTGAGCACACCACCAGGCACAGGCATCATTGTCTTGCTGGAAGAGGGAACAGTGGGCCTCAGTGCTGTTCACTGATGAAAGTCAATTCACACTGAGTAGAAATGATGGGCTCAAACAATGTTCGAAACTTCAAGGACAACGCTATGCAACCACTGTTGTCACTAGACAAGCCATTTTGTGGTGGTTGTGTTGCAGGGTGGGCAGGTTTATCTAATCAATACAGAACTGCCTTACACTTTGTGTGTCACAGTTAGGGTGGTGTCACACACAGCGACGACGACAACCATTTTCTGTGACGCTGCAGCGACGTCCAGTCGCTGTCGCTGTGTGTGACATCCAGCAACGACCTGGCCCCTGCTGTGAGGTCACTGCTCGTTGCTGAATGTCCAGCTTCATTTTTTGGTCGTCGCTCTCCCGCTGTGACGCACACATCGCTGTGTGTGACAACGAGAGAGCGACGAAATGAAGCGAGCAGGGAGCAGGAGCCGGCTGGTGTATGTACACACTGTAGGTGGTGAGATACTACTTGCTTTGAGTGTCACCCTCTATTAACAGGCTGCTGGGGTGCACAATTTGGGTGCATACTGTCAGGTTTCCGGGTTTTCCAGTCCTCTTTGGAAAGAGCTTGCCCTCGGTTAACATGGAGTTTTATGTTCTGTTGCCCTACTTCCTGTCCAGCTGCTTAAAAGGCCGCCTCTAAGCCTAGTCCAGTGCCTGAGTATACTGCTTGCTGTGTGCTCCTGCTTTGCTACTGCTGCTACTTGATTACCTTTGGATCCTCCTGAAAATCTACCGACCGACTCTGGACCATACCCGGTTTCTTCAAACTGTGCCCGGACTCCGTCTGCCGTCTTTGGTCAGTACGTCTGCCCGGTTTCTTCCGGTTCATAACCATTCTGGACTTTCATCCCGTACGGACACTTCTGGACTTTACCGCTTGCCCCTTGTGTCCCGGCTGCGGCGCATTTAGGCCTTCCGGGGTTGATTGCCGGACAGTCCCTGTATAGGGGTTCGCTCTGGTGGTCTCCCTGGGGGAGTCCGGTGCGTGGCCCCGGGAATTCCCTTCGCTCCGTTTCGGAAAGGTATTTTCATGTGTTTGTTATACTGTGTATTTCCGTTGTGTATTTACCGTGGTTACATATCATAAACATCTTGTACCACAAACTCGTCTCTGGCTGTCATTGCCCTAACGCTATCGAAATCCTCAAAACATACAATAGTATTACATTATACTCAGGCCTATAAGAGGATTTCGCTGGGGCAATGACTGAGACACGAGTAGATCAGCTCTTTTCTATGATTAACTCCTTGCAGCAGGAGATGGAGGTGGTGCAGACTAAACTTAGAGATGTGGAGACACAGCTGGGCCATGATCACCAGGTACTGGGTCCGGCTATACAGGATTTGCAAGTCAGAGTGGAGGCTCAGGAAGCCGGCCCCACTACGTCCGTCTCAGCTGCCGGTATGCCTAGGTTACCCCCATTCCGTTTCAATGGTGACCGTAGTCAGTTTCGTGGATTTGTGAACCAATGTATACTGTTTTTTGATGTACATGCTGATTATTACCGTTCTGACCGGTCCAAAGTGTTATGTATAATTATGTTATTAACCTCACGAGCACTGGCTTGGGCTAATCCTATGATAGAGAACCGGGACATCCGTTTAAATCACCTGGAGGACTTTCTGACCGCAATGGCGCAGATGTTTGATGATCCGAATCGCCGTGCTACCGCTGAATCGGCTCTCCTTTCCTTACGTCAGGGAAAGCGTTCTGTCGTTGAATACGCCACTGAATTTAAGAGGTTAGTGGTAGACACCGACTGGGGAAACAATGCATTATTGTCTGTTTTCAGAAAGGGTTTGTCCGGTACCATCAAAGACGAGTTAGCTCGTTCCGAATCTCCAGGGGATTTTGAACTGTTTCTCCAGCACTGTGTGCGTATTGATAACCGCTTGACGGAACGTAGACAGGAAAAATGGGCAGCTGTAAACCGTGTGAACAACTTTACATTTCCTTCCAGAGAACCCGCTCTCAGGACGCCACGGGAGGCCGAGGACGTTCCTATGCAAGTGGACTCTCTGCAAAAGCGAGAGACCAATGAACGTCGCGAACACCGGCTCCGTGAGCGTTTGTGTTTCTATTGCGGTCAATCGGACCATTTCTTGATCGACTGCCCGAAACGTCCGAATCGCCCAAATAAGGTATTGGCAGCCATGGCAGAGTGTGTCAACACGGACGCAGAGTCCGATATCTCTGAGGCAAGTGGACACCTGGATGCGGTATTTCCCTTGACTGTAATGTCAACCTCACCGAAGGACTCGGAAGGGAAATATACCCATTGCTCGCTCCCCATTCAGATCCGGTGGGAGGGACAGCTAATACCTACCTCTGCAATGATAGATTCTGGGGCAGGGGGATATTTCATGGACTCCTCTTTTGCCAGGAAACACGGTATCCGGACTCAGCAAAGATCCTCACCGGTTACCATGGAGACGGTTGACGGATCTCCGTTAATCTCTGGACCAGTTGATCGGGAAACCGTACCGCTAGAATGCGTCATGAAGCCAGGTCAGCAGGAGACCCTTGTTTTCATGTTAATTTCTTCTCCTCATTTTCCGATTATTCTAGGTATTCCGTGGCTACGGTCTACAAATCCGGTCATCGATTGGGAAACTAAGGAAATATCCTTCCCACCGCAGAGTATTCCGACCATTAGTCCAACTGTTCCGGTTCCAGTAACACCGAATACGGAGGGCACTGTACAGGTACCTGTTCTACCCCCGGTGTATAATGACTTTGCGGATATATGCGACAAAAGAAAAGCCGATCGGCTTCCCCCGCATAGACCGTATGATTGCCCCATAGACTTACTCCCAGGGGCGGAGATCCCGTTTGGTCATGTCTACCCGTTGGCGGCACCTGAGCTAGAAGCACTAAAAGAATACATTGATGAAAGTCTAGCTAAGGGATTTATTCGTCCGTCTACCTCACCAGCAGGGGCACCCATCTTTTTCGTGAAAAAGAAAGAGGGGACTCTGAGACCCTGTATTGACTACCGGGAACTGAATAAAATAACTATCCGGAACCGGTATCCGTTACCGTTGATTCCTGAGCTATTGGAGAGGGTCCAACAGGCAAAAATATTCACCAAATTGGATCTCCGTGGGGCATACAATCTACTCCGTATACGTCCCGGAGACGAGTGGAAGACCGCGTTCCGATGTCGGTATGGACATTTTGAGTACCTAGTGATGCCTTTTGGACTTTGTAACGCTCCCGCGACTTTCCAACATCTAGTTAACGATATTTTTAGGGATATCATGGACCAATTCATGGTGATTTATCTGGACGATATCCTAATCTTTTCTGATTCCCTACAGGAACACCAGGAACACGTCAAGACCGTACTTACCCGGCTGAGGGAAAACCACCTGTACATCAAACTGGAGAAATGCGAATTCCATTGCTCACAAATACAATTCTTAGGTTATGTCATCTCTCCTCAGGGACTGAACATGGAGTCTGGCAAGATACAAGCAATTCTAGACTGGCCGGAACCGGGGAACATCAAAGAGGTACAACGCTTTGTCGGTTTTGCCAACTTTTACCGACGTTTTATCCGTAATTTTTCAGAGATCGTTCGTCCCATCACTCTGTTAACCAAGAAAAGACAGAAGTTTGTGTGGTCCGCCCAGGCCCAGGAAGCTTTCCATCGTCTCAAGGTTTGTTTTACCTCAGCGCCTATATTGGTACATCCGAATCCCGCACTTCCCTTTATCGTGGAAGTCGACGCTTCCGACTACGCATTAGGGGCCATCCTTTCTCAAAGGACTGGGGACAAGAGTCTCTTACATCCGTGTGCTTTCTTTTCCCGCCGGTTGTCCCCTGCAGAAAGGAACTATGACATTGCGGACAAGGAATTGTTAGCGATTATTTCCGCTTTCAAGGAATGGAGACACCACTTACAGGGAGCCGCGCAGCAAGTGATAGTACTCACAGATCATCGTAATCTGGAATTTCTTAAGTCTGCCAGGTGCCTGTCTCCACGGCAAGCCCGTTGGAGCCTATTCCTTAACCAGTTCAATTTTGTCGTTACATACCGTCCAGGTTCACGTAATGGGAAAGCCGATGCCTTGTCCCGAATCCACGCCGTGGACTCCGTGCCTGGAACCCCGTCTCAGACCGTGTTATCGGATGCCAATTTCGTTGGGAGTAATCCAGGACCAGGACTTGTGGAAGGACATCAAGCTGGCCTATGATGGTGACGTATTTCTTGCTGCCCCCCCCGAATGATGTAACTCTTGTTCTTTGGAATGGTGTGTGGTTGAGAGAGCGACGCATTTATGTCCCGGAGGCCGTAAGACTTCGGGTTCTCAAGTTGGTCCATGACTCCGTGTTGGCTGGTCATAGGGGGGTACAGAAGACGCAGGAATTTCTGAACCGTTTTTTCTGGTGGCCTACCTGTTTAAAGGACGTAAAGGACTATGTCCACTCATGTGTGGTTTGTGCCCGGTGCAAGGTCCCTCGTGTGGCTCCTACAGGACTCCTCCAACCGTTACCCGTGCCATCTCGCCCTTGGGGGTCTATCTCAATGGATTTTATTGTGGAGTTGCCCGTCTCAGACGGTCACAATACCATTTTAGTGGTGGTGGATCGGTTGACTAAAGCTGCTCACTTTATTCCGTGTGCCGGTCTTCCCTCAGCCGCAGAGACAGTGGATCTGGTTATCCAGAACGTATTCCGATTGCATGGGGTACCAGACGAGATCATCTCTGACCGGGGCGTGCAGTTCACGTCTAGGTTCTGGAAGGGGTTTTGTACGGCACTCCAGATTGATGTCTGTTTGTCTTCTGCATACCATCCTCAGACAAATGGGCAAACCGAACGGACCAATCAAACCCTGGAACAATACCTTCGCTGTTATGTCAGCCATCTGCAGGACGATTGGTTGAAGATGCTTCCGTTGGCGGAGTTCTCGTATAACAACACTCAGAGCAGCTCCACTAAGGTAACGCCCTTCTTTGCTAACTTGGGTTACCATCCGACTATTTTGCCTAGGTCACCGGTTGCGGTCTCAGTGCCTGCGGTGGAGGACAGATTGACAGAGCTACGACAAAATCTGGAGGTTCTGAAGGACACTGTGGCTACAGCTCAGGAGCGTTACAAGAGGTCGGCAGACGTTCACCGGAAACCGGCACCCATGTATAAGGTAGGGGACTCTGTATGGTTGTCCACCAAGAACCTGAGATTGGGTGTCCCTTCGCAGAAGCTGGGACAAAAATTCATCGGTCCGTTCAAGATCACCGGGATCGTGAGCCCTGTGGCCTGTCGGCTGCGGTTACCGCACCATCTAAAAGGTACACCCGGTCTTTCATGTTTCTCTCCTCAAATCCGTCTCTCCCAATACGTTTCATGGTCGTGTCGTGCCTCCTCCTCCGCCTGTGATGGTCGACGGCGAGGAGCAGTTCGTGGTTGAGGACATTATTGACTCCCGGCTCCATCGTCGTCGGCTTCAGTATCTGGTACGTTGGCAGGGGTACGCCCCCGAGGACGATTCCTGGGAACCGGTGGGTAACATTCGAGCACCCCGGAAGATCGCTCAGTTTCATCGACGGTACCCGGACAAGCCGGGCCCTGACCCGTCCTGAGGCCGTTTCTGGGGGGGGGAGTAATGTCAGGTTTCCGGGTTTTCCAGTCCTCTTTGGAAAGAGCTTGCCCTCGGTTAACATGGAGTTTTATGTTCTGTTGCCCTACTTCCTGTCCAGCTGCTTAAAAGGCCGCCTCTAAGCCTAGTCCAGTGCCTGAGTATACTGCTTGCTGTGTGCTCCTGCTTTGCTGCTGCTGCTGCTACTTGATTACCTTTGGATCCTCCTGAAAATCTACCGACCGACTCTGGACCATACCCGGTTTCTTCAAACTGTGCCCGGACTCCGTCTGCCGTCTTTGGTCAGTACGTCTGCCCGGTTTCTTCCGGTTCATAACCATTCTGGACTTTCATCCCGTACGGACACTTCTGGACTTTACCGCTTGCCCCTTGTGTCCCGGCTGCGGCGCATTTACGCCTTCCGGGGTTGATTGCCGGACAGTCCCTGTATAGGGGTTCGCTCTGGTGGTCTCCCTGGGGGAGTCCGGTGCGTGGCCCCGGGAATTCCCTTCGCTCCGTTTCGGAAAGGTATTTTCATGTGTTTGTTATACTGTGTATTTCCGTTGTGTATTTACCGTGGTTACATATCATAAACATCTTGTACCACAAACTCGTCTCTGGCTGTCATTGCCCTAACGCTATCGAAATCCTCAAAACATACAATAGTATTACACATACTTGAGGATGATTATAACTGGCATATAATATTTTTTATTAAGGTTGCACACTCCACATGACTAAGTGTTTGGATGCACGGATTCTATCTGTTGCGGCAAGTTAGCCTGAACTTGATTCAGACTCTACGTTCAGCAGCAACCTACCAGGTATTAGATTGATATACTTTTTTCCTCAAATATATATTCAATTGAGCTTATGCTTAATCAAATATTTATAAGTGAAAAATGCCCCCCCTTTTTTGATTGTCAGGTGCAACAAGTGGTGTTATATTATTTTTTGGAGGACGTACCATATTATCTATTGGTCCCAATGCGATTCTATGTAAATGGTCAGTGATTCACAAGTTATATGCCATACTGTGGTGATTACAACAGTGGTTCCTATAGATAAAATAAACCCTGTGTTCTATTCTAGGTTTGAAGCTGTGAGTTTCAAGGATCCATGCTGATATACCCCTGATGAGCCCCTATTTGCTAACTAAGGGGCGAAACGCATAGGGTGAATCCTGGACAAAAAAACCCAGCTTAAGTCAATATTAGATATTTATTGTTTGTCGACTTGAGGACGTAGTCTGGCCCATCCCTATTAGTTTACGACAGATGAATAGTGACGGACATAGTCCCCTTTTTGCACATTCCATGTGTATACACTATTCTTGTGGGCTTTATCTTTGGTGTTGCACCTTACCCACTGTTATATAGATACACGGGATACTTCTTGAGAGTGAGTGGAGGGTCAGCATAGGACGTCAGTCGACGAGGAACGGGGGCGTCATGATCAATTAGGACGCCGACCTCCGTATGTGAGGAAGGGTGAGTGAAGGACATAAAAATTTTTCCCGCCTTTCTTTCTAATAATTTAATAATTTTTTTATCATATTCTATGTATGTATGTACTCTGTTTGTGGCATATATGTCTAATAAAAATTATGGTTTTAAGGTAAAAGAAATTTTTGGTTTTTGATACCTGAGCACACCACCAGGCACAGGCATCATCGTCTTGCTGGAAGAGGGAACAGTGGGCCTCAGTGCTGTTCACTGATGAAAGTCAATTCACACTGAGTAGAAATGATGGGCTCAAACAATGTTGGAAACTTCAAGGACAACGCTATGCATCAACCACTGTTGTCACTAGACAAGCCATTTTGTGGTGGTTGTGTTACAGGGTGGGCAGGTGTATCTAATCAATACAGAACTGCCTTACACTTTGTGAATGTTAGGGTGGTGTCACACACAGCGATGACGACGTCGTCGCTGCTACGTCACCATTTTCTGTGACGTTGCAGCGACGTCTAGTCGCTGTCGCTGTGTGTGACATCCAGCAACGACCTGGCCCCTGCTGTGAGGTCGCTGCTCGTTGCTGAATGTCCAGCTTCATTTTTTGGTCATCGCTCTCCCGCTGTGATGCACACATCGCTGTGTGTGACAACGAGAGAGCGACAAAATGAAGCGAGCAGGGAGCAGGAGCAGGCATCTGGCAGCTGCGGTAAGCTGTAACCAGGGTAAACATCGGGCAACCAAGGGAAGACCTTTCCCTGGTTACCCGATATTTACCTTCGTTACCAGCGTCCGCCGCTCTCGCTGCCAGTGCCGGCTCCCTGCACATGTAGCTGCAGTACACATCGGTTAGTTAACCTGATGTGTACTGTAGCTAGGAGCCCAGGGAGCCAGCGCTAAGTAGAGTGCGCGGCTCCCTGTACATGTAGCTGCAGTACACATTGGGTAATTAACCCGATGTGTACTATAGCTAGGAGTGCAGGTAGCCAGCGCTAAGCAGTGTGCGCAGCTCCCTGCTCTCTGAACATGTAGCTGCAGTACACATCGGGTAGTTAACCCGATGTGTACTGTAGCTAGGAGTGCAGGGAGCCAGCGCTAAGCGCGGCTCCCTGCTCTCTGCACATGTAGCACAGCGACTCGTGTTGTTATGATCGCTGCTGCTTCTGCTGTGTTTGACAGCTAAGCAGCGATCATAACAGCGACTTACAAGGTCGCTGTTGCGTCACAGAAAATGGTGATGTAACAGCGACGTCGTTGTCGCTATGTGTGAACCCAGCTTTACAATAACAAGGCCCGACAATTTGAATTACATAATTAATTAATCCAGTTATTGTGCCTCTGCATGAATAACACAGGCTTAATTTCATCTTCATGGATGAAAATGCTCCAGCTTATTGAAATCGCATCATTAGGGAAATGCTGCTGGAGACTGAAGTACCTGAAATGAATGGCCTGCACTTTCTCCAGACATGAATGCCATAGAAAACCTGTGTCTCCATATAGATGCTTGTAATGCTGTACCCCAGAACCTCAGTGACCTAAGGGTCGCCCTTCAAGAAGACTAGGATACCATGGCTCTGCAGACAATAACGCAACTTGTTAACAGCATGAGGTGTCGTTGTCAAGCTATAATTGATGATCAAGGTCATATGACATGTTATGGAAACATTGACATTTATTTGGGGGTACACCCACTACTGTTGTTGGCTTTTGTTTCAATAAATTATTTAAGATGAGTACACCACCATTGCATTCTTCTTAAATGCGCTACTTTCATGACAAAATATCACTGTAGTATGAACTTTTTAGGTTATCCATAAATTATATTTCTAACTTTTTTTTGAGTAGTGTACATAGATTTATAGAAAATATTAGGACATTTGAAACCAGAAGTTTACATACACTATCTAAACAGACATACTGTATATAAGGGGGGATGGTGTGGCGGTCATAATATATAAGGGGGGACAGTGTGGCGGTCATAGTATATAAGGGGGGACGGTATGGAGCTCATAGTATATAAGTGGGGACGGTGTGGAGGAACTATTTTATAGGAGAGGATAGTGTGGAGACTATGTATGTTAAGAGGGATAGTGTGGTATAATTTTTTTTTGCAAGGAGCACAGTGAGGAGCAATACAGGGCTTATTTAATGCACAGCATTGGTGGTTATTTTTATTCAGGAATATTTTATAATGACACTGTTATTTTTTAGGGCACCATGTTGGGATGTGCTGCAGAAGACCGGAGAAGAGGGAAGTCAGCAGAGATGAGCTATGGATGTGAAGTCATTATGGAGTCAGGCACATGAGAAAAAAGCGATTGGTGAGTGAATTATCACAAACATCACACTACACTAACATTTACACAGACTTAGGGGAAAAAATGACCTGAATACATCTTTAATATTTGCAAAAAAAAATAAAAAACACAACTTTTATTTCATATGCAAATGAGGGCACTTTGTTGCACTGTTGGTGTGGTCTTTGCTTTGGTACACCAAAGCACCCTCATTTGTATATTAAAAAATAGATTTAGAAGCAAATATTAAAGGGGTTGTCCAGTCTAGAATGACAAGTCTGCAGTCACTCTATGTGCTGCCACTCTGTGTGACTGCAGATTTGTGAATCTTTCCAGCGTACTCACTGTGTGCGCTACAAGGATTCTCCGGTGTCTGTGCTGGGAACGGCAGTCAAGTATGCGATATGCAGACTGCCAGCTAGAACCAGTCTAGAGGGGACCGCATCGCTCAGTATAAGTGCATTAAGCGAGGCTGTATCCACTAGACTAATTCTGATCGGGAGTCTGCATATGACATACTTGATTGCTGTGAGTCCGCTGGGAGGATTCACAAGTCTGCAGTCATAGAATGAAACAGAGTGACTGCAGACTTGTCATTCTAGACCGGACAACCGCTTTAAGCTAAACTGTGTATGATTTTTGTAGGGGAACCGTCCCCTATATAAATGTTTATTTAGGTAAACTGAAAAAACATTTCAACCGACAAAAACATTTTGCTTGTGCATCGGGTAATCTGACAACCTGTTTAGTTGGACCAATAATCTGTTTTCGATTATTGGCACCATTTTAAATGCACCTAAAAGAGTAACTAAACTTTATCAGCATGTTTACTGGGGAATCTGGTCCGGAGACCCCGAACCACAGCTGTAAAGTTATTTTAGAAAAGCACACACAACACAGAGAGGATGTAGTTTAAAGTCATAGTCATGTCTCCTAAGCTGTGTGCTTCTAAGAGGTCTTTTGAGCAAGCTATGGGGGGTGTCAAGACCCAGACCCACACCAATGTGCTCAAAATTACTGGACCTAAAACATAGAAGATATCTCCCAAAAGTTAAGGTATTTTTTAAATGTTTGATAGTGCTACTGCCTACAACTCATCAGTACTGTGGCCCTGTATGGTCCGTAGTCTGATAATGGCTGGTAACAACTATGAAGGCTGCTTTAAACGCAGCGACATCGCTAGCGATGTCGCTCGTGAAAGGACCCGCCCCCGTCGTTTGTGCGTCACAGGAAAATTGCTGCCCGTGGCGCACAATATCGCTAGGACGCGTAACACTTACTTACCTTCCTAGCGACGTCGCTGTGGGCAGCGAACAACCTCTTTTTTAAGGGGGAAGTTCGTGCGCCGTCCCAGTGACGTCACACAGCGGCCCGCCAATAGAAGCGGAGGGGCAGAGACCAGCCGCATTAACGACATGCCCACCTTGTTGCCGGAGGACGCAGGAACGCTGGTGTTCGTCGTTTCTGGGGTGTCACACATAGCGATGTGTGCTGCCTCAGGAACGATGAACAACCTGCGTCCAGCACCAGCAACGATTTTTTGAAAATGAACAACGTGTCAACGATCAACGATTAGGTGAGTATTTTTGATCGTTAGCGGTCGCTTGTAGGTGTCACACGCAACGATGTCGCTAACGAGGCCGGATGTGCGTCAAGAATTCCGTGACACCAGCGATCTCTCTTTAGCGATGTCGTTGCGTGTAAAGGGGCCTTTATCTCCTTACCATTGTTAAAGACATACTAGAAGCTGCAGTTTCATGCCAGACAATTATATTTTGGGCTGGCTTTGGTTCTGGTGATGTAATCTTGAATTCTGGCTGGTTCTGGTGATGAAATAAAGTACCAATAGTGGTTCTGGTGATGTAGTAGTGATTTGAGCTTGGTTCTGTTGATGTTGTATGCAGATGGTGGTTCTGGTAATGTAGCTGTGTGGTGGTTCTAGTGAAATAGCGATGAAATGAGGTTGGTTCTGGTAATATCGTGATTTGAGGTTAATTCTGGTGATGTAGTTTTTTAGATGTAGCAATATTTCAATTTTAGACTTGATAGTAGATCATTATAGGGTTACTGTGCCAGATTAAAAATATAGCTCTCTCAATGAGTCCATATGTCAGCAGAACGAGTATTTGACTAAAGCCCCAATACACTATAGACAGCTGTCCCATCATTCGGCTGACAGCTATCTTCCTGACTCTCCCATGCACAGGAGCGCTCACTTTGTTGAGTGCTCTTGTGTTCTCTATGAGACAGACGCTACCAGACATCTCTGGTGGTGTGCTCATCTCTTAGAGGAAAAAAGGATCCATAATCCGAAATTGGACATTCTAGGTCCTCCTCTCCCTGACAATCAGACTGTCGGCCGAACCTGTCTTTTTCCTGGTTCGGCCAACTGTAGTCTGTGTACAAGCAACTTAACTGCTATCAAAAGCGTATATGAACTGTTAGGGTATGTACCCACCATGGCTTTTAGACATCTTAAAATCTTTTGAGTTTTTCAGGCAGATGACATGTTAGGAAATGCTTCCATCTTTTTTTTTTTATTGAAATTGTATTAAATACTAGTCAGCAACTTCCTGGCGATACCAGTCCGAAAAATGGTTCGGTTACCCATTTTAACTGCTTGGTGTCTTTGAAAACCTGAAGCTGTTAAAAGAAGCTAAAAAAACTGAATGTATGCGCAGAAAGTATAGATGTTCATTCTTTTAGCGTTTAGCACTTTTTCAAGTGTGTTACAGAGTAGATCGGCCTTAAATAGATGTCGTGTGCACATACTCAGTGTGCATTGTCAGTAATGGGCACGACCACTTAAAGTGCCTAGGGCAGCATGAAGGCCAAATACGGCCCTGACTAAGCGTACTATGCCTTTAAACAATATGAGTAGGTAGGGAGAGAATCAGGTAGTCCAGCAGCGCTTATCACCACATCAGGAACGAATTAATAATTTAGGTCTTTTTATTTCATGCACAGGTCAACGCGTTTCAGGAGTCTCAGCTCCCTTCATCAGGACAACAAGCAAAAGAACATAAAATCTGCTCATAACAAGGACACGTCCACATATATACATCTCCAGTGATGTCACTGGACCACCACTTTACAAAAAAACCTGGTGGGATTTTACGTGTTTGAATGAAAACAACAACGAATACATCAATTGACAGAGTTACGCAAAGGAAGAAAAGATTGATGAAGACAATATACATAAACGATGTTATGAGACACTTGGGGAAAAAGAATCAAAACAAAAAACTGACTGATGGTGAAAATTGAAAAATAAAAATATATTTTTTATATATTTTGGTGTTGGTGTCTCGAACTTTCATATATTAGAAGGAACGTTTGTGGATGGGTGCCTGATGAGCAAATTACCCATTGCTCCACCCTCAGGACTGTGGTGAAACTTGGTATTGAGAGGAAATGATGATCAGTGCAGTGAAATTGATGTGCTGATTGAGCTATAACCTTCAATTTTTCATTTAGATATTAATAAAATAAAGTTATTTAATTTCAGCTTTGATAGAAAATTAATTAAATCCGTGTGACTGTGGGTGAAATTTTACAAAAATAATATATTTTTTTATGAAAAATTGGGTGAAGGGAAAGAAAATGTGAGAATATAAAAATATAAGAGATGAATAAAAAATATAAAAGGAAATTAAAAAGAGAAAAGAAAATTGTAAAAATGTTTGATTAGAACAAATCTGTAGACTTTATTTCGTGATTACATGAGAAAATGAAAGGTTTGGTGACTTCACTAAAAGAGGAGCAAGTGCCAGAGTGAATAAATACCACGCATGTGCCAAGAAAGTGCAAGCGAGTTCAGCTGTAAGCCAGCAGGGAAGGTGAAATGAGTTCAAGACCGTGGGAAAAAGATGAACTGCGTATGCCCAAGGTCAAGTCAGTTCAGATCTGCAATGAAGCCGGGAGGTCTACCTTGGTTGGTATAGTAAGTGAAGTCTATTGCGTGGATATATCGCTTGTAGCCTGCCGAATGTAGTACGCATGGCAGTATGGATTAAACAAGCATGGGAGGCTAAGAGGACAATTATGGATATAGATATACTTATAAATATAGTATGTGTCACATACTATATTTATATTATTTATTATTGGCAACATCTGAGTTAGAGACACTTTTTTAAAGCCCAGTTACACGCAACGACATCGCTAACGAGATGTCGTTGGGGTCACGGAATTCGTGGTGCACATCCGGCCTCGTTAGCTACGTCGTTGCGTGTGACACCTACGAACGACCGCTAACGATCACAAATACTCACCTTATCGTTGATACGTCGTTCTAATCCCAAATATCGTTGATAGTGCTGGATGCAGGTTGTTTGTTGTTCCTGAGGCAGCACACATCGCTATGTGTGACACCCCAGGAACGACGAACAACACCTTACCTGCGTCCTCCGGCAACGAGGTGGGCGTCACTTTCTTTCGGCTGCTCTCCGCCCCTCCGCTTCTATTGGACGGCTGCCGTGTGACGACGCATGAACCGCCCCCCTTAGAAAGGGGGCGGTTCGCCGGCCATACAACAACGTCGCTAGGCAGGCAAGTCCGTGTGATAGGGACTAACAATATTGTGCGCCATGGGCAGCGATTTGCCTGTGACGCACAAACGACGGGGCGAGCGCTTTCACGAGTGACATCGCTAGCGATGTCGCTGCGTGTAAAGCTCCCTTAACATATCTAATTAGATACCGTATTTTTCGGATTATAAAAGACACCCATTTCCTCTCAAAAATTTGCTTGGAAAATGAGGGGCGTGTCTTAAAATCCAAATGTAGCTTACCGGGAGGTGAAAAATGGGCGCTGTGCTGGCTGCAGTGGAAGCAGGGTGGTGCAGCGGATGCTCTGTTGGCTGTGCGGGGCTGTGCTGGCTGCGGCGGGTGAGATGCTCTGTCAGCTGTGCGGGGCTGTGCTGGCTGCGGCTGGTGAGATGCTCTGTCGGCAGTACAGGACTGTGCTGGCTGCGGTGGGCGCTGTGTGGAGCAAGGCATTGCGGAGGTGAAATGCTCTGTCGGCAGTGCGATGTTCAAATAATGCCACTAGGAGTCGGCGTGTGCGCAGATGGAGCTCTCGGATTGTCATTGAGCCAAGAGCTCTATCTGTTCAAGCGCCGACTCCTGGCGGCAGTATTTGTAGATCGCACCGCCGACAGAGCATCTCACCCCTGCACTGCCCTGCCAGCACAGCAGCCAGCACAGCAGCCGGCCACACTGCGGCAAGCGCAGCCGGCCACACTGCGGCAAGCGCAGCCGGCCACACTGCGGCAAGCGCAGCCGGCGACACTGCGGCAAGCGCAGCCGGCGACACTGCGGCAAGCGCAGCCGGCCACACTGCGGCAAGCGCAGCCGGCCACACTGCAGCCAGCATTGCCCTACTACAGCACCCCCTCCCTCCTGTGAGCCCGCTCCCCCACTGCTGTCGCCCCCCTACGTTAAGACACCACCGGAGTATAAAGGACCCCATTTTTTTTTTCTCTCTATATTTTGGGTGTGTCTTATAATCCAGTGCGTCTTATAAAATGAAAAATATGGTAATTGATCCGGGGTCCTTTCTAATATTGTATAAAAATTTTACCTCAAATTTAATATATAACTTTTAATGAATAAAAATAAAATACACCGATAATCAATATACATCATGAAAACTTAACAGATTTAATCAATGGAGCTATGCCAAGATACCAATAATGGAAGTTAGTATCCTTATGATTGGCTCTATATTTGTCCCCAATATATTCCCATTGACTGATAATCCTGCCTATAAGCAGAGGTATTCATCCGAATGTTAGATCAGTGTCCCCGCTTAATGGCAGCTCTCCCTCATCTTATTCTCACATTTCCTTCTTAAATATTAAGGGCTAAAGATATAAAAAACTTAGACTAACTGAAGGATCCATCTGCTATTAAACTATTAGCTGTCTTTTTCGAATACCGTATTTTTCGTTTTATAAGACGCACTGGATTATAATACTGACCCCAAATTTAAAGATAAAAAAGGTGTTGTTTTACAGACAAGTCGGAGGGGCAGGGGGGGTGTGTTCTGGAGGTAGTCAGCGGTGGTGGAGTGGAGTCACAGGAGGCAAGGGTGGTGATGGGGGTGGTGTCCTTGCAACGGTAGAGTCCATCCTGGCAGCAGTGGAGTCAGTCCTGGCAGCAGTGGAGTCTATCCTGGCAGTGAAAGCTGCGGTGGCTGTGTGGAGCAGACCTTTACGGCAGGTGTCCCAGATGCTTTGTCGGCAGTCGTGGCATCAAAGAAATGGCGCTCGAAGCTGCGCATGAGCAGATTGAGATCTCGGCCGAGAGCTCCATCTGCGCATTCACTGACTCTGGGCACCATCATTTGAACCCAGAGTATCTGGGACACCCGCTGCACCAGCTTTTTCCATACAGCCACCGCAGCCCACCTGCCCGCACAGAGAGACAGCCGTCCGCCTTCCTGCACAGAGAGGCAGCCTGCCCGCATAGAGGCAGCCCGCCGTCTGCCCGCACAGACAGCCGCCCTCACACACAGCCGCCCATATACTCATATTAGTTTCTGCAGACAACCTCCATAAGAACTTATGAGGACATAGATATATAAATAGCTGTCATTATAAGAGAATAAACATAATTTGAAGATCTCCGCAGGGACAGTTTTGCAAGTATACTCAAGAATAGTCCACACCATCATCAGTTCTCATCTTTAGTTATTGACACTTGCATCCAGAAAAACGTCTCCATTATAATAAAAAAAATTTTGTTTAAAAGAACAGAAAGTCCTCAGTGGTTGATACCTTTTAATGGCTAACTGAAAAGATGGTAATAATTGCAAGCTTTCGAGACTACTCAGGTCTCTTCATCAGGCATGGTATAACACAAAATCTGAAGAGTCACATATTTATACACAACAGGACTTAGAATGGGGCAGTAAAAAGATTTTTACTGCCCCCATTCTAAGTCCTGTTGTGTATAAATATGTGACTTCAGATTTTGTGTTATACCATGCCTGATGAAGAGACCTGAGTAGTCTCGAAAGCTTGCAATTATTACCATCTTTTCAGTTAGCCATTAAAAGGTATCAACCACTGAGGACTTTCTGTTCTTTTAAACAAATTTTTTTTTATCTCTACTGGCTAACACGGTACAAAGATATATTTTACTTGTATCCATTATAATAATCAGAGGCCAGAGATTGTAACAAAACAGTCAAATGTTCACTTTAAATACTCATCCATCCATAGTTCAATCTATGTGTTTGGTATCTCTTCCAGAGAATTTTACTGTACATATGTCTCGATCACAGCCTTGCCTCATTATTCCTCTGCCTCAAAGTATTTCCCTCTGCAATAGTGAGGGTCATCAGGAGGCTCAAATATTCAAAGAAGTCCACAGTGTCTACATTTATGAGTACAGAAATGAAGACCCTTCATGGTAAGTTCTAAAAGAGATGCCGAAAAGATATATAGAAAGATTCTTTCAATTATCTTATGAGGGAATCATCTTCCAACCATTATATACATATAACATTGCACCAGGTATATTAACACTAATAACCAGTGTATAAAATTCCAAAACCCACCTCTAATCATAACAATATACAAGTGCATCTCAATAAGTTAGAATATCATCAGAAAGTAGGAATTAGACCTACCGGTAACGATATTTCCAGGAGTCCATCATGACAGCGCCACAGGAGGTTGCTCCCTATCCTCTGTAGGGACATGAACACATGCAAAAGGTTAAAAGCCCCTCCCATGCCATCACCATCATTGCTTTTACAATTACCACACCAGGATGGGTAAAACGCTATTTTATTATGCCTGGTAAACACGTTAACTTCACATATGCCAGAAAGGAGGGATATAAGGGTGCTGTCATGATGGACTCTTGAAAATATCATTACTGGTAGGTCTAATTCTTACTTTCCATGTCGTCCACATGACAGCACCACAGGAGTATACTCAATAAACCGTCTTAGGGAGGGACAACTGCCCGAAGAACCTTCCTACCGAAGGCCATCTTTGATTTGAGAGAAAATCCAATTTGTAATGTTTACAAAACGTAGACGGGCCTGACCAAGAGCTGCAGCACAAATCTAATCAAGGGAAGCCCCTGCTCTAGCTGCCCAGGAAGTGGAAAGTGCCCTAGTGGAATGGGCCCTGACAAGCCCCAGGAGAGTAACGTTAGATGAAAAATAGACCAACTGAATCAGGGATCTAACCCATCTAGCCAAGGAAGATTTAGATGACTTCCTGCCTTTGTTCTTCCCCGCAAACTAAATGACAAATTAGAGTCCACTCTCCAGCACCGGGTAGCTTCCAAATAGACCAATAGCACCGCACGAACATCCAAGGAATGTAGCTTCTGCTCCTTTGTATTTTTGGGAGACGAACAGAAGGATGGTAGCATAATCTCCTGATTGAGCGTGGAAGTAGACAAGACTTTAGGAGAAAAGGAAAGATCCAGCTTTAAGACCACGCAATCTTCTCTCACTTGAAGGTATGGATCTTCGATGGAGAAAGCCTGAAGTTCCCCTATTCGTTTAGCAGAAGTAATGGCCACCAAAAAGATTGTTTTTAGGGTAAGTTGTTTGATATCCAGATCCAAATTTGCGGGATAAGGATGGCCACATAGAAAATTCGGGACCAGATTCAGATCCCAAGGTGGAGACGTACTTGTCAAAGTGGGTCGTAGTCGCTGAACGGCCTTCATGAACCTCAGTATCCAAGGATGGGTGGCTAACTGAGTGTCGAGGAACGCGCTGAGAGCTGCCACCTGTACTTTCAAAGTACTTTGTTTTAAACCTTTATTAAAGCCTGTTTGGAGAAAATCCAGTATGCTGAGGATATTGGGTTCTGTCTGGTCCGTATGGCCGGTACCTATGAAAGTCCAGAAAACTTTCCAGATTTGATGATAAATAGCTTTAGTGACCGGTTTTCTACTTGCTAGCATAGTGGTAATCACCTGATCAGAGATACCCTTTGAGGCTAAGATCTCCCGCTCAGGATCCAGGCGGAGAGCTGCAGTTGTTGTAGGTTCTGATGCCGAAGAGGACCTTGAGAGAGTAGATCCTCCCAGAGTGGAAGAATAATCGGATCCTCTTCTGACAGTTGGCGAAGCAGGGTGAACCAGCTGCGTTTTAGCCAGAAAATAACTAATCACTATGGCCCTTGCTTGATCTTCTCAAATCTTCCGCAGCATCCTTGGAATCAATGGGACTGGTGGAAAGGCATAGAGCAGGCCTATTACGCAGAACTGAGACAGGGCGTCCACTGCCACTGGATCGTCCGCCGGACTGAGGGAGAAAAAAAAAAAAGCTGTACATAGGCATTTTCTCTGCTAGCAAACAGGTCTAGGCAAAGCTGACCCCATCTGTGAGCTAGTCTGTGAAACACGGCAGCATTCAGGCTCCACTCCGATGCTCTCATTTGACGAAGACTGAGATTATCGGCCTCCTTGTTGTCCAATCCCCAGAGATGAAAAGCGGAAATGGAAGATACAGTGCTTTCCAGAAGTAGGAAGATATCTTCTGCCAGCCTCTGTAAACTCGGATGTCGGGATCTACCTTTGTGACGGAGAAAAGAGATAGTCGTGATGTTGTCCGAGTAAACTTTTATATGTTGACCCTGTAGAGCCGGCCTACTGAGACGACGTTCTTCTAGGACTGCCCTTAGTTCCCGGAAGTTGGACGACTGACTGGATCACTGGAGGCCAAATCCCCTGGAAATAGGAGTGAACTACCTTGGCACCCCAGCCGAGAGCGGCTCACGTCCGTCGTTATAGGAATACTCGGATCCAATACCCACTAAACGCCTCTGGTCAGGTTCAATATCTTCTTCCACCACTGTAAAGAATTTCTGGCCTTCCTGAGAGCATGAACCTGTGACTGAGTGTGAAGTTTTGTGTCTCGCGGAGATGGCAAGTACATCCTTCTGCAGTGGTCTTGAGTGAAACTGACTCCAGCGTACGCTTCCTATACAAGAAGTCATCAGCCCCAGCCACTCATTGCCTGGCGGACTGAGACCTTTTCCTTCTCTGAAAACGCACTTATTTCCTGGGAGATGGCCACCACTTTGTCCCTGGGCAAAAAATCCAGCCCAATTTCCGAAGTACACCCCTGGTGACTTGAAGATGATGCTCCATCGCCGGAACTGATCTTGTGATCGATCAGGAGAAAGTCGTCGAGATATGGAACAACCACTACGTCCTGCAAGCGAAGGTAAGCCACCATGTCCGTCACTACTTTTGTAAATTTTCGGGGTGCTGAGAGGGCAAATGGAAGGCACCAGAACTGATAGTGGCGTGTGACTGAGCCTTTCTGAAGAGAGAATCTAAGAAACTGTTGACTGAATGGGTGAATGGGAAGATTGTAATACGCATCCTGCAAGTCTAGTGTACACATCACCACTCCCTGTGCTATAAGGGGACTGGAACGACTGCTCCTATGTCTAAGAGCATGGCCACATTTGCCCAAAGACGACCGAGGGAGGCGGGAGAGCCCTTAGTGATACAGAAACGCTGAGGAGGGAGGCGGGATTATTCTATACGGTACCCTTCTGAGATTGTGGTAAGGAGCCATGGGTTTTTGGTGACCAACTGCCAACCCTCCAGAGACTGGGAAAGCCCCACCCCCCCATCTGTACACTGTCATGAACGTTTGGAACGGAATTTAGAGGAGGACTGGGTTTTCTTGTCTCTGCTCTTATAACCCCACCACGGAAAGCCTCTTTTCCCCCGAAAGTGCCGTCTACGCTGAGGAAAAGACCTCCGAAAGGGCTGGGATTTCTGGCTTCCTCCGGAAAACCCTTCTATTTAACAGAGGCTTTGTCCAAACGCTCATCGAGAACAGGACCAAAGACTCTGTGCCCTGAGAAGGGGATAGAGGACAACTTGTTTTTGGAAGCTAAATCCCCTGACCAACACCTCAACCATAGGGCATACCTGGCAGTGTTAGATAAAGCGTTATTCTTAGCTGAAAATCTAAGAGTCTCTGATGAGGCATCAGCAAGAAAAGCAGTGGCTATCTTCAAAAGGGGTAGGGATTCCAGGATGGTATCCTGAGGAGTACCCCACTTGACATGATCTTCCAAGTCATTCAGCCACAAGGACATGGAACTAGCCACTGATGTAGCCGCAATGTTGGTTTTCATGGAAACAGCCGAAGCTTCCCAGGCTTTCTTTAAAAGACCGTCTGCTTTTCGGTCCATCGCATTCTTTAGACCAGACGAGTCCTCGAACGGAATAGACGTCTTGTTAAGAACCTTCACTATTGAAACATCAATCACTGGAAGTGTCCCACAATTTCACATCTTCCGCATTGAAGGGCAGACATTTCTTAAATTCAAGAGGGACAAAGGCTCCCTTTTCCACCTTCTCCCACTCCTCTATGATAATGTCATGTAAATGAACATTCATGGGAAACACCTGAGAACGTCTGGACCGCAGGCCTGCAAACATCTGATCCTGGACAGAAGCTGGGCCCTCCTTCTCGTCAATCTGCATGGTTTGGTGGACTAAATGCAGGACAGCATCAGTATCCTTGGAGTCAAACCAGAAGGATTTCTTTCTGTGCCGGGTAGGTGACGACCCGGGCTTCACATCCAACTCCGAGGCAGAGGCCGACCGAAAGATAGAAGTCTCCTCATCCAAAGATGGTTCTACCTCCCTCCTGGGTCTCTTCCACTTCCCCTGGGCCCAAGATGTAGTAGACAGGGATGCCACGGATGCCTGGACGTCTTCTCTAATGATATTGTGCATGTTAGACAGGAGGGACTCCTGTTCTTCATTAAGCAGGGATGAGATGCATGTGGCACACAGACGCTGTAAGAGTCCGCCAACTTGCAATTGGGAAACCTTTTGGATTTTGGAAACGGCATTTTTAACTGTATCCTTTTTCTTGTCTACAGCAGGGTCGGAGGGGAGTCCCTGTCCTAAGGGAAAACATATATAGGCACCTGTTAATGGCGCAAAAGACCCTGCCGAGATGGAGTAGAAGTTGAATTACTTGAACCACTTGCAACTCTGGGGGGGGAACCCAGACTTCAGTGAACCCTCCAAGTTCACAGACAAGCAGGAGACAATAGGTACTCTGCCCCCCCCTTTTTATACTATACCCGTTCCCCTGGTCTCCTCGCTCCATGCGGTCCTGACCTCAGCAGCTGAACTGGAAGTATCCTCGCGCTCCCCAGAGCGCTCCTGCGCATACCTGGAAGCACCGCCCTAGCAATGCACATGCAGAGATCGGCAGGCATGCTGGAGCGAGGCGCCGAGAGTCCCTGTGTTGAGGGAAGTGGCACATGCTGGGAGCTCCCGCTCAGACCAGCCTGGCTGAGGAACCGATCCTCTGATACCAGCTGCGGACCTGCTTCACCAGGGAGGAGGCAGCACAAAACCACCACCGCTCCCCTGGGGCCGTAAGTAAGATCTTTTGCTCATGCATGCTATCCTGTGTAGGGACAGGAAAAACATTGGTGAGGATGGGGTGGGAAGGGTTTTTAACTTCTTGCGTGTATTCAAGGTCCCTACAGAGGATAGGGAGCAACTGTGGTGCTGTCATGAGGGACAACCTGGAAAGTTAATTTATTTCAGTAATTCAATACAAATAGAGAAAAGCATATATTATATTGAGTCATTACAAACAGGGTGATCTTTTTCAAGTGTTTTTTTCGGTTACTGTTGATGATTATGGCTTCCAGCCAATGTAAACTCAAAAAAGTTCTCAGAAAATCTCTAAGACCAACTGAAAAAATGATTTTAAACTCAAATGTTAGCACCTACTGAAAAGTATGTACAGTAAATGCACTCAATACTTGGTCACGGCTCCTTTTGCATGAATTACTGCATCAATGCCGAGTGGCATGGAGGCAATCAGGCTGTGGCACTGCCGAGCTGTTATGGAAGCCCAGGTTGCTTTTACAGCAGCCTTCAGCTCGTCTCCATTGTTGGGTCTGGTGTCTCATCTTCTTCTTGACAATACCTCATATGTACTCTATGGAATTTAGGTCCGGCAAGTTTGCTGGCCAATCAAGCACAGTAATACTGTGGTTATTAAGCCAGGTATTGGTACTTTTGGCAGTGTGGACAGGTGCCAAGTCCTGCTGGAAATTTAGATTTCCATCTCCAAAAAGATTGTCGGCAGAGGGAAGCATGAAGTGCTCTAAAATTTCCTGGTAGATGACTGCGTTGACTTTGGTCTTGATAAAACACAATGAACCTACACCAGCAGATGACATGGCTTCCCAAACTGATTGTGGAAACTTCACACTAGACCTCAATCAGCTTGGATTGTGTGCTGCTCCACTCATCCTTCAGACTCTGGGATCTTTATTTCCAAATGAAAATCAAAATTTTACTTTAATCTGAAAAAACACCTTGGACCACTGTGCAGCAGTCAGGGCTGTGGAATCAGTAAGCCAAACCTCCGAATCTAACTCAGACTCCTCAATTTACCTAATTTCGAGTCCAGCTCCGACTGCACAACTCAGACTCCCTCATACAATTGAAATGTTGCCATCCACTCTCTATACAGACACTTCATGTTTTTCTCACCATCTGACATGAAATCAGAAAAAAATCTTTCCCATTTAGGTCAATCAGGAACCAAAATTATTTCTATTTGCCAAATGTCAGAAGAATGAGAGAGAATGTTTAAGGCATTTTTATTACTTTCTGCAAATTCAAAAGTTTCCATCCATTTCATTAGTATTTGGTACCATGGCCCTTACACTGTATGACTTGGGTCAAATGTTTTGGATATTCTTCCACAGGCTTCTCACAATAGCTGGTAGGAATTTGGGTCCATTCCTCCTGACAGAACTGGTGTAACGGAGCCATAGTTGTAGTTCTCATTGCTTGAACCAGCCTTTTCAGCTTTGCCCATAATTTTTCAATATTTTTGAGATAACATATAATATTTTTCACTCTATTAATTCCAGAGCGCTTTACATACATCAGCAATCAGGGCTTTATGATGGCCAAAACATTGACTTTGTTATCCTTAAGCCACTTTGTAACCAGTTTGGCAGTATGCTTCGGATCATTGTACATTTGGAAGACTCATTTCTACTCAAGCTTTAAAGTTCCTGGCTGATGTCTTGAGATGTTGCTTCAGTATTGCCACATAATCTTCTGTCCTCATGATATCATCTTCTTTGTGAAGAGCATGAGTCCCTCCAGCAGCAATACATCCCCACAACATGATGCTGCCACCCCCGTGTTTCACAGTTGGGATGTGTTCTTAGGCTTCAAAGCGTCTCCTATTTTCCTCCAAACGTAACGATGATCATTATGGCCTAACAGTTCAATTTTAGTTTTGCCAGACCACAGGACATGTCTCCAAAATTTAAGGTTTTTGTTTGTCTGTGCATTTGAAAAACACTAATCTGTCTTTTTTATGTTTCTTTTGGAGCAATGGCTTCTTCCTGGCAGAGTGGCCTTTCAGCCCATGTTGGTACAGTACTCGTTTCACTGTGGATAATGACAAAATCTTACCAGCTTCCGCCAGCATCTCCACAAGGTCTTTTGCTTTTGTTCTTGGGTTGATATGCACATGTCTGAGCAAAGCTTGTTCATCTCTGCTACATAGAACACAGAAACAGTCTCCTTTCTGAGCGGTATGATGGCTGGACATTGCCATCTAGTTTGCACTTGCTTACAATTGTTTGTACAGATGAATGAGGCACCTTCGGGTATCTGGAATTGCACACAAGGATGAACGAGCTTGTGCAAGTCCACAATTCTCTTCCTGAGATCTTGGCTGATTTCTTTTGACTTTCCCATGATGCTACACAAAGAAGCAGTGTATTTCAGGTGTGCATTAAAATACATCAACGGGTATGTCTCTACTTAGCTCAGCTGTTGCCAATAAACCTTATCAGAAGCTTCCAAAGACATTACATAATCATATGGGCTGTCCCATATTGTTTAAACGCATAGTACTCTTGGTGTATGTAAACTTTTTACCTTGAATAAATAAAAATGCCTTAACACTCTCTCTCTCATTATTCTAGCTTTTAGCAAATATAAATAATTTTGTTTCCTAATTAACCTAAAACGGGAAAGATTTATTCTAATTTTATGTCAGATAGTGAGAAAAACATGCATATGAGTTTTATAGAGAATGGATGGAAACTTCTGGTTTCAACTGTACATGACTCATGTTTGTGATTAATTTACTGTACTAAAATGGTAACATCACTACTTATATCATGTAGCTGAAGTGCAGCACAGATTCATCTCAACTAAAAGCCTAAATTCTTTTTATCAGGAATAGAACAGACATTTAAAGGGCATTTCATAACTTTCCCAAATTCATATGAAAAAAAATATTCATCACATACTGCATTGAACTGCTGTACTTAATTTCTTATATATTCTAGAAGTCGGAGTCAGTCCATTTTATACAGACGCCAACTCCGACTCCATCAAAATGGACACCAATTACGACTCAGTCGCCAAAGCCCTGGCAACAGTCTACTTCTTTTTCTCCTTAGCCTGGGTAAGATACTTCTGGCATTGTCTATTCGTCATGAGTGGCTGGACCAAAGGAATGTGACAGTTGTAGCCCATGTCCTGGATACATCTGTGTGTGGTGTCTCTTGAAGCACTGACTCCAGTATCAGTCCACTCCTTGTAAATCTCCCCCAAAGTTTTGAATGGCCTTTTCTTAACAATCCTATCAAGGCTGCGGTTATCCCGGTTGCTTGTGCATTATTTTCTACCACACTTTTTCCTTCCACTTAACTTTCCATTAATATGCTTGGATACAGCACTTTGCAAAGACCCAGCTTGTTTAGCAATGACCTTTTGTGGCTTACCCTTCTTGTTGAGTGTATCAATGATTGCCTTCTAGACATCTGTCAAGTCAGCAGTATTCCTTATGATTGTGTAGCCTACTGAACCAGACTAAGGGACCATTTTATAGACTTAGAAAGCCTTTGCATGTGTTGTGTGGTAATTATTCTAATTTTCTGAGATAATGGCTCGGGTTTTCATTGGCTGTAAGCCATAATCAACAACATTAACGGAAATAAAGACTTGAAATAGATCACTGTTTGTAATGACTCTTTATAATATGTTTCCCTTTCTGTATTGAATTACTGAAATAAATTAACTTTTTGATAATTTTCTAATTTATTGAGATGCACTTGTATATCCATTGTAAGAGACAGTGCACTCTATTGTGCCAAAGTTATTATTCAGCCACCTACATTCCCTGTGCCATCTCAAAACTTATTCCTAATACATCCGAATCATGGGAATTCACTAACCCCGGTCTTTATGTCAGGCGATGTCCCCAGGTTCAATCCTCAGCACTGGTAGAGAATTTGATAAGATCAAATTCACCAGTCCCTCGCCATCCAAGCATTCAACTGCGGGAATGTGCACCCACCTGAGTCACTAATAGATGGGACCGGGATACTGGATGTGCCTCCTCCCGCCGACACATGCGGGTCAAATGGCTCTGCTGTTGGATACCTACCAAGACTGGCATTCAGCGTATCAAAAGGCTTTCTTATCCAATCCAGAGTTCCCAAGTATCGCGGAAAATCCGGCATACCAACACATGTGCCAAAGCCACATTACCTTCTCAATGGGGAAACTCTGCCCAATTCACGTATTGCGCATGCGCAGAGCCTATTCAGATACTTCTAATAGGCGCATCGCTTGTGCGTCCCGAATCATCATCCCCCGGTCTTGTCAATCAAAAAACTCCACCCACTCTATCAACTAAAATATTGTTTATACTCTCCTACACTGAAGCCTTAATGGCTAATACAAGGTCTATTCACCCTAAATTTATCTCAGATCTTCTCCTATCACCTCAAACAGCAATCTGGGTCATTATTGATTATGGAGTAACCATAATATCAAGAACAATCTTTAGTGACTGATACAGTACCTTGCGAAAGTATTCGGCCCCCTTGAATTTTTCAACTTTTTCCCACATTTCAGGCTTCAAACATAAAGAGAACAATTTGAATGTTATGGTGAAGAATCAACAACAAGTGGGACACAATTGTGAAGTAGAACGAAATTTATTGCTTATGTTAAACTTTTGTAAAAAAATAAAAAACTCAAAAGTGAGGCGTACAATATTAGTCGACCCATTTAAGTTAATACTTTGTAGTGCTACCTTTTGCTGCGATTACAGCTGCATGTCGCTTGTGGTATGTCTCTATCAGTTTTGCACATCGAAAGACTGACATTCTTTCCCTTTCTTCCTTTGCAAAGAGGCGAGCTCCGTGGGGTTGGATGGAGAGCGTTTGTGAACAGCAGTTTTCAGCTCTTTCCACAGATTCTCGATTGGATTCAGGTCTGGACTTTGACATGGCCATTCTAACACCTGGATACGTTTATAGGTGAACCATTCCATTGTAGATTTTGCTTTATGTTTTGGATTATTGTCTTGTTGGAAATCTCCATCCCAGTCTCAGGTCTTTTGCTGACTCCAACAGGTTTTCTTCAAGAATGGTCCTGTATTTGGCTCAATCCATCTTTCCATCAATTTTAACCATTTTCCATGTCTCTGCTGAAGAAAAGCAGGCCCAAACAATGATGCTGCCACCACCATGTTTAACAGTGGGGATGATGTGTTCAGGGTGATGAGCTGTGTTGCTTTTACGCCAAACTTATCGTTTGGCATTGTGTCCAAAACGTTTGATTTTGGTTTCATCTGACCAGAGCTCCTCCTTCCACATGTCTGGTGCGTCTCCCAGGTGGCTTGTGGCAAACTTTAAACAACAGTTTTTATGGATATCTTTGACAAATGCTTTCTTCTTGCCACTCTTCCATAAAGGCCAGATTTGTGCAGTGTACGACTGATTGTTGTCCTATGGACAGACTCTCCTACCTCAGCTGTAGATCTCTGCAGTTCATCCAGAGTGATCATGGGCCTCTTGGCTGTATCTCTGATCAGTCTTCTCCTTGTTTGAGATGAAAGTTTAGAGGGACGTCCAGGTCTTGGTAGATTTGCAGTGGTATGATACTCCTTCCATTTCAATATGATCGCTTGTACAGTGCTCCTTGGGATGTTTAAAGTTTTGGAAATCTTTTTGTATCCAAATCTGACTTAACTTCTCAACAACAGTATCACGGACCTGCCTGTTGTATTCCTTGGTCTTCATGATGCTCTCTGTGCTTTAAATAGATCACTGAGACAATCACATAGTAGGTGCATTTATACGGAGACTTAATTACGGTACACACAGATGGCTTATATTTATCATCACCAGTCATTTAGGACAACATTGGATCATTCAGAGATCCTCAATGAACTTCTAGAGTGATTTTGCTGCACTGAAAGTAAAGGGGACGAATAATATTGCACGTTCCACTTTTCATTTATTTATTTTTTACAAACGTTTAAAATAAGCAATAAATTTCATTCCACTTCACAATTGTGCCCCACTTGTTGATTTTTCCCCATAACATTAAAATATTTATCTTTATGTTTGAAGTCTGAAATGTGGGAAAAGGTTAAAAAGTTCAAGGGGGCAGAATATTTTTGCAAGGCACTGTACAGTCCCAGACAGAAGTTCTGTCGCTTATCTATGTTATGTAAAGATAATCTTATAACCAGACTTTAAATTCATCCATTGGTTTTATAAATTACTCTTTTGAAAGCTGAAACCTCCCAAATTTGGTTTAGGTTATGAAAATAAAGTTGCTGCAAAGCTGAAATATTGATCATTTAATGAACACAGAAAGGTCAGATTTTGGCAAGACAAAAGTTTTGTCGCCCACAGAAAGTAATGTGAAATTCAAACAAATAATTAACTTCTAATACAAAGATATGTTACATAACATTGGTGAATGACGTTGTGGTGCTATTAGAGCCATATGTAAAATTTTGTGTGACGTCCATGAGCTTGAAGGACTGCATCCATGCGATTCAACAATGATTCATACAATTTATTGAAGTCATCAGGAATAGCAAAAAAATGCAGTTATAAATGCTTCCCAGAGTTCATCTAGATTCTTTGGTTTTGTCTTCCTAGCTTCCTCTTTCATCCTACCCCAAAAATGCTCAATGATGTTCATGTCTGGTGACTGGGCTGGCCAGTCCTTGAGCACCTTATTCTTCTGTGCCAGGAGGAACTTTGTTGTAGAGATGGAAGTATGAGATGGAGCACTATCCTACTGCAGAATTTGACCCCTTTTATGATTGGGAATGTACCAAACTTAACGGTTTTCTGGATCCATACGGGCTCCAGTAGGTCTTCTGCAGTATTTGCGGCGGCTGTGGTGTAATTCAACTGAAGATTCATCAGAGAAATCCACCTTTTGCCACTTTTCCAGCGTCCATCTGTTTAGCAGGCTGTGGGACTTGGCAAATGCCACACTGTTTTTTAATTGCCTTTTGTTTAGTGCTGGCTTCTGGGCACTGATTCTACCATGGAGGCCATTTCGAGACAGAATCCTACAAACTGTTCTAGTTGACACAGGGACTTGAGGTGACCAGGCCTTTTGGAGCTCTGCTGCAGTGGAAGAGGGGCTGGCTTTGGATTCCCTAACCAACAAACGTTCCTCCTGAGCAGTTATCTTGCGGGGTCTGCCGGACCTGGGCTTGTCAAAAACATCTCCAGTCTCTTCAAATCTTTTTTTTTTTTCTTTGTACTTGACGCTGAGACACATTAAAGGTGCCAGCCACCTCTGCAGTGGATCTCGTTTTCAGCCTCTTGATAATCAAGGCTTTGGTCGCAGGGTGGATTTTTGGCATGTTGTCAGAGGTCAAGTTGCAGTTCAACTGAAGGTCTGGGGTGCTGTGTTTCTTTTTATACACATCCACTAATTAACCAATCATTTAGTGAGCACAGGTGGGGATATAAACTAGGATTGGGTGCATTATATGACAAGGCGACAAAACATTTCTCTGCCAAAATCTGACTTGTGTTCATTAAGTGATCAATATTTCAGCAAATTTTCATAACCTAAACCAAATTTGGGAGGGTTTCAGCTTTCAAAAGAATAGTTTATGAAACCAATGGATGAATTTAAAGTCAGGTTATAAGCTTTTATTTACATAACATGGATAAGGACAGAACTTCTGTCAGGGACTGTACATACATAGCCCGACTCATAGGACTTATGTTAGCGTTCCAGCATAAAATCTTATTTATCAGCTACCCAGCAACTGGAAAAATACAATTTTCCCCCAAAGGAAGTTACCACCCCAATTTTTTTCTTCTCTTTAACTTATAAAAATCCAATTTGCGCAACATAAAGGCCAAAATCGGTCTTAGAAGCATCCATAAGTTAGCAACTCATTAAAACCTTGTGATTTAATGGATTCCATTTTAGAAATCCACTAGGTTTCTTTTTGCAGAATTTTCCTATCCCAGTCACCCTTTCTAGCATCCTCTTTTAGTACCTCCAAGACACAAAAGCATAATATCTCATCACCTCCATGGCATTCCCTCACATTACAGGAGATTGGGTTATCTCGCTTATGTCGTATGTCCCCCAAGTGTTCGTTGATATGCAGTCTTAATTCGTGATTTGTTTTCCCTCTATAATTAAGGGAACACACACAGGTGGCCATATACGCTACACTCCTACTGTCATGCAGCTGGTGAAATCCCTTAGAGAATTGCCTACCCGAGGATGCACTGAGAAAGAATTTAGAGGGAACAATCCACCTGCAGAAATTAGTTACCACACCTGAAGGTATCACAAATCTTCCTATCCAACCATGTACTCTCAGGTGTGGGTTTCCTGTAATGACTGTGTACCAGGCGGGCTTAAATGATGATACATGTTCCAATGACTCTTGATTTCCTTTCCTTCTTAGGTTTTGGTACTAATAAAGATCATCTTTCTCTGCCTAAAGCATATTGGTATGCTTTATTAAGGGTGTCCTCTCTCTAAATCTATTTCTTAATTTGAGAGCCTCAACTCTAAAGGTGTTTTCCTCTGACAGTTTCTTCTAGCTCTCCAATATTGTCCCTTCGGTATATCTCACCAAAGGGGAGTGGGGTGATGGCTATCCCAGATACCACCTGCAATCCTTTCTATGTATAATGCTGCTATACAGGGCCTCTACATCAATGAAATCCAGATGTGCCCCTCTCTCTGTCATTCCATCCACTTTCAAAAGCAGGTCTGAGGTGTACCTCAGATACGATGTTATCAATGGAAAAAATGCCTGTAAGATATTATTGATGTAAATGCTTACATTTTGACTGATGTAATTGATTCCGGCAATTATCGGGATTCCTTTAAGTTGATTGATCCCCATGTGCTTCTTTGGAAGCGCGTAAAATGTTGGTATAGTAGGACATTTTGGGACCAAAATTTGTGTTCTTACGGTAATTTATTACATCGATGCCATTGCATCGGAGGGACACCTTAGACTTGCTTTTGAAATTGGTTGGCTAGAATGACAGAGAAAGGGACATATCTGGCTTTGATGTAGAGGTCCTGTATAGCAGCATTATACAGAAAAAGGGATTGGAGGCAGTAGAACATTACCTCTGCAGTAGAGCCATACATTTTGATTGACACAATATCTTTGTCCTGGAATTATCATGTAATCGACATCATAATTATTTTTTATTTAACAATGAGTACATCCACCAGCTCTGGAGGACCGCGATGGGCAGTCTGTGTGTGCCCACTTATGCTAATCTCCTCCTGTGCTGGTGGGAGGAAAGCGTTATTTTTTTCTGATGAAGGCAATTGTTTGTAGGGCCGGATTGCCACATGGCATAGATATACACATGACATTTTTGTCATCTGGACGGGCACGAAAGAGGATGTTGGCCAACGGATAAAATAATTTAATAATAATTTCAATCTTAGATTCACTTTTGAGTTGAATCAGCAAAGACTCCTATTTCTGGATTTGGAGATTTCGATTGAAGACTGGGACATTCATACTAGCATGTATAGAAAACCTACTACTACGAATGGACTTCTCTGGGATAGCTATCACCCCACTCCCCTTCGGAGAGGTATACCGAAGAGACAATATTTGAGAGCTAGAAGAAACTGCTTAGATGGGGAAGCGGAGCGATATAGCGTGAAGACTGAGTTTCCAGTATTCTGATTGTATCATGTGGTAATCCTCCGGGTGCACGGCCTCTCCTGCTCTGGCAGCTGTCTCCTGCGAGTGGGGATTCCCCCTGAGCTTCAGAGGAGCAGAGCGGATGTTCCGGCCAGGCGGGACACCCACGCATTCTGGAGACCACCTTGGACACGTGCTGTGAGGGAGCTCCAGCCACAGCAGAGTTTCCTCCTCCCCGCAGCGTAGCATCTTGGGGCACACAGCGCTGCTGCACCAGTTACTGGAGGACAGGGATCAGCAGTGAGTTCCCAACAGACAGAGCCTACATTTTCCCCTCCTCCATCAGTGCCCATCATGCTGTCAGCCATCTTCTTCTCTCTACCCCTGCTCTACCCCTGCTCTCCCTGTGTGTCAAGATTTGCTCTGGAGCCAAAACCTGGGGAGCAGACCCTGGATACAGGGTGGAGGCCATTGACAGGGGAGCAGAAGTACTCCTTGGTGGACATTTGTCGCTCTTCAGCACCTGGCAAAGCATTTTTCCCTCCCCCTGCTGGTTTATAAAGAGAACTGAATAGGATAACTGAAGTGAGCACTAATATATATATATTATGAGTGCAAGCCAAAAATTACATACTATATACGGATAAGGCTGCACAGTTACATTGATCAATGCGATTGCTAAATATCTCCTTTTTCCTAATATTCATAGCAGGTATGCAATTCATTATTCACATGTTCAAATTAGCAAGTAGCATTTTTCATTGTATATTCCAATATTTGTCCATATGCTTGAGGCATTATACTATTATCTAAGTTTGATGTGCAGCCTTATCCGTATATGGTTTATAAAGAGAGGCAGGACCCAGTGATTTGCCACCACCCCCCCTCCCCACCCAGCTCCTGTACTGCTGGAATATAGAGCTTAAACACAGCTTGGGCCGTCACCTGCAAGCTTAGCCCTCACTCAGGACCATGACCTTCTGTTAATAGGACTGCGGGACTGCCATGCTTTTAAAATGGACGCTAACCCGCATTCCTGTTGTGCCCCGGCTGCTGTGCATCTAGGCCCTCTCGGGGGCCGCCAGACAGCCCCTGTATAGGGGTTCGCTCCTGGTAGTCTCTCTGGGGGGAGTCCGGTGCACGGTCCCATGGATCCTCCTTTGCACCGAACATTACAATAGGGAAGAGTTCATTACCGTTAGAGCAGTCAGATTGTGGAATGCCCTACCACAAGAGGTAGTTATGGCAGACAATATAACAGCTTTTAAAGAAAGGGCTGGAATTATTTCCTCAGTACACACAACATTGTCAGTTATAAATGATTTAGTGACAAAATGTATAATTCATGGAGTAAGGTTGAAGTAGGACCAAGGTCTTTTTTGAATCTATGTAACTATGTAAGACATCGTACTAAAGAGAATATATTCTAACTGAAATGAAGCAACTCCAATTCTTGTGCACAGAAATTTTCATTGAGAACTAAATTTTTTTCACTTGAATTGTTAAAGCATTCAGCCTGGGCATGCATGGAATCTTCATGACTTATTTGACATTCTCTTTTGTTACAAGGGATTGCTGGTCTAAACACTTACTTGGAGTAAGCCTTGGTTTCCAGAACTGCATGTGCAATAAGCTTCTGGATGTCTTCAGGAAGCAAACTCAAGTCTCCGATTACTCGTATGCAAACTTCATGTTTTTGAAGTTTATTTCTGCAGAAAATATCAATTGAAATGTAAAATGTTCAGTACTTAATTTGGTTGTACTAATAATAGTAATAATAGTAATATTAATAAAAAAATAATTTATATGATAATTCAGTAGTTTTATTAGCAATCCATTAACAGATAGAAAACAACAGCTAGTGATGAAGCATTTTTTAATGTAAAACGTAACGCAGTAACTATACTTTGATGCAGAAAACTATGTTAACACGTAACACAGTACAAGCAATTAAACTTGTCAAGTTAGATGTTAAGAAAGTTTTCTGTAAGATATCTTAAGTACAGAACGGTTCCTTCGCAGTTGGTGCTGGTGTCCTGCATTCAAATCCCACCAAAGGCAACATCTGCAAGGAGTTTGTAGGTTCTTCACGAGTTTGCGTTTGCCTCAGGTGCTCCAATTTCCTTCTACACTGTAAAGATATAGCCAAATGCAACAACAATTCTAATGGCACATGGGTATTTTGGAATTCCGACTATGACATGTTTAAATTTATTTTGTACAGCACGTGTGACAGAAATCAAAGGCTGACAATCTGTGCAAAATTTGTGAATATGTACAAAAATACTTAACAGGTTCTTACCCTCTTCACTACCTTTGATGTAGCTATATCCACTTCCTATGGTGTACAGTTACGTTATGGTAATAATGCTGCCGCAATATCTGAAGGTATCTGCTGTATTTGCAGTGCACATGGACTGGTCACCACGGAGGGGTTTTGCCACCCCCCTACAAGTACAATAACAGCAATTACAATGTTTTGGCAAATTAAATTGCTTGAAACATTAATGTCTAAGCTATGATCAGTGCTGTTACACAACAGAGTATTTTAGACTGTGCCACCACTTCTGCTTCTGATTGAAGAGCTGAAGAACAATAGATTGTTCCTGACCTATTAGTGTCTCCTGCTTTTTTTTTTCTCTAATCAACTCCGATCCCTCTCTTCCCCCTTTTACACCCTTTCTTCCTGTACCTAACCCCTTCCCCATTCCGTTGCCGAGCGCTGATCAGTACTTGATGGAACAATTTTTTTGCATTTTTTTTCCTTTGCAAATACCTTAATGTATGCATCCTGCAGCTGCTGAGCACTAATTAGTGACGCACATAACTGATTGGTATTGAGTTGTTTGTTTTTTAAAAGTGTAAAAAAAAAAAAAAAAAAAAAGAAATAAAAAGAATAATTTAAAATTAGTTAGATTTGTTGATAGGGATAGACAGGACCGTAAACAGTAATAATATGCTGTAGTACTTTGTGTACACTACAGTATTTTTTAGAAAAATATAATCACAATTAGCGTCAGATAGTTGTGGGCGCCCAGTTTTTGTTTGTATTATTTTTTTTACTTATATCTGTAATTGTATCAGAATTTTAGTGGAATTATAATACATTTTTTTTCTATTACTATATAGAATCAAAATTAGCATCAGATAGTTGCGTGCACTCAGCCGTTTATTTTCCCTGACATCCACTTAGTAATTGTAGTTTTAGAATTTTAGTGAAAAATTATTGCACTAATACTACAGTTTTTTTCAACTGCATAGAATTATAATGGGTTAATGAGGATCTGGGCTGACTTCTCTGCCTGACCCTCCCTGCCCCAGACCCTAGTTTAACACTAGAAGTCCCAGAGAGGGGTCGTTTAACATTTCTACCTTTGGAACCCAGAGACGGGTTGAATGACCTGAAGGATTTACGGGTTGAATGACCTGAAGGATTTTAGCTAACATCCTATAATCACCGTCTTTTGTTCTGTAATTAAGGCCACTACTGTCGCACCATAGGAGGTTGTTATTTTCCATTGAGTTTAGCCATTTAGTTTCTAGTTAGTTCTATTCAGTTTATTCAGTTTGATTTGACCCTCTTTCCGGACTTCAGGGGGGAGCTCGAAATTTCTGGGACTTCTAGTGTTAAAAGCTCTTCCATCTGTCTGATATTTTTTTCCCCCCCAGCAAAGCTGCACCCTCCCCATTGAAGTGCAGCCCATCCCTAGAGCCTGTAGATGACAGAGACGTCAGCCCAGTTCTCCATGAACCCATCATAATTCTATGCAGTTAAAAAAAACAAAACAAAAAAAAACAAAACTGTAGAATGATTACTGCAAATGCAAGAAGTCTTGTATACAAAATGAATGAGTTGGTGACTCTTATGTCAACCATGGATTATGATGTTGTGGGCATAAGGGAAACCTGGCTGGATAAGACAAACACAAAGTTACACCACATTCAGAAAGTACAGGACAAACAAAAAAAGGTGACGTGGTGTGTATATTTATCAAATCTAGTTTAAAACCTTTGCTCAATGATGACATTGGGGAAAGCTGCAACAATGTAGCGTCAGGATGCCTAAATGTACACCGGGAGGGCAATAAGGCCGGTTTCAGACATCCGTGTTTCAGGTACGTGTGACATCCATTTTTAAACACGGATGCCACACATACAAATGATATTCTGTCGTGTTACTCACACTGACATGTTTTCACATGGACCGTGTGACCCCTCATGGCCCCACACGCACACACTGAGACATGTCAGTTTTTTATCCGGCAGCACGAGTGTCACACGGGTCGCACAATGATGTGATACGTGTGTAAAACGTACCGCAGAAAACACAGGTTTTTGAAATAAAAAGATTTTTCTATATTCACCTGTATCCAGCATTGATTTCTTCTGCTCTGCTGCCTCCCGCTTCTGACCCCCGCTCATTATTATCATTAATTATTCACTGCACTGAAATGCTGGAAGCCGGAGCATTGGGGGACAGCGCTGGGTACAGCATCGCTAATGACAGGTGAGTTTCCAGCAAGGTCATCAGATTTCCCAATGAACTTGGAAGACAAATCTCCATCCCAGTCTCAGGTCTTTTGCAGACTCCAACAGGTTTTCTTCAAGAATGGTCCTGTATTTGGCTCCATCCATCTTCCCATCAATTTTAACCATCTTCCCTCTCCCTGCTGAAGAAAAGCAGGCCCAAACAATGATGCTGCCACCACCATGTTTGACAATGGGGATGGTGTGTTAAGGGTTATGAGCTGTGTTGCTTTTATGCCAAACATATCGTTTGGCATTGTGCCCAAATAGTTCAATTTTGGTTTCATCTGACCAGAGCACCTTCTTTCACATGTTTGGTGTGTTTCCCAGGTGGCTTGTGGAAAACTTTAAACAACACTCTTTATGGATATCTTTGAGAAATGACTTTCTTCTTGCCATCCTTCCATAAAGGCCAGATTTGTGCAGTGTACGACTGATTGTTATCCTATGGACAGACTCTCCCACCTCAGCTGTAGATCTCTGCAGTTCATCCAGAGTGATCATGGGCCTCTTGGCTGTATCTCTGATCAGTCTTCTTCTTGTTTGAGATGAAAGTTTGGATGGATGGCCGGGTCTTGGTACACTTGCAGTGGTATGATACTCCTTCCATTTTAATATGTTAGCTCGCACAGTGCTTCTTGGGATGTTTAAAGTTCTGGAAATCTTTTTGTAACCAAATCCGGCTTTAAACTTCTCCACAACAGTATCACAGACCTGCCTGTTGTGTTCATTGGTCTTCATGATGCTCTCTGTGCTTTAAACAGAACACAGACTATCACAGAGCAGGTGCATTTATATGGAGACTTGATTACACACAGGTGGCTTATATTTATCATCATCAATCATTTAGGACAACATTGGATCATTCAGACATCCTCAATGAACTTCTCGAGTGAAAGTAAAGGAGCCGAATAATATTGCACGCCACAATTTTCAGTATATTATTTTTTACAAAAGCTTAAAATAAGCAATAAATTTCGTTCAACTTTACAAGTGTGTCTTACTTGTTGTTGATTCTTCACCATAAAATGAAAAATTTTTATGTTTGAAGCCTGAAATGTGGAAAAAGGTTGAAAAATTCAAGGGGGCCGAATACTTTCACAAGGCACTACATATACAGTATATATATATATATATATATATATATATATATATATATATATATATATATATATATATATATATATATATACACACACGAAATATATGCAAAATATATACAGTACAGACCAAAAGTTTGGACACACCTCATTCAAAGCAGAGTTTTCTTTATTTTCATGACTCTGAAAATTGTAGTCACATTGAAGGCATCAAAACTATGAATTAACACATGTGGAATGAAATACTTAAACAAACGTGAAACAACTGCAAATATGTCTTATATTCTAGGTTCTTCAAAGTAGCCACCTTTTGCTTTGATTACTGCTTTGCACACTCTTGGCATTCTCTTGATGAGCTTCAAGAGGTAGTCACCGGAAATGGTTTTAACTTCACAGGTGTGCCCTGTCAGGTTTAATAAGTGGGATTTCTTGCCTTATAAATGGGGTTGGGACCATCAGTTGTGTTGTGCAGAAGTCTGGTGGATACACAGCTGATTAGTCCTACTGAATAGACTGTTAGCTGCTTTTTTCTTGCCATAATACAAATTCTAAGTAAAGAAAAATGAGTGGCCATCATTACTTTAAGAAAAATCAATTCAGACATAGAAATATACGCAAAATTGATTGCTAATAGGTTAAAAAACATATTACCGGAAATTGTAAATGACCAAATGGGGTTTGTAGAAGGCAGACAGGCACCTGATGCGACCAGAAGAATTATAAATTTGATTACCCATATTAGGAAACATAAAATACCATCTATATTATTAGCACTAGATGCAGAAAAAGCCTTTGATCGCCTCAATTGGACTTACCTTAAATTCACCCTACTAAAATTTGGTTTTGATTCCCAAGCTATTGAAGCCATTATGGCCCTTTATACTTACCCCTCAGCAAAAATGTATTCTAATAATCATTTATCCTCCACCTTTAAAATCACAAACGGAACGCGCCAAGGTTGCCCTTTATCCCCTTCATTATTTGTCTTAGCCATTGAACCTTTAGCAAAACTTTTAAGGAATTATCCCAATGTGAGAGGTATACAAACCTCTGTTCAACAACACAAAATTAGTCTATATGCGGTTGATGTCCTTCTCTCCTTATCAAGTCCAATTATCTCCATTAAAGAAACCCAAAAATTTTTAGACCAATTCTCAGCAGCCTCATACTATAAACTTAACATAGAAAAATCTAAAATTATGTCCTTTTTCCTAGATGAAGTAAGCATACATTCTATCCAATCCACTAAATTTACATGGGAAAAGGAGTCGTTTACATATCTGGGTATACAAATTACTAACAGTCTGGAAACTCTCATTGATACAAACATGAGAAATCTTACAGATATAATAAAAAATAAATCTTCCAACATTATTAAAAAAGAAATTACATAGCTAGGTAAAATTATATCCCTAAAAATGATAATACTAACAAAAATTCTATATTACTTCAGAGCGATTCCTTTAACTATCCCAGCCAAACACTTCAGTAATTTACAAGGTATACCAAGTAATTTTATATGGAATAAAAAGAAACCTAGAATTAGCAACAATGTTTTAATGAAACATAAAAAAAGAGGTGGCTAGAGTTTACCTAACCTAGTTGGCTATTATGAAACAAATATAATTAAACAAAGTCGTAATTGGATCATCAATAATTATTCAGTATCTTGGATGTACTTGGAATTATCTTTGAATAATTACTCCTCTCTAGGCCAACTTATCCTACTTCATATTCAAAACCCCAATTTACCTTACCTCCTTTCTCAACTATATCATCCACACTATTAGTATGGAAAAACCTTTGTAAAAAGAAGAAAAAAAAAACAAAAATATACTCAAATTAAACATTTCCCTATACAATTTTTGACATATTTATCAAAAACAGAAATTCCAAAACAATGGACACAACAAGGTATAAAATATATTCAGGATATACATGATGGTTCAGACTTTGTTTCATTTCTGGACCTAAAAATTAAATATAAACTACTTGACCCAGACTTTAAACTTCCGTTAACTTTGAGATATTCCCTCTCAAAACTTTTAAAAAAAAATCTGACATCCCAGAAATAGTTAGTGCTCTTTTTTTGTAATCTAAAAGACAACATTTGGAACACCAGACAACTTTATAATTTTTTCAATAATGATCTAAAATTTGAAAAGCTACATTATATGGTAAAATGGGAGAAGAATTTAAATATAGAAATTCCTAAGGAGAAATGGATTTTCTCTTTAAAAGCGACATATTCTTCTAACATTTATTCCTTATTGCACAAATCATTTTATAAGCTACTGACTCGCTGGTATTACACGCCGGCAATACTTAATAAAATGAATAATAAAATTTCCCCCCTTTGCTGGAGAGGATGTAAAAATAAAAAGGCACACTCCTACACATTCTGGGAATGCCCAAAAATACGAAACATTTGGACAGAAGCTACTAATTTGATAAATAAAATTACTCATTCTAAAATTAAAATAACACCTCAAATGGCTCTACTCTCAATGGACCTAGAATCCATTAACCCTTGTCATACTCCAATTATTATACATATTCTCCTCATAATAAAAAATTCCATTGCAGCAAATTGGAATAGTGGCAATATACCAAATATAATGGAAATTAACAACAAGCTGATACTACATCACAAATTTGAAAGGAAACCTGCTATAACTCATTCGGCTCTTACCATAAAAGATGGGGAGTATGGTTAGACAATTTAATAGATACTGGATGACTATTGAATCCCAAATATATAGGTTGACTTCTACTACTCTCTGACAGTCTTATAAATTTATAGATTTTCTCAAAGAGACTCTACTCCAAAGATACAAAAACCTCTGTTCCTCCCTACCCAACCCTCTCTCTCTTTTTCTATCTTTTCTCCTTTCATTCTTTTCTTTACTCTTATTTTTTTTTTCCCCTCCTTCGTTACTTAAGGTTAATTCTCCCTTTTACTACTTACCCTTCCCACCTTTTTTCCTTGATCTTTCCCAGGTTTGCCCCAATAAAGTTGTTCTTCCCGAATTTATCCTCCCTAACCCCTCCTTCCTTACCCCCTATATATACTAAATGGTTAATGTAAGAATACTTATAATGTAGTCGAACAAATTTACTAATGAAATTAATTCTGTTTTATTTGTTCAAATAAAAATGATTGAAAATCAGACTGGTCACGTGGTATGACGTCATTGAAGGTCCTGTAAGTCCAGCGTTGATTACCGGGCGGCATAGAAATGATTGATCGCGGAGGCAGAAGCGGCCGGGTTACAATCTGCAGGGTGACAATCTGCAGGACGCGTCGCAGGACATGTAAGTATGATCATAATGTTTTTTTCAATGTGTGCACTTTTTACAGCCCCTGGACCCAGTGGCGTAGCAAGTGCTTTTGCCGCCCGGGGAGGTTGTCAAATTTTCCCCCTTCGTTGGCAGTTGATAAGGGTACTTTCACACTTGCGTTAGTCGCAATCCACGTTAACGGCTTGCGCTGTTTCCCATAGACTTGTATAGACGACGGATTGCGACTAATGTAATGCGACTAATGACTAAACTTATGTTTATTAATTGAAATCAATGTTTGTCTCTCTCTCTCGGCGGCCGAACGATTAGCTTTTGAGAACGATCGCCCGGCTTTTGTGAACTATCAGCTGATCGCCCGGCGGCCGGCTTTTGAGAGCGATCAGCTGGGTGATTAGCTGATCGTTCACAATAGCCTGCCGCCGGTAAAACAGTTAAAAAAAAACCAAAACGTATCGTTTTTCAGCATCGGTCAGTCTCTCTCTGTCGGTGGGTCTGTCGGTCGGTCTCTCTCTCTGTCTGTCTCTCCCTCTCACCCCTCTCTCCCTCTCTCTCATACTCACCGATCACCGGCGTGGTGCTGCAAGGCTGTCACAAAGCTCCGGCGGCTTTTACTCTTTTGAAAATGCCGGCCGCTTATTATTCCATTTGTATTCCCTGCTTCCCCCGCCCACCGGCGCCTATGATTGGTTACAGTCAGACACGCCCCCACGCTGAGTGACAGCTGATTCACTGCAACCAATCACAGCCACCGCTGGGCGAATCTATATCTTGCAGAACAATAAATTAAAAAAAACTAAAAACTAAAACAAAACACGGCGTGCGGTCCCCCCCTCCCTAATTTTCATACCACACGGCTGAAGGCTGGTATTCTCAGGATGGGGAGCCCCATGTTATGGGGAGCCCCCTAGCCTAAAAATATCAGCCAACAGCCACCCGGAATTGCAGCATCCATTAGATGCGACAGTCCCGGGACTCTACCCGGCTCATCCCGAATTGCCCTAGTACGGTAGCAATCGGGGTAATAAGGAGTTAATGGCAGGCCATAGCTGCCACTAAGTCCTAGGTTAATAATAATAATGATAATAATAATAATAATAAAAAAAAAAATAGTTTTATTTCTATAGCGCCAACATATTCCGCAGCGCTTTACAATTCAGAGGGGACATGTACAGACAATTTGAGACAATACAAAATAACAAAATTAAGATACCAGGAGGAGTCAGGGCCCTGCTCGTAAGCTTACAGTCTATGAGGAAATAGGGGAGGCACAAAAGCTTGTTTAATGATTAAGGTTTATCATGGCAGGCGTCTATGAGACACCCCCATGATTAACCTGTAGCGAAAGTAAATAAACCCAAAACAACGAAAAATCCTTTATTTGAAATAAAAGACAAAAAAAACACCGTTTCCCTACTTTATTAGTCCCCAAATACCACTCCAGGTCCGGCGTAATCCACATGAGGTCCCACGACGCTTTCAGCTCTGCTACATCGGAAGCTGACAGGAGCAGCAGTAGAACACCGCCGCACCTGTGAGCTCCACGCAGAAACTGAAGTGAATCGCGCTGTCAGCAGGGACGTTACTGAGGTAGTGACGGTGTGTGCGGTGATGATGGGGGCCGTAGTGCCTGGTGGTGTGCGGTGATGATGGGGGCGGTCACTGATGATGGGTTGCTACGCCACTGCCTGGACTCAATCTGGACCCGATCTGTAACACGTGCTTTCCAGGAAAGTTTGTGATCGGGATCATGCACACGATCACTATGTGATCGGTACTATCCCCGATCTTTACAGATCGGGATCGCCCATCCCTATCCATGACTCCAACTTTGACAGAGTTTGCAAAATTCATCTGGTCACTTATCAATTGGTGTACATTCGTCAAAAGGGACATCTGTGAAGATAACACCCTAATATACTTGAAAGGAATGCTTAAATATAGCAACACTTGCCCAATAAGAGGGTTAGGTATGGAATAATATTGTACAAACAAGATTTAGGGTTTGTTTTTTTTCTTGTTTAAAGGGAAGGAGTCCTGGATTCAATCACCTGAATGCCCCCCTGTCCTGGGATTGTGAGTGGGAAAATTTTGTGGGAATTGGTGCACCGACTGCTGGATCAGGGTTATTACCTCTGCGTAGATAATTTCTACATTAGAATCCCACTCTTCAAAATCACTCTTTACCAGACCTACTGCAGCTTGCGGTACTGTGTGCAAAAAACAGAGGGGCCTCCCTAAGTCACTACATGGACAGCGGCTCAGAAAGGGTGAGAGCAGTGCCCAATGTAGCAACAAGATCCTGGTGGTAAAGTAGAAGGACGTCCTTTTACAATATATGATCCTTTTATAATACATGGTAATGATAACCCCCACCACTGTACAAAGTACATCTACACAGGTCCCCAATCCAGAAAGTGTCCTATAACACTTACGTGCTATCATAATGTGCAGGCCGAACTGGCATATTCCTTCAGTTTCAGGAAGTAGTGATCAGCACGGTGGTTCAGTGGTTAGCACTGCAGTCTTGCAGCGCTGGGGTCCTGGGTTCAATTCCCACCAAGGACACCATCTGCAAGGAGTTTGTATGTTCTCCCCATGTTTGCGTGGGTTTCCTCCCACACTCCAAAAACATACAGTTAGGGACCTTAGATTGTGAGCCCCAATGGGGACAGTGCTGCCAATGTATGTAAAGTGCTATGGACTTACTAGCACTATATAAATAAATAAATCATTATTATTACTATCATCATCATAACTACAGATGGGCTAACCCGCAGATGTTCGGCTGGACTTTTATCTCAAAGTCTGGTACGGGACCGAACTTGAACCCAAACTTCAGCTCGGAACCGAAACCCCATAAAAGTTTATGGGGACCCGAACTTGTGCGCTGTAAAATGGTAGTAGTACAGGCTAGGGGGCTTAAAAAAAAAAAAAAAGTACAATGGGGATAAAAGTAGGTCAATTAAACTTACCCTCTTTCTCCAAGTTATTAACACCAAAAACAACCCAACAGGTCCAACGTAATCCACATCACCACGATCCTGGCTCTGCTACATCTTAAGGTCGCACTGTGCAGTCACATTAGAAAATGCGACTGAGCACTGCCCCAGGAAGCCATAGCTGTGAGTAAGGACGTCAGTGAGTTCACCTGAGGTCAAAGCTGTCAGCTCCCACGGTTCCCCAGTTGTGACCTCAGGTGAATTCAATGCCAGATTACCGAAATTAGGCTATGTGCCAATGTTGAGTATTTGGTTAAGACATTTCTGCACCAAAATCTGCATCTCCTGGCAGAAAAATGCATAGACTTTTTTTGCCAGGAGATGGAGATTGCGTGAAGATATGTCTGCAACCAAAAGCTCAACATGCAACGGTAATTCAGCATTCAGCATTGAATGAGTTCACCTTAGGTGAGTTCACCTGAGGTCACAGCTGAGGTACCGTGGGAACCTACAGCTGTAACCACAGGTGAACTCACTGACGTCACCACTGACACAGCCCCATCAGTGTGTCCTTGACACCTCCGTGAGAGGTCATGTTTTCTAATGACACAGCGCACTACGACCTCAGGATGTAGAAGAGCCGGAATTCTTGTGAGACGTGTGGATTACGTCAGACCTGTAGGGGTGTTTTGGGGGTTAATAAATTGGGAAAAGATGTTTTTTTTTTTGTTTTTTTTTAATAAAGGATTTTTCTGTGTTTTGTGTTTATTTCTTTTTACTTACATGATTAGTAACAGGGGGAGTCTCAGATCCTTACCAATTACTAATCCAGGGCTTCAGGGCACCGACACCGACAGAGAGAGAGACACCGACCGAGAGAGAGAGACACCGACAGAGAGAGAGAGACACAGAGAGACAGAGAGAGAGAGAGAGACACAGAGAGAGAGAGAGAGAGAGAGACACACCGACAGAGAGACACCGACAGAGAGAGAGAGAGAGACACCGACAGAGAGAGAGACACACCGACACAGACAGAGAGAGAGAGAGAGACACACACCGACACAGACAGAGAGAGAGAGACACCGACAGAGAGACACCGACAGAGAGAGAGAGACACCGACAGAGAGAGAGACACCGACAGAGAGAGACACAGAGAGAGAGAGAGAGAGACACAGAGAGAGAGAGAGAGAGAGAGAGAGACACACACCGACAGAGAGACACCGACAGAGAGAGAGAGAGAGAGACACCGACAGAGAGAGAGAGAGACACCGACACAGACAGAGAGAGAGACACACCGACACAGACAGAGAGAGAGAGAGAGACACACCGACACAGACAGAGAGAGAGAGACACCGACAGAGAGACACCGACAGAGAGAGAGAGAGAGACACCGACAGAGAGAGAGAGAGACACCGACACAGACAGAGAGAGAGACACACCGACACAGACAGAGAGAGAGAGAGAGACACACCGACACAGACAGAGAGAGAGAGACACCGACACAGACAGAGAGAGAGAGACACCGACACAGACAGAGAGAGAGAGAGAGACACCGACACAGACAGAGAGAGAGAGAGACACCGACACAGACAGAGAGAGAGAGAGAGACACCGACACAGACAGAGAGAGAGAGAGAGACACCGACACAGAGAGAGAGTGACACCGACACAGAGAGAGAGTGACACCGACACAGACAGAGAGAGAGAGATCCAGACACCGACAGAGAGACAGACAGACAGACATCGACAAACAGACAGAGAGATATTTTCTAACCAGAAAGGAATTTACACATCTGAGCATGCTCTGCTGCTAAAAGACTGAAACGTCGACGGAATTCGTCATTTGACGGATTCAGGCGCCCATAGCCTTCCATTATAACCAACGACGGATGCCGACTGAATCCTGTGCACGGCGTTTTTTCGACGCTACAAAAAAAAAAAAAGTTACATTCTGCATTGCTTCAGCCCGGCGGTCAGTCACAAAGCAGAGGCAATGCAGGGCCATCAGTCGCAATCCGTCGTTAATACAATTCTATGGGTAAAAAATGTAATCCTGCAAAATATTTTGCCGGATACCGTATTTCCTCAAGGTGATGGATTGTGACTGATGCAAAACAACGGAAGTGTGAAAGCAGCCTAAGTGAACATTTGCTTGTGCCTACAGTTCATGAGGGGGAGGGAGGGGTCCCTCCTAGGTCTTTGAGCAGTGAAAACATATTTGCTTACGATATTTTCATGACACGTAGCAATACACAAATAATAGAAGTTATTTGGCTCGAATACTCCAAACCCGAATATTTGACTATACGCCCATCTCTATTGATCATGGACAAAATTGCAGCGATTTCTGCTGTGTGCAATTTGCTTAAAAACGAATGGAAACTGCATTTGGCGAATGTTCACACATATCTCTGGATGGCCATGGTGTAGAACAAAATTTATGGGAGAGAGAAACAGTGAATATTCATAAGATGTAACCCCTTCACGACCATGGACGGAAAGATCCGTCATGGTGCCCTAGGCCTTAACGACCAAGGACGGATCTTTCCGTCATGGCGGAATCACGGCACCGGAGCCTCCGGTGACTGCAATCGGTTAACACAAACCGCAGATTCGGGGAGGAGGGGACCTGTTCCTGACCTCAGGAGGGGTGGTGCCTCCTCCCCGGACCTACGGAGGCTGTGATTGGCTGACGAACGCCGCTCAATTAATCACAGCCACTGTAATGTTCCAGCCATTTACAGTGACTGAAACATTGAAATCCAGCCCTGACAAGTGCAGCTGTAGCACTTGCCATTGGCTGGAGCTGGGTGACCTCACTGGATCACCCTCCCCCAGCTCCAGTAGCTCTGATTGGAGAGATCGGCCTTGTGACCGATCTCTCCAATCACAGTGGACCTGTTGCCAGTGACCGCCCCCATCAGCTTCACTTCCCTGCAGCACGCCAGCACAGTGAGTGTACACAGTGCAATGGCAGGGCGACATGCTCCGGTCCTATGCTGTTATGGGACCGGAGCATGGCACCCGGAAGTTGCCGCGCTGCCATTCCACTGTATGAAACCGGCGAAAAGCCTCCCAATCCGCCGCCGCCACCCTCCATCTGCCACAGCTCCCCCCGATCTGCTGCCCGGCCCCTCCCCCTCGTGATCAGTGCCTGCCTCCTCACCTCCGTGATGTGCTGCGCGCTCCCTGTCCTACGTTATGTGCTGCCCGGCCCCTCCCCCTCGTGATCGGTGCCCGCCCCCTCTCCTCCGTTATGTGCTGCTCGCCCCCTCCCCTACGTGATGTGCTGCACGCTACCCCCACCTCTCACCCCCGTGGTCGGCTACCCGCCCCCTCCCCTGTCACCCCCGTGATGTGTGCTCCCTCACCTGTCACCCCCGTGATGTGTGCTCCCTCACCTGTCACCCCCGTGATGTGTGCTCCCTCACCTGTCACCCCCATGATGTGTGCTCCCTCCCCTGTCACCTCCGTGATCTGTGCTCCCTCCCGTCACCCCCGTGATCTGTGCTCCCTCACCTGTTACCCCCGTGATCTGTGCTCCCTCACCTGTCACCCCCGTGATCTGTGCTCCCTCACCTGTCACCCCCGTAATCTGTGCTCCCTCACCTGTCACCCCCGTAATCTGTGCTCCCTCACCTGTCACCCCCGTGATCTGTGGTCCCTCACCTGTCACCCCCGTGATCTGTGCTCCCTCACCTGTCACCCCCGTGATCTGTGCACCCTCACCTGTCACCCCCGTGATCTGTGCTCCCTCACCTGTCACCCCCGTGATCTGTGCTCCCTCACCTGTCACCCCCGTGATCTGTGCTCCCTCACCTGTCACCCCCGTGATCTGTGCTCCCTCACCTGTCACCCCCGTGATCTGTGCTCCCTCACCTGTCACCCCCGTGATCTGTGCTCCCTCACCTGTCACCCCCGTGATCTGTGCTCCCTCACCTGTCACCCCCGTGATCTGTGCTCCCTCACCTGTCACCCCCGTGATCTGTGCTCCCTCCCCTGTCACCGCCGTGATGTGTGCTCCCTCACCCGTAACCCCCGTGATGTGTGCTCCCTCACCCGTCACCCCCGTGATGTTTGCTCCCTCACCCGTCACCCCCGTGATCTGTGCTCCCTCACCCGTCACCCCCGTGATCTGTGCTCCCTCACCCCGTGATCTGTGCTCCCTCCCCTGTCACCCCCGTGATCTGTGCTCCCTCCCGTCACCCCCGTGATCTGTGCTCCCTCCCCTGTCACCCCCGTGATCTGTGCTCCCTCCCCTGTCACCCCCGTGATCTGTGCTCCCTCCCCTGTCACCCCCGTGATCTGTGCTCCCTCCCCTGTCACCCCCGTGATCTGTGCTCCCTCACCTGTCACCCCCGTGATCTGTGCTCCCTCCCCTGTCACCGCCGTGATGTGTGCTCCCTCCCCTGTCACCGCCGTGATGTGTGCTCCCTCACCTGTCACCCCCGTGATGTGTGCTCCCTCACCCGTCACCCCCGTGATGTGTGCTCCCTCACCCGTCACCCCCGTGATGTGTGCTCCCTCACCCGTCACCCCCGTGATGTTTGCTCCCTCACCCGTCACCCCCGTGATCTGTGCTCCCTCACCCGTCACCCCCGTGATCTGTGCTCCCTCACCCCGTGATCTGTGCTCCCTCCCCTGTCACCCCCGTGATCTGTGCTCCCTCCCGTCACCCCCGTGATCTGTGCTCCCTCCCCTGTCACCCCCGTGATCTGTGCTCCCTCCCCTGTCACCCCCGTGATCTGTGCTCCCTCCCCTGTCACCCCCGTGATCTGTGCTCCCTCCCCTGTCACCCCCGTGATCTGTGCTCCCTCCCCTGTCACCCCCGTGATCTGTGCTCCCTCACCTGTCACCCCCGTGATCTGTGCTCCCTCACCTGTCACCCCCGTGATCTGTGCTCTGCTCACCTGTCTCCCCCCGTGATCTGCGCTGCGCTCCCTCTCCCACCTCTCACCCTCCCCGATCTGCTGCCTCCATCTCCTGTGATCCTGCTGCTTAGATCCATCCTGTAGGGTAACTATCCCCAATCTCACCTCCCACTCCCCTTCCCTCCCATCCCCCCTTCCCCCCATCCTCTGCCACTTCTGCATCCACTGTGCCCCCTCCCATCCGCCCCCACCCTATCCCAGCTGCCGCCGTCTCACATTCACAGATGCTCCCTTTATATGCCGCTGCCCCCCCATCTGCCGCTGTTCTGATCCATCCTGTAAGTATTGTTCGTGGCTCTTTTCTAACTATCCCCAATCGCATCTCCCACTCCCTCTCCCCCCCCTCCCATCCCCCCCTTCCCCCCATCCTCTGCCGCTCCTGCATCAACTGCGTCCTCTCCCATCCGCCCCCACCCTATCCCAGCCGCCGCCGTCTCACATTCACAGATGCTCCCTTTATATGCCGCTGCCCCCCCCATCTGCCGCCCCCCATCTGCCGCTGTTCTGATCCATCCTGTAAGTATTGTTTGTGGCTCTTTTCTAACTATCCCCAATTGCATCTCCCACTCCCTCTCCCCCCCCCTCCTCCCCCACCTGCCTGCCGTCAAGTGCTGATCAGCTACGTGATTGGCTGATCAGGTACGTAATTGTTGCTCTAGTTTTTGCTTTTTTTTGTGCACCCCAAATAAAAAAAACAAAAACAAAACATGAACAATTAGGTACCTGATCAGCAATCGTCCTGCAGTCGTACTCGACTTTGGACATGACTTCTTTTTTCCATCCCACCTAGTCCCCCCCCCCCCTTTTTTGCAGAACATTTGTGCGTGCGCCCTATTTTTTTTATATGCCATGGGGGTCTAGTTTCCAAAATGGGGTGACATGTGGTGGAGCTCCACTGTTTCGGTACCTCAGGAAGTCTCCAAACACAACATGGAATACGCTAATTATCCCAGACAATTTTCCGTTTGAAACATCAAATGACGCTCCTTGCATTCTGAGCCCTGCTGTGCACCCAAACATTTGATTTCCACCACATATGAGGTGTCTGTGTACTCAGGAGAAATTGCACAATACATTTTATGGTGCAATTTTTCCTGATACCCTTGTGAAAAAAAAGCTACCTGGTTGAAGTAACAATTTTGTGGTAAAAAAAAATTTTTTTATTTGCACGGCTCAACTCTATTAACTTTTGTGAAGCCCCCAGAGGTTCAAAGTGCTCAATAAACATCTAGATAAATTCCATGAGGTGTCTAGTTTCCAAAATGGGGTCACATGTGGGGGAGCTCCACTGTTTCGGCACCTCAGGGGCTCTCCAAACGCAACATGGTGCGGCTAACGATTCTAGCTAATTTTCTGTTCAAAAAGTCAAATGACGCTCCTTCCCTTCAGAGTCCTGCCGTGCGCCCAAACAGTGTTTTTTCGCCACATATGAGGTATCTGGGTGCTCAGAAGATATTGCCCAACAAATTTTGGGGGTTCATTTAATCCTGCTACCCTTGTGAATATGCAATATTTGAGGCTAAATTAACATTTTTGTTGCAAAAAGTAAAATGTTCATTTTTTCCTTCCACATTGCTTTAGTTACTGTGAAGCAGCTGAAGGGTTAATAACCTTCTTGAATGTGGTTTTGAGTAGCCTGAGGGGTGCCGTTTTTGAAATGGTGTCACTTTTGGGTGTTCTGTGTCATGTAGACCTTTCAAAATCACTTCAAATGTGATGTGGTCCCTAAAAAATGTGGCTTTGTAAATTTTGTTGTAAAAAGGAGAAATTGCTCATAAACTTTGAACCCCTATAACTTCCTTAAATTTTTTTTTTTCCCCCAAATTGTTCTGATGTAAAGTAGACATGTGGGAAATGTTATTTATTAATTATTTTGTGTCATACGTCTCGGTTTTAGAGCATAAAAATTAAAAGTTTGAAAATTACAAAATTTTCGCGAAATTTCCGTTTTTTTCCACAAAGAAACGCAAAAAATATTGGCCTAAATTTACCACTAACATGAAGCCCAATATGACACGAGAAAATCTCAGAATCACCGGGATCCGTTGAAGCGTTCCAGAGTTATAACCTCAAAGTGACACTGGTCAAAATTGCAAAAAATGTCCTGGTCTTTAGGGTCAAAATAGGCTTGGGGCTGAAGGGGTTAATGAACGGATCAGGAAGCAGTGTGACTGCACTGCATGTTTACTTAAAAAAAAAAAAGACTGATGACACATCCTAACTTTTTAATGTGAACAGGTGCAAACTGAATATGAAACATAGTAACAAAAAGGAGACATTTGCACACTGCAGTGCTAAGATATGTGAAACTATGAATATGGGAATATAGACATGCATTACGGCTATGAAAAAACATGTAAAAATTGAGATACTTAGCACACAAAATTAGCCAGATTTGATGTGACCCCAACATCCAGCGGCAAGGCGACCTCATTCTTGTTGGGTCCCTATCAAAATAATGCCTCTGTTTGGGTTAAAAAAAAAACAAACTACAATTTATGGGCAGACAGGAACCTGCAAATAGAGAATTAAAATCGCCTGAGGCTGAAGAGCAGAAGTGCTCAATCTGAAGGCATAACCCTGTAATCTAAAAAAAAAAGACTGATGGCACATCATATCTTTGTAAAATGTGAACAGGTGCAAACAGAATATTAAACATAGTAACAAAAAAGAAACCGTAGCACATTGCAGTGCTAAATTTTTTCATAGCAGTAATGCATTCTGAGTGGGCGAAGCTGCAAGTCAAGTGTGGCTGCAAGGTAAGTGTGTAGCATAGTTAAACACAATAACATAGCTTGACACATGAACATAGTTTGGTGGTATCCTAACTTTTCATTGTTTTTATCTGTACCATTCATTCCCATTTAATATGTGTTCCATGGACAATGCTACCAAGTGTGCGTCTTGTGAAATGTATGCATGCCTTGAACAGCCGTTCGAGGGTGAATATGTCTGTGCTCGATGCCAGTGTGTTATATATTTGGAAGCCCAGGTAATGGATCTAAATAAGCAGCTTCGAACACTCAAGAGCATTGCAAACCTGGAGAGGAGTTTAGAGCTCACTTAGCATGCGCTGGCTGGGGCCAGCGATATGGTAGAGGGTGGAGGTGGGATATTTCAAATCCCAAAAGTAAGTAGCTGGTTAACAGTTAGAAGGAGTAAAAGGAAAAAAAAAAAAGTGTCTGGGAGCCTAATCCTGACCTGGCAGAACCTAATAAATATGCCTGTCTGGCTGATATTGGGGATGCAGTGCCAGGACTAGGATTACTACAGCAGGATGTTGCTTCTAGCAACCAGGAAAACAACTGCTGTAGGCGAGACAGATGTTGGTGGTAGGGGATTCTATAATTAGGTGGTCAGACAAGGTCATCTGTCACCGAGACCAGTGATGCCAGAACAGTGTGTTGTCTGCCGGGTACTCCGGTTCGGCATATTGTGGATCAGATAGACAGATTGCTGGGAGATGGCTGGGGAAAACACAGTGGTCATAGTGCACATTGGTACTAATGACAAAGTTAGAGGCAGGCGGAAGGTCCTTAAAAATGTTTATGGGAAACTAGGAGAGAAGCTGAAGTCCACGACCTCCAAGGTGGTGTTTTCAGAAATACTACCGGTGCCATGAGCGTCACTAGAAAGACAGTGGGAGCTTAGGGAGATAAATACGAGGCTTAGAAATGATGCATGAAGTGCATGAAGGAGGGGTATGGGTTCACGGAGAACTGGGCCGACTTCTCTGTTGGCTCTATGGTGGGGATGGGCTGCAAGTCAATGGGGAAAGTACAGCTTTGATGGGGAAAAATGGTCAGAGGGATGGAGGAGCTTTTACATTAGGATCTGAGGGGAGGAAGGGTAGTTGTGCAAAAAATATAGAGTACACAAAGATTGAGACAGTAGAGGTCAAGGCAGATTCAACGGGGGCAGGAACATGCAAGGAAAGTAGGGAGACAAGGAGTAAGAAACATGTTAATAGTATTAAATGTCTGCTGGCAAATGCAAGAAGTCTTGTAAACAAAATGAATGGAATTGGAGACTCTTATGTCAACAATAGATTACGATGTGGTTTGCATTATGGAAACCTAGCTGGATGAAAGCCATGACTGGGCGACAAACGTAGAGAGTTATACTATTTTCAGGAAGGACAGGAAAGACAAAAAAGGTGGTGTGTATATTAAATCAAATCTTACCTAAGACCTGTGCTTAATGACAACATTGGGTGGAGCTGCAACAATATAGAGTCAGTATGGGTAAACGTACATGAGGAGGGGAGTAACAGAAAGCTGCTAATTGGAGTTTGTTTTACGCCTCCTAACATACCTGAATAAAAAAAAAAAATAAAAAAAAGGTCCGTGGAGCCTCTGTTAGGAGTCTCGACACAGAAAATAGCCAGATATCCCTCCAAGAAGGACCCAGCAAAGGAGTGGCTCTTTTTAAGGAGACCACCATATTAAGTGGCCCATTTAGTCAATATCCAACTCTTTAATGAGCTTAAAGATATGACAAGGGAAATACCAAGGCCAGGTATCCATCCACAGACAGCTGTTTCAGGGTATTGCCCCTCATCAGTGTGGAGTAGGATTCTGGCTAGGTGGGAGCAATGCACCTAGGATTTCACTGTGTTTAGCACCTTTGCTGGCTGCCGGCAGGGTTTTCTCTGGCTGCTCTCCCCGAGATCAGTGATTATTTTCTCTTGCTGGTCTACTAGGCATTGCTCCCACCTAGCCAGAATCCTACTCCACACTGATGAGGGGCAATACCCCGAAACAGCTGTCTGTGGATAGATACCTGGCCTTGCTATTTCCGTTGTTATATTTTTAAACTCGTCACAGAGTTGGATACTGACTAAATGGGCTACTTAATATGGTGGTTATGGTGGTCTCCTTAAAAAGAGCCACTCCTTGGCTGGGTCCTTCCCGGAGGGATATCTGGCTATTTTCTGTGTCGAGACTCCTAACAAAGGCTCCACGGACCTTGATTTGCATACTTCCCAAGGGGCAATGCACCTAGGATTTCACTGTGTTGAGCGACTTTGCTGGCTGCCGGCAGTGTTTTTTCTGGCTGGTCTCCCCGAGATCAGTGATTGTTTTAACATACCTGAACAGGTGGAAGGTAAAATGCTGCAACAAACTGAAAAGGCAGCTACTAATAATAATAATAATAACAACAACTGGGTCCTTATTATTAGGAAATTCAACTATCCAGACATTCAGTGGGACACAGAATCTTCGGGTTGTGCTTAAAGGGAAGGTGTCGCCCCAAAAAGAAAAAAAAAATTTCTTCAATAACTGAAAAAATGTAAAAGTATTAATGTTTTAATGTTTTGTTTAAATATTATGTTTTTAATTGAACAAAATATAACAAAAACAAATTAAAAAGTTTGATATTTTACACTGTTAAACACTAGGGGGAGCAGCTGCTGAAATCCTACAGAAATCCTACTGTAGAACTAGCTCACATTACAACTGCAGTAAAAGTGGGCAGAATCTGCCCTCCGGTGTGTGATGTCACAGCTCCCACTCCAAATCTGGTGTTTCTAAAAGGAAAAGGGAAGATGAATTTTAGGGACACAGTGTGGAGCCATTTTGTTGGAGACCACAAATGTCTAAAGTGTCACCAAGGACAGCTGCATAGTACTCCCCACATAGCGCTCTGCATGCCCCCAGTCCAGCAATACTCTGCCACATGCACGCCCACCCACAATGTTCTGCCACATGCACGCACACAGACAATGCTCTGCCACAAGCGTGCCCGCACGCAATACTTTGCATGCATACACGCCCGCACACAATGCCCTGCATGCACTGCTCTGCATGCACGCTATCCTCTGCATGCCTGCAAGCAACGCCCACACGCAATACTCTGCATGCATGCCCACAGCGGCAAGGAAAGCGGGGGGGGGGGGGGGGGGGGAAGGCAGGCAGCGGCGGCAGCGCGGATGTGGGGAGAGCGGGGGGGTGTCATTGGTGACGGTAGCAGCGGCTCGGGGGGTGGGAGGAGCGGGGGGTATCATTGGAGACGGTAGCAGCGGCTGCGGGGGGAGGGGCGCCGGTACTCACACAGGCCCAGCAGGTGACGGGGGAAGTGCAGCACACAGTATATGCTGTGAGCACAAAGATGGTGCTGATCTCCTCCCTCTGCTGTGATCTGGACAGCCCAGGGGGCGCGCGTCCAGGTCACAGCAAGGAGCTGTCCTGTATTAAGTATAGAGTCGGAGTCCAACCATCAGAGTGAATGCACAGGGGGCTGCAATAAAAGAGGTGAGTAACTGTCGTTAGTTACACACAGCACATCCAAGATGGCAGTCCCCAGTACGTCAGTAAAACGATAATTAAATAAAAAATAAACAAACAGTGAATTTAATTTTGTATTAAAAATACTTGCTTTCATAATCACTATTAATGCAAAAATAAAAAACGCAGCACCTTTTCTTTAAATCTGTAATTTCTTATCTACAAGTCAAGACATTTATCTCTCTCTCAGATGGTAGATTAACCAAGGGGAAATCATTTGATAGACCTGGGCCTGTCAAATAGACATGATACAATTTCAGATGTACAGGTCCAGGAGCACTTGAGCACCAGCAATCATTATATGGTTAGCTTCAAAGCAATATTCAATAAAAATTTGAAACGAGAAATGCTAAAACCTGGAATTTTATGAATGCTGATTTCAACAAATTAAGGAAAAAGCTTAATTGTGTAGATTGGCACAATGTCATGGTACCTGGGGATACCGGACATAAAAAGGGGTAAGTTTAAGGATAGAATTGCCAATGACATTAAAATAAATTCCAATTTTTTTTTATAAATAGATTAATGCCAAAAGGAAAACAAAAGGATGGTATCGGCCCATTAAAATATAATAACAGGTTAATTATAGACGACAAAGAAAAGACTGAGATATTTAACAGGCACTTCTCATCTACGTTCACCAAGGAACTGACTGATCCAGTGATGATTCAACAAGTCAAAAATCAAAGTTCACAACCTTATATAATTTATTAAACACAAGAAGTACGCCTGCGTCTGAGTAAATTAAACATTGACAAATCCTCCGGGCCAGATGGCATTCATCTACGAATATTGAGGGAATTGAGCTCAATAATTAACAGACTGCTGTATTTAATCTTCTTAGACTAAAGGTACCGTCACACTAAGCGACGCTCCAGCGATCCCACCAGCAACCTGACCTGGCAGGGATCGCTGGAGCGTCACTACATGGGTTGCTGGTGAGCTGTCACACAGGCAGATCTCACCAGCAACCACTGACCAGCCCCCAGCGACGCGTGGAAGTGATGCTGCGCTTGGTAACTAAGGTAAATATCGGGTAACCAACCCGATATTTACCTTGTTTACCAGCACACACACCGCTTAGCGCTGGCTCCCTGCACTCCTAGCCAGAGTACACATCGGGTTAATTACCCGATGTGTAGTCTGGCTATGTGTGCAGGGAGCCGGCACTGACAGCGTGAGAGCTGCGGACGCTGGTAACGAAGGTAAATATCGGGTAACCAAGGAAAGGGCTTCTTGGTTACCCGATATTTACATTGGTTACCAGCGTCCGCAGAAGCCGGATCCCTGCTCACTGCACATTCAGTTGTTGCTCTCTCGCCGTCACACCCAGCGATGTGTGCTTCACAGCGGGAGAGCAACAACTAAAAAATGGTCCAGGACATTCAGCAACAACCAGCGACCTCACAGCAGGGGCCAGGTTGTTGCTGGATGTCACACACAGCAACATCGCTAGTAAGTTGTGCCTCAGCAGCGATGTTGCTAGCGATGTTGCTTAGTGTGACGGTACCTTTACTTGTAACAGGGTTGGTGCCTCAGGATTGCTGATGTGGTAACAATATTTAAGAAAGGTAAGAGGGTGGATCCAGGCAACTAACATCCAGTAAGCCTGACATCAGTAGTGTGCAAAGTTTGAGGGCATTTTAAGGGATGACATGAAAAAATATATTGCAGAAAATAATATAATAACTGACAGACAGCATGAATTCATTAAAGATAAGTCATGTCTAACCAACATGTTGGGGTTGTATGAGGAGGCAAGTGCAAATCTGGATATTGATAATGCAGCTGATGTGACTTATTTGGACTTTGCAAAGGCATCTGATACTATACCACATATAGCTTTATACTAAAGTCCAGAAGCAGGGACTATGGGAAACCATATGCAAATGGGTAAGGAATTGGCTAAAAGATAGGAAACAAAGTAGTTATAAATGGTATATTCTCTAAATGGGCTATAGTCAGCAGTGGGGTGCCGCAGGGATTTGTGCTAGGACCAATTATTTTAAATTTCTTTATTAATGACCTTGTGGATGGGATTGATAGTGTCAGTCTTTGCTGAGGACACCATACTATGTAGGATATTAAAAACTGACCTTGGTAGTATAATATTACAAAATTATCTGAATAAGATATTGGAATGGGTAGTCACTTGGCAAAATGAGATTTAATGTTGATAAATGCAAAGTAATGCACCTAGGACGGAGTAATCCTATAGCTCCATATAAATTAAATGGAAGTAAACTCGGGACTACAGAACAGGAGAAGGACTTGGGTATTCTCATTACTAATAAGTTGAGCAGCAGAACTCAATGTCAAGCAGCAGCTTCAAAAGCAAACAAGATTTTTTGGTGTATAAAAAGAGATTAGATCCCGTGATCCCAACGTATTGTTACCCCTCTATAAATCAGTTGTAAGGCCACATCTAGAATATGGGATCCAGGTTTGGGCTCCACATTTCAAAAAGGACATTCAGAAGTTAGAGTCAGTTCAAAAGCAGGTAACTAAACTACTACAAGGAATGGAAGGCCTCCCTCAGAGATCTCATTTACATGTATAAATACATGTGTGGTCAATATAAAAGGACTGGCACATGACTTAAGCTATGTGCGCACGTTGCGGGTTTTTTTTTCGTGTTTTAAACTGCACCGTGTCAATGACAAACTGCATGCTTTTGCTTCCCTAGCAAAGTCTATGAGAAATCAGAATTTATTTGTCATATATTTGTCAAAATCTGTGACAAAAAAAAAAAAAAAAAGCAGCATGTCAATTTTTTTTGCGTTTTTGTCACGTTTTGTCACCCATACTACTCAGAGGGGATGAAAAATGGATGGCAAAACGCATGATTATCAATAGGTTGCGTTTTGTATACAATGTACCTGCGTTCTTGTCACAAAAAATGCTGGTCACCCACTTTGTTCCAGGATAAAAAAAAAAAAACACAAAACATTGCAGGAGTGAAAATCTCTCTCTGCTTCATACTCACCGATCACCGGTGCGGCTGTCACACTGCTCCTGCAGCCTCTTCTTCCCAACTCGCTCATTAGCCTCATTACATATTCACTGCCCCCGTTCATTAGGCTCATACATATTCACTGCTTCCTTGTCTGTGATTGGTTTCCGTCAGACACACCCCTACGCTGAGTGACAGCTGTCTGACTGCAACCAATCACAGCTGCCGGTGGGCAGGTCTATATTGTACAGGAAAATAAATAATTTAAAAAAAAAGCCAAAGTAAAGCCTCACAGCTGAGGGCTGGTATTCTCAGGCTGGGGAGACCCACGTTATTGGTGCCCCCCAGCCTAAAAATATCAGCCAGCAGCTGCCCAGAATTGCAGCATCCATTAAGTGCGACAGTCCCGGGACTTTACTCGGCTCTTCTAGATTACCCTGGTATGGTGGCAATCGGGGGAATGAGGGGTTAATGGCAGCCCATAGCTGCCACAAAACCCTAGGTTAATGATGTCAGGCGTTTATGAGACAGTGCACATTACTAACCTGTAAGTGAAAGTAAATAACCACAAAAAGCCAAAAAATCCTTTATTTGAAATAAAATAAAAATCCACCGTCTTTCACCATTTTATTAACCCCCAAACACCCCACCAGGTCCAACGTATCCAAACGAGGTCCCATGGCGATTCAGCTTTGCTACATCTGTCGTGTCACAGTGAGCGGCCATACAGCAGGACTGCCAGCTGTGAGTGCAGACAGAGCCACGCGATCAGAAAGAACTCGGGTGAACCCGATGTTACAGCTGCGGGTCCTGCAGTATAGCATGTGTCGTGGCAGTGACGTCAGGGGTTCACCGCTGTGAAGTTCAGGCTGCAACTTAAGTGAGCCGCGCCATCAGCAGTGACATCACAGCGGAGAGTCCTCTACCTGTGGCTCACTTCAGTCGCGGGCTGACTTGCGGTTACAGATGGAGGACTCACCTGTGACTGGAAATCATCTGAGTGACAGCACCGCTGATTGCGCTGCTCACTTCAGTCGCTCGGGTGATTTGCAGTAACAGGTGGATGATTCCAGCTGTGGCTAACCTGAGTGACGTCACCGCTGCTTGCGCAATTAACTTTAGTTGCTACGTGGAGCTCATAGCGGGCAGTCTTGTTCTATGGTGCTCGCTGTGACAGGACAGGGAAGTAGCCATGCTGGAAGCATCATGGGACCACCTGTGGAGTACCTTGGACATGGAGGGGTGTTTGGGGGGTTAATAAAGTGGTGAAAGAGGGTGCTTTTTTGCCTCTTATTTCAAATAAAGGATTTTTTGTTAGTTTGTGTTTATTTACGATCACTTAGAGTAGTGATGGGGGTGTCTCAGACGTCTGCCATCACTAAGGTAGGGCTTAGCAGCAGCTCTGGGCTGTTATTAACTCCTTATTACCCCAACTGCCACCACACCAGGGCAATGGGAAGAGCTGGACCATCTTATGGATGCGCCACTTCTGGGGTGGCTGTGGGCTGCTATTGTTACTCTGGAAAGGGCCAGATAACGATGGCCATTCCCACCCTAATATTATCAGCCCCCAGTTGCTGTACCTTGGCTGGAGGGGACCCCACGTCATTTACAAAAAAAAAAAAAAAAAGCGTTGGATCCCCTCTATTTTCCACAACCAGCCCTGCCGTGCGCACAAACAGTTGAATTCCATCACATATGAGGTATCTGCTTACTCAGGAGAAATTGCACAATAAATATTATGGTCCATTTTTCCTGTTGCCCTTGTAAAAAAAAAAAAAAAGCTACCTGGTTGAAGCAAAAATTTTGTGGGAAGAAGAAAATAAAAAATTTTATTTTCACAGCTCAACGTTATCAACTTCTGTGAAGCCCCTGGGGGCTCAAGGTGCTCACCAAACATCTAGATAAATTCCTTCAGGGGTCGAGTTTCCAAAACGGGGTCACTTGTGGGGGAGCTCCATTGTTTAGGCACCTCAGGGTGGGTCTCCAAATGCAACATGTCATCCACTAATGATCCCAACCAATTTTGCTGTCAAATGGCGCTTCCCTTCTGAGCCCCGCTATGCGCCCAATTACTTTCCACCACATATGAGGTATCGGCATACTCAGGAGAAATTGCACAATACGTATTATGGTGCATTTTTTCCTGATACCTTGTGGGAAAAAAAAGCTAGCTGGTTCAAAGAACAGTTTTGTGGTAAAAAAAAAAAAAAAAAAAATGGCTCAACGTTATCAACTTCTGTGACCCCCCTCGGGGGTTCAAACAGCACACCAAACATCTAGATAAATTTCTTGAGGGCTCTAGTTTGCAAAATGGGGTCACTTGTGGGGGAGCTCCATTGTTTAGGCATCTCAGGGGGTCTTCAAACCCAACATGGCGTCCACTAATGACTCCAGCTAATTTTGCATTCATAAATTCGAATAGCGCTACTTACCTTCTGATGAGATCTGCCGTACACCCAAAACAATTGATTTTTAGCACATATGAGGTATCCGCGTACTCAGGAGAAATTGGACAATAAATTGTATGGTGCACTTTCTCTTTTCTCCCTTGTGAAAATGCAAAATCTTTTTGTGTAAAAAAGTAAAGATTTTCATTTTTTTCTTACACATTGCTTTGGTTCCTGTAAAGCGCCTAAATGGTTAATAAACTTGTTGGATGTGGTTTTGAGCAGTGGAAGGGGTGAAGTTTTTAGAATGGTGTCACTTTTGGGTATTTTCGGTCACCTAGGCCTCTCAAAGTCACTTGAAATGTGATGTGGTCCCTAAAAAAATGGTTTTATAAATTGTTGGAAAAATGAGAAATTGCTGATGAACTTTGACCACTCCTAACTTCCTAATGAGAAAAAATTTGTCAAATTGCGCTGGTGTAAAGTACACATGTGGGAAATGTTATTTAGCAACTATTTTGTGTGACATATCTCTCTGATTTATGGGCATAAAATTTCAAATTTTGAAAATTACAAAATTTACCAAATTTGCACAATTTTCACAAATAAACGCAAAAAATGTCAGCCTAAATTTACCACTATCATGAAGTATAATAGGTCACGAAAAAACAATGTGAAAATCGCTAGATCCATTGACGTGTTCCAGATTTATAACCTATCAAAGTGACAGTGGTTAGAATGGCAAAAAATGGCCCGGTCATTAGGGTGTTTTAGTGGCCGGGGGTGAAGGGGTTAAAGGGCTTCCTTTCAGAAAAGATTGTAAACTCCTCCCACCAAGCTACATATAATAATGCTAGTGAAGGGGAGAACAGAGCCAATCGGTGCTCCCCTCACCTGCAAAAAGAAATCGTTTTTGAACATGAAAAAATTGTGATGAAGTAGAAATTCAGTACCCTGCAAAATCATCTCTTAACTCCATACTATAGGCACTATAATGTTGCAGATGATATGTAATGGTCGTAATTTCTGAATCATGTGGTATGCTAGAAAATAGGTTATGAATATCACAGGAAAAAAAACGCATATCACTGTTCATTGAATATTGTTGGCGTGTGCATCCTTAAGTGTGGATAGCACGGCACAACCAGCTCTTGAGCCCTCTCGGGCAGGGACCTCTATCCTCCTGTACCAGTCTGTACCTTGTATTGTTTGATTATTGTACTTGTCCCTATTATGTATACCCCTTTCACATGTAAAGCGCCACAGAATTGATGGCGCTATAATAATAAATAATAATATTATCCAGTACCCCAATTACTGAGCTGGTATCTTTCAAGAAACCTGGGGTTCTCCCAATAAGGGTCTGGAGGTGGTGATCAACCCACCTACTGAGCCCCTCACTGAGAGATCCTATACTGGAAATAATAAGATGCAATGGAGAAGGAAAAATTCCCTGGGAAGACCATGAAATATTGTAAAATAGATCTTTTAGTTTTATTGTCAATTTATCTCACCTTCTTCAACTAGTTTAATGAGAATTTCCCTGAAATTATCAGTAGGATAGGATCTGATCTTATTGGCATGCACAGTACAGACCAAAAGTTGGACACACCTCATTCAAAGGGTTCTCTTTATTTTCATGACTCTAAAAATTGTAGATTCACACTGAAGGCATAAAAACTATGAATTAACACTAGAAGTCCCAGAGAGGGGTCATTTAACATTTCTACCTTTGGAACCCAGAGACGGGTCGAATGACCTGAAGGATTTTAGCTAACATCCTATAATCACCGTCTTTTGTTCTGTAATTAAGGCCATTACTGTCGCACCACAGGAGGTTGTTGTTTTCCATTGAGTTTAGCCATTTAGTTTCTAGTTAGTTCTATTCAGTTTATTGTATTTGTTATTAGTTTGGACTAAGAGGGGGCATTTGACCCTCTTTCGGGACTTCGGGGGGGGGGGGGGGGGGGCGCTCGAAATTTCTGGGACTTCTAGTGTTAAAACATGTGGAATGAAATACTTAAAGTGTGAAACAACTGAAAATATGTCTTATATTCTAGGTTTTTCAAAGTAGCCACCCTTTGCTTTGATTACTGCTTTGCACACTCTTGGGATTCTCTTGATGAGCTTCAAGAGGTAGTCACCGGAAATGGTTTTACAGTCTTTAAGGAGTTCCCAGAGATGCTTAGCACTTGTTGGCCCTTTTGCCTTCACTCTGCGGTCCAGCTCACTCCAAACCATCTCAATTGGGTTCAGGTCTGGTGACTGTGGAGACTAGGTCATCTGGTGTAGCACCCCATCACTCTCCTTCTTAGTCCTTACACAGCCTGGAGAAAAATAAATGATGGTCCAACTAAACGCAAACCGGATGGAATAGCACGCCGCTGCAAGATGCTGTGGTAGCCATGCTGGTTCTGTATGCCTTCAATTTTGAAAAAATCCCCAACAGTGTCAGCAGCAAAACACCTTCACACCTCCTCCTCCATGCTTCACGGTGGAAACCAGGCATGTAGAGTCCATCTACTCACCTTTTCTACAAAGACACGGTGGTTTGGATCCAAAGATCTCAAATTTGGACTCATCAGACCAAAGCACAGATTTCCACTGGTCTAATGTCCATTCCTTGTGTTCTTTAGCCAAAACAGGTCTCTTCTGCTTGTTGTCTGTCCTTAGCAGTGGTTTCCTACCAGCTATTTTAGCATGAAGGCCTGCTGCACAAAGTCTCCTCTTAATAGTTGTTCTAGAGAGGAGAAGGTGTGTCCAAACTTTTGTTCTGTACAGTATCTCTATCATTTAATATTTCATATACCTGCTTTTCATAGAGGCCAGAATCCAGCACCACTATACATCCTGCCTTATCCGATTTGTTTTATAACAAGATTAGTATTTTTGCTCAAAGAAGAGATAGTCTTCCACTCATCCTCTAGTAAATTATGTTGTTTGTATTGCGGATTTTTAGAATTATTGTAAAGTTCTTTCAAATCCCTTTCTACCATATTCTGAAAAATATTTAATAGATCACTCCTCAACTCCCTAGGAAAATAAAAGGGGTTAGATACACAATAGTCTGATTAATCTATCTCAATATCACCTTCTCGGGTGCTTTCATAACATAGACCTTCAAAAGGGAAGTCTAGTATACGGTTTCTGAAAAGTAAATTCCTGAAAAGCAAAATCATTACACATATTAGTATCCTCCGCAGGAGGCTCTTGTAGGTCTTCTTCAAAAAAAGGGTCTCTTGACAGTCAATAAACGTGAACATTTGTTTACATCCAATAGGGTCTGGAACAAAGCAAAGTCTTGAAAAGGAACAAAGTTCATACCCTTATTTAACACTTAATTGGTGGTCAGATAATATGGTCCTTGTTAAAACCACAACTGTTGAATTTTCCCCATCTTGACAAACATCTATTGTTTCACCCTCCTGGAGTGTCTCGGTGGATAGTACCTCTAGTTAAAATTTTTATTATTTTTTTTTTTTTTTGACCGCCTCCGCCTTATGCATTTTTTTTGACCTAGTGAAAATACCGCTATTTGATACACGATACTCTCCATCAGTAGCAGTCATTTCACCAGTTTATTCAGACGTTTCCCCTTCACTAGCGGAAAAAGTTACTTTTTTGGAAAATAATTACCTCTTGCATGAAATCTAGTTTGTTTTTAGTATAACCAATTACCTCTCTTTTCCACTGATTACACTCTATCCAACTTGTAGTCCAAACAGTCTCTATTGAATTTCCTCTTTTTCAGTTGCCTATTATCCTCCATTTTCTTCAAACTGATAGTTTTTCATCCAATTTTTATTATAATCAGTGTCTCTTTACATTTTGATATGGACAATTATAAAATTATCAGTATCTGTTTTTAATGCATCCAATCTCACCTCTTCTACTTTTATTATGAGACACTACTTTTTTGGAACAATCTGATGTTATTCCAGTCACGGAGGAATTTTTCGGAAAATACATACCGTATTTTTCAGACCATAAGACGCTTTTTCCCCCAAATGTTGGGGGAAAGTGAGGGGTGTGTCTAATGGTCTGAATATAGAGCTGCGGCCGGGAATGAGGGTGCTGCGGTGGAGCAGGTCATCGGCGGCACAAGCAGGCTGTAGCAGCGCCTGCCGTGACCACGTGGGCCCACTCATTACATATGCACGCCCATCATCTCTCAGAGCTAAAACCGGCGCTGACAGGTGGGCGGGATGATGGCAGGGTGTGTGCGCATAGTAAACAGCCGTCCATGATCACAACTGGCAACTACAGCCTGGAGTGATCATGTGCGGCTGTATTCACTGTTCTCCGCACATCATCATCAGCGCGGGGTGCAGTGAATCAGTATACATACTCACCATTCCCCTGCAGCACCGCGATGTCCTCCTGTCTGTGCCAGTCAGCTGATCTGTGTAGAGAGCGGTGAGCACAGTGATGACGTCATCGCTGTACGCGTCGCTAGTCACGCAGGTCAGCTGACCGGCACAGACAGAAGGACATCGCGTTCTGCAGGGAAGTGACCGGTGACGGCTCCACACTCCAGCGGCGTTGCTGCAGCTACAGACAGGGGGAGAAGCAATGCTGCATGGAGAGAGAAAAGGTGAGTATAAACGTTTTGGTTTTTTTTTGTGTATGATACAGAATACATGCCATACACCAGGATGGGGGGGGTATATAGCAGGATGGCTGGCGGTGTATATAGCAGGATGGGAATATACAGCAGGATGGGAATATACAGCAGGATAAGGGAATATACAGCAGGATAAGGGAATATACAGCAGGATAAGGGAATATACAGCAGGATAAGGGCATATACAGCAGGATAAGGGCATATACCGGGATGGGGTACATATACACGGCAGGAGTATCATTACCAGGATGGGGTAACTTAGAGAATTTGGGGACATTACCCCCATAACAGTGTCAGCAGCAGATCCTCACCCCATAACTGTGTCATGACCACATTTTTTGCTTAATATTTTATTTTCCTATTTTCCTTCTCTAAAACCAGGGTGCGTCTTATAGTCCGAAAAATACGGTATGTTGGTATCTTTTTTTTTTATTCACAATCCTCTTGGAATCATATTCCTCTCAACATAACTATTTAAGGTGTTTCTGTCCCACCTTGTGCGAAGTTCTTGGCTGGATATTTTTTCCAATTTGTGGAATAAATCCTCCAGATCTGCTATGAAAGAGGGGTCCTCGGTTACTGCCCCAAAACTTTAGGAAACCCATCAGTGTTACCACCACATTAAGAGCAGACAGGCACCACCCTGAACATACAATAAGATCTATTCCTATTGAAGAATTCACACGGATTGGCTGTAACTGTTCTCAGGAATTTATTTTTTTTTTCCGAGAAAATTTTTTGCAACATCAAAACGGTTACAACAGCGAGGATATCGATATAGTGAAATAAATAAAGCCTATACAATGGTCAAGAACAAAAGATGCCATAGTAGCAAAATGGTGCAACAATGAAGGAGAGTAAAAATATAATTTATTTATTTTTTTAATTTTTAAGAACAGGAAAGATTAGTTTTGTAATATGGGAAAGAAAAAGAAAGAAAAATCTTTTGATTACATTTAGTACAGCATACAGTATGCAATTTACACAAATAAAAAAACATTGTTAAAAGGTATATTCCGATCCTTTTCCAAGATCCTTCGTATAATAAAATCCTTGAGAATGGTATTTCAGTTGTGGCTAGGAGGGGGAGATCCCTTAGTAATACGGTATCACTTAGTTTGTATGTGGAAGCCAAAAATAGAACATGGCTTACAAGCAGTGGTTTCTTTAAGTGTTTTGGGGCAAAGTGCAATATGTGCAGGTATGCAAGAAAAATGAACACGATAATAAAAAAAAAAAAAATATGTGCCTATATAAATTGTGATACCAAGTATGTTGTGCATTGCATTACCTGCACATTATGCGGTTGCGGTATATCGGATGTACTATCTGAAAGGTGAAGAGGAGAATAGTGGAACACATGGTTAATATTTTAAAAAATAATGCGAGATAAATCAGGAGTTACAAGACTTGTTGTAGAGAAAATAATAGCAGTATAGAAAATTTAATCTGGTTGGGCTTGAGAAGGTGGAACGTCCTATTAGGGCTCATACGCACGTCACGTAATAGCATGCATTTACGCTGCGTATTGCACTGCAGCGAAAATACATGCGTCCTGCTTCCCCTGCACAATCTATGTAGATTATGCACAATCCATGCACACAATGCTTTTATGAACGCAGCAATTTGGGTTCTAAAATTTTGACCCAAATCCGTGCGTTCCTAAAAGCAGCATGTCAATTATTTCTGTGTTCTGGATGCAGCTACTACTCGGTCTATGGTGGGGACAGCAGCCAGAGAGCATGAAATCGGCTTTTTTTTTAAATAAAAAAAAACTGCATTTATTATGCAGTCTTTCTGCAGCGGTTTGACGCGCACATGTGCTGTCAAATCGCTGCAGAATAATCTGCAGTTACGTGCGCAAGAGCCCTTAGAGGTGGAGATTGGGTGAAAAAGCTGTTACTGTTACTGAGAGAAGCTTTCTGGATTGTGGAGCTCAATACTAAACAACCAGGTGGAATGAATTATAAGGATGATACTTATTTTATTTATTGATGACTCGAATACAATGTAGTTGGAATTCATATTTATTTATTTATTTATTTATACACAAAAGTACAGAAGAAGTTTTTCATTTTGCCAAGTATACATCCCATTACCATGTCCCAGATGGAATACAAACACAAAAAATATAAGAAATCACATTTTATTGGTACAAAAATTTTCTTTAAAAAAGGTAAAGGGGGATACAAATAGTATGTACAAATCCAAGTACAAAAGACACAGGAGGGTGAATACCCCACCCCCCCCCACGAGTCTACACATAAAGAGTTAGGGCTCATGCGCACGTTGCGTACTTCCATGCATTTACGCTGCGTATTGCACTGCAGCATAAATGCATGCATCCTGCGTCCCCAGCACAATCTATGAAGATTGTGTATGACACGTGGGCACGTTACTTTTTTGAACGCAGCGATTTAGGTGCTAAAATTTGACCCAAATCCGTGCCTTCATAAAAGCAGCATGTCAATTATTTGTGCGTTCTGGATGCAGCTCCCACTCTGGCTATGGTGGGGGCAGCAGCCATAGCACATGAAATTGGCTTTTTTTTTTTTAACAAAAATACTGCATTCATTATCAAAAATTAGCTAGAAGATATAGGTCAAATAAAGCAAAAATTAATCATTTGACCTAATTGTCAGCGCAAATCATCAAGAAATCATATAGAAAAATTGCGCAAACAAATATTCGAAAAATACAATTTTTATTGTCAAAAAAACTTAATACAAATATGGTGGCATGATAACAGCGGGAAACTGGAGACAACGGGCAGCTACCAACCTCAGGCATGAATTGTTGCATACATAATCAATACATAAAAAAAGGAACCATGCAGTGAATAGTTCCCACAATAAAAAAAAAAGTGTGCCAAATGTCAATGCATCCATCACATAGTGTATGAACGGGGCTCCTCCTGAGCACAAGCATCAAGAATAGAGGATACAAATATTAACCCCATTATGACAATCAAGTTGGACACAGGCAACTACACTTAATGAATGAGACAATAGAAACACCATAGCATGGCTAATAATTAACATCAATAGTTATAAAGTAACATTACCTAGGCAGGTGACCGACCTGTCTGGAAACCTCCTACACACGTTTCGACCGGTAGTCTTTTTCCAGGGAGAAAAGTATTATGCAGTGTTTCTGCAGCGATTTGAAGAGCACATGTGCTGACAAATCGCTGCAGGATATTCAGCAATTACGTGTGCATGAGCCCTTAAAGACACAGTCATTTGGACTATCTGGACACCACTAAAATAGGAAATTATGTGCATTCCCAGACACTCTGATAAATATGTTAGAGGCTGCTGCACTGCACAAGACTGGCAGCAAAGCACTATTTAATCAAACAAACACGAGAGTCAGATATGGGAAAAGCACATGGTGACAAGATAGATATGAAAGACAATTGTCATATTCAGAATACTTACCATGCATGGCCCCTGATGAAGCAACATGCGAAACACATGTTGGGACTTGTCCCCCCACTGATCTACACATTATGGTATTGTGCATGGTAAACTTTCTGAATATGACTCGTCTTTCGTATCTGTCACCATGTGCTTTTCAGTGCAGCAGCCTCTAACATTTATCAGAGTGTGGGCATGCACATAATTTCCTATTTTAGTGGTGTCCAGATAGTCCAAATGACTGTCTTTCACTCTTTATGTGTAGACTCGTGGGGAAGGGGGGGGGGTTATTCACCCTTCTGTGTCTTTTGTACTTGGATTTATACATACTATTTGTAATATTTGTATCCCCTTTACCTTTTTAAAGAAAATCTTTGTACGAATAAAATGTGATTTCATATACATTTCGTGTTTTATTCCATCTGTGACATGGTAAAGGGATGTATACTTGGCAAAATGAAAAACGTCTTCTGTGCTTTGGTGTTTATTCATGCTATTTGAAGTTTTTGCCTTGTGCTCACACTATGAGATCCAGGGCTGTCTCTCCATGTTGTTTTTATTTGTTGTAAATTTTCGGGAGGATTATGAAATTCACGAGATATTGATTTATTAGTTATATCATATCTAGTAATACATGAAAAGTGAATAGCCATATAAGAACATTGGTATTATACAATAATGAAACTGTATTAATGAGAATTAATAAGTGATTGTTCCAGTTTTTTCCCGTGAATAGCTTATTGCAAAAATATTTTACATTTATTGTATTTTGTATAATATTGCATTATAAGACTTGCTGACTATTATTACGTTTTCCCTAATTTAAAAAATGTCTGATAATTCTGGAGTATACATTTTTTTTATCTTTTTTGCATTTGATTGTGAGTATTTGCCATAAATCCTGTTTTGCGCTGTCTAACTGTGGGGTTTTAAGCACAACATGTGAAATTGATTAATAGGTAATGAAATTTTGACTAGGGCGTTTTCTTTAGTTTTAAATGTGTGTTCATTCATGCTTGGGTATATTTAGTGTGCAAGGGCACCCGCCCGAAACACGTATGAATTGTTATATTCCGCTCTGCCTACATTTTATGGATTAAATGAAGAAAATGTATTCATGGAAAACCCGGATTTCTTCCTTTTTCCTTATTCAACATATATAAGTATGGATATTTACTTGCACAACAGGACCTACTAGTGAACTGATCAACCATATAATCGAGCAACGCTTCTATATTATTTTACTGTTCCTATACTTCAGATCCTTAGACGTGTGACAGATTACAATATACATTTTGTAATTCGGTATTATGCTAAGAAAACTTTGAAATAGTGCTGGAAGAGGCACCCCTAGGTAAGAAGGTATTCAAACAAGCCACTGGGGAAGAGCTGATGGTCGACTTAAGTATGATCAAGTCTCATGACATGCCAGGATCAAAACTGCAAGGTCGTCTTCATGCTGATATCGCTTGGTCGAAAGGGAAGATCAAGAGCTGCATAGTTCGGAGCTTGGAATTTACGAACCATGGCAAACGTGACATTGTCAAAGCAGAAATGGACAGAACAGAGTCAACTTACTCGGAATTTGCAAACTAAGATGAACTCAATATGGACATTTCCAGTCAAATGAATATTGGGTCTACTACTCAGGCAAATGATAATCGAAGAAGAAACGGTGTCACTTTAATTTCAACCAAAGATTGTCCGGCACTCTACAATGCAGTCAGTCATCGTCATCTTCATATGACTGCAAGGGGCACCAATCTATGTCACAGTTGTACACGTCTACTCTAAGGGGTACTTTGCACGTTGCGACATCGCTACTGCGATCTCGTCAGGGTCAAATCGAAAGTGACGCACATCCGGCGCCGGTAACGACATTGCAACGTGTAAAGCCTAGATGTGTGGCGCCCTAGACAAGCCAGGACGTCACAGGTACTGCAACAACACACCCTACACCCCGGTTAGGAACATCAAGGTCAGACACAAATCCTTGTTGCCTCCCTCCAGGGGCTGATGTCCACACCAGGTGGGGCGGAGCCAGGCGGTTGGCTCCACCCACCGAGGAGTTCACAGTCCTGGAGGCGGGAAAAGGAAGGAGTAGTAGGACAGTTGAGTTTTAGAGTTTGGAGAGTGAAGGAGTAGTAGTGGAGGAACTGACTGGCCGTGTCCGGGTACGTGGCCCGGGCACAGAAACAGCAAGGTTGGCAGACAGTGGTGACCGTCTGCAGGAGAGGCCGATTGACGTACAATCGTAAGGACCGGGGACGGGCGGTGGCCCGCCGGTACCGAATCGGGGAGCGAAGAGAAGCCAGCACCATCCGGTAGGGCCTACGGACCCCGACCAGGCTAGGAGTCGCTGTAAAACCGGTCAAATCCGTCAGCGACGGGAACCACCGGGGTTTCCCAGCAGTAAAGACCCGACTGAAGGCAACCGTCCAAACTGTGAGGGAGATAAAGCTACCGCCAGAGCTAGAGCTCCCAGGGCCAGAGCCTGCGGGCAAAGGAAGGGCTCCCTTAGCCAACATACCGCTGGGGAGCGGGCTATCAGTGGGAAGCCATTGGGGCAGAGAACAGAATATCGGTGCAGCGAGAGACAGTTACCGCCAACCTACCGGGAGTGACCGCCGCAGCCGTCTGTGGGACTCGTCCATCCAGCCGTTTGTTTTACCAGAGACTCCGTGTGCGTTACTGGCTGAGTAAGTACCACCGTGCCGTCTGGCACTGTGCTGCCCCGCGACCCTGCACCCGGCCAGACCCCGCAACCCACCTTCCGACCTCCACCACCGGGCCCCGGGGACCACCAAAACCCCCCTACCCACGGAGGGGAGAAAACATCTCAGCTGCTCCCTGTCAACGCTCCCGGGATCCCTGTACAGAGCAGCGGTGGTGTCCCAACCTCACCACAAACCGTGGGTGGCGTCACGGACAATATCCCTAAACCAAACCAGCCCTTTCACTCACGGGCGAGGGGCACCGCTCGAGTCCCCGGGATCCGGCCCACCGCTCGAGCCACCGACCGAGCGAGCAGCAGCAGCAGCAGCCGGACCCGAGCAGTGGGTGAGCGCAGAGCCCTCCCCGCCCGCGACAGATGCACCGATAAACGATCGCAAAAGCGTCGTAAATCTGTGATCTGTGTAGAGTCTGACATTTTCATAATGTTGCACCAATAGGAGATACGATGTTGTTCCTCGTTCCAGCGGCAGCACATATCGCTGTGTGTGAAGCCGCAGGAGCGAGGAACATCTCCTTACCTGCCTCCACCACCAATGCGGAATAAAGGAGGTGGGCAGGATGTTTACGTCCCACTCATCTCCGCCTCTCCGCTTCTATTGGCCGCCTGCCATGTGATGTCGCTGTGACGCCGCACGACCCGCCCCCTTAGGAACGAGGCGTGTCGCCGGCCAGAGCGACGTCGCAGGGCAGGTAAGTGCGTGTGAAGCTGCAGTAGCGATAATGTTCGCAGCTATCACAAGATATCGCATATGCGACGGGTACTATTGCGCTCGGCATCGCTAGTGATATCGCAGCGTGCAAAGTACCCCTTAGTCATCTTCATATGACTGTAAGGAGCACCAATTATGTCACAGTTGTACAATTCTACTCACCAACAACAGATACCGAAGAGGAGGAAGACCTTAAACTATTCTACAATTAAGTTCAAGAAGAGAAAAAAAAAAATAATTCGACAAGACACCAAAACAAGGCTTATACAAGACTTGAATGCCAAAGTGGGCCATGGCAAACATGGAAACGTTGTTGGAAACTTTGGACTTTATTAACAAAAAGACACTGATGGTAGGTTTTTTGAATTTTGTACGACAAATAACTGTCCATCATGAACACCTTCTTCCAAAATCAAAAACGGAGACTCTACACATGGACATCACCAAGTGGAGCCTATGGAAGTCGTTGATCATCAGAGCAAAAAAAAAAAAAAAGGCTAGTAACCGACTATGGAACTGATCATGAACTTTTCACAGCAAAGATTAGTCAAGCAGCGCAAACGGAATAGACAACAGGTGGTTCCAACGTATCTTAAACTTTTTGGAACTGTCTGCAGAACCAATTTATATCACTTGACAAGGATGAAAGAAAGCCTGAGGAATTATGGGCACATAAGGACTATTACTTAAGATGCTAGAATGACAATAAACAAGAGGCAGAAAAGATCCCAGCAGCCATAATTCACCGTAGAGACCCTAAAGATCATCGAAGAAAGACGAATAGCAAAAGGTAAAAAGCTGGATGCAGACATCAGTAAAACACTAAGGAGAGCCATTCAAGCAAACATTAAACTTAATTATGAAAAGATAAGTACAGAGACAGAAAATGAACATCTGAAGGGCAAGATCAGGTAGGCATATCAAATGATGAAAGAGATATGACAAAAGTTTCAACCAAGAGCGGGAATGTTAAAAGACACCAATGGGAATAAACTAACTGAGTCAGAATAGATCAAGGAAAGATGGAAAGAGTACATGGAGCATATTTACAAGTATGACTCGATGATATGAGAAGAAACAGATAGGAAAGGGATAGCTAACCAAACAACTTGAAAGATGAAAGTTGTTGCTGCAATAAAGCTGTCAAAAAAAAAAATCACCTGGATGTGACAATATTCCAATAGAACTAATAAAGTCTTGTGAAGCAGCAATTGATGTCATCACACGCCTGTGTCAACAGATATGGGCAAGTGGTAAATGGTCAATATCGGTGTTTATTTCTATTTTGAAGTAGGGAGATGCTACCGACTGTGGAATCTATCGGACTATTGCATTGATACCCCATGCCAACAAAATACTACTGAAGATCCTATAGAGGCAGGTACAGCCTTACGTTAAACAAACAGCTTCCAAAAGGAACAAGCAGGATTTAGAAAAAAATTAAAAATTTAGGGGAACAAGAGATGTCATTGATAACTTTAGATGTATAATGAAAAAGGTCAAAGAATACAACAATGAGATACCAACAAAATATACTGCTTGATGTATCAACACTAACAAGCTGGGGGTGGGGGGGTGTGGGTGGGGCAAAATATGTGAATTTTCTTAACCTTGATATTACTATCTATATGTCCTTAAATTTTCTAACGCATGATTTCAAGATTTGTTAACTACAAAACCTAATAAAAATATAATTTGAACGAGATCCATTTCATCTACTTGAGCCTTCGACTCTGATCACCAGAAACTTTGGACTACCATGAAGGATATGGGTGTGCCGAACCATCCGATTAGCCTCATTAGGAGCCTTTACCTTGACCAAAAAGCAACATTCAGGATAGACACATTGACATGGCATGGTTCAAAGTAAAAAAAAGGGGAGTCCAAAATGGCCGCGGTTGGAGACAGACGCACATGAGGGAGCTCCAAACCATCTGCCAACATCCTCCTCCCCCGCTACAAATAATCAGGCCGGGACCCCTCATCTGAGCCAGGGAGACCAGGCGGAAAGAAAGCGACCCTGAATTGGTTGGCTACACTGGGGCTGGGACCCCAGGGAGGTACTTCGGGACTGAGGCCAGGAAGCAAGCAGTAGGCCGCAGGGCCCGAGCAGCGAGATCCCCGGTGGCGAGGAGCACCCGTGCTGAGGTGACCCGGACAACGATAAGGGGCCCAGGCAGAGCTGACGGGGACTCCACAGAGCCGCCCCCCCCCCAGACTCGGCCTCACAATTCAGCGAGCCCGGCGACCAGGGAGAAGAGGAGAGAGACCGCCGCCATCTTGGAGACCTGGCCCCCTCCCCCTGATTCTGAAAGCCGGAGGCAAGCGCGGCAAACCCACAGCCGCAGGACGCAAGGTAGACGGCCGATAGGAAGTGGAGGGGACGCCGTCACCTACCCGGTCACCAGCCAGACAGAGCCGGAGCAGAGGAGGTGCGTGACGCGTCGGGCCTACAGGCGGCCGCCGGGAGATCCGGAGATACCGCCGGAAACCTCGCGACAGCTGCAGACGGCGCTCAGGGAGACCCTGCCGGGACTGGAGAGGAGCCCGGGCGGTGAGTGAAAACTTCCGGACGCCCTCCGGTCGCCCTCCCACACCCCCGCGTCCTCCCAGTGAGACCCAGGAGAACCCAGGGCATATCCCGCCGCGATCCCCATCCACCGGGACGGTGTCCTCCTCCCCCCCCCCCCTCCTCCCACAGCTGAACAATACGCGTCAATATAGGAGTCGGGGTGCTGCCAGGCCCACATACGCTGAGAGGCCGCACTCAGGTCAGACAGAAGAGCCTGAGGAAGCTCCAAGTATAGAGGCCCCCCCGTACAGCCTAGGGCTGAGTCCACGTCATCTCAGAGGACACCCCACTCCTCTCTCCAATATCTGGGGCCCAGCCAAGGATGAGACTATTACAATTAGGGTCGCAAGAAGGGTAATTTGCCAATACTCCAAGACCCTGAGCCAAATATCTCCCTGGATACTGGGGCTGCAGACGGGAACACACAGAGGAGTGAGCACAGAGAGCGCTCACGCAGACCTACACTCCATTTAAAGGCACAGTCCATCTGACCCCCCCCTCCCACAGGGGCATGTAAAAAGGTGAACTCCACACTGCTCAGAAGGAGCAGAGGGACCAGACCCCCACTATACTCATTATAACATAATATCATAAGAACTGACTTCGACATGGTCAAATTTGGCAATAAAATGGCCAGTGCTTTGCCTAAACCAGCGGTGACCACGACTCAGGCAGACGTCGATAAGTTCCTCAAAAAACATCTCTTGCCAGCAGAGGCGGGGGCTGATAGTTTTCAAAACTCATCTACTACTGCCACACAAGAAATGGAAGATGACGCTAGTGATGCAGAGGACATGGATTCCAACAAGAGCCTGCCAATCTCCAGGTCCTTTATCAGAAGGATTCTCAACAAAGCCTTAGAACCGGTAGTGAAAGAACTTTCTGACATCAAACAGGATATCGGCCAGATAGGCCACAGAGTGGAAACACTAGAAGCTTCCCAGGCCACTATCACCACAACCTCCAATGCCATCATCTCTTGTCTTCACCAACAAGAAGACAGTGTCAATCAAATACATGCAATCTTGGAGGATCATGAAAATAGAGAGAGGCGGAACAATCTTAGAATAAAAGGCCTCCCAGAATCGGTAGCAAACGAAGCCCTGGTCCCGGCTCTCCAAAGCACCTTCTCCGACCTGATAGGCGCTGATCCTGCACCACCGATAGAGCTGGTCAGAGCCCACAGATCATTGAGACCCCGACCCAGGCAGGGGGAACCACCAAGAGATGTCATATGCCGCTTTATGGACTACCGTATTAAGGAGCTCATTCTTAAAAAAGCAAGGGAAGCTGGCACCATAAGGTATGAAGACTCCGAAATCCGGATTTTTCAAGACCTTGCAGCCACCACTCTGACCAAAAGGCGAATACTAAAGCCCCTTACAGAAGAGTTACGCCAACGCCAATTCCCATATCGCTGGCTGTACCCATTTGGCATTGCGATAACAGCAAAAGGGAAACACTACCAAGGCAAAACATCAGCTGAAATTAGGCGAATCTGTGAAGACCTGGGGATTACTATGGAGAAATATCCTGAATTGGAAATCCACAGTTCGACATCTACGCTACAGCAACTCCCAGAGCCGTCACCTTGGCACAGCATCGTTCCGAAGACCCAAAGGCCCAGGCGCAATGTGGCACAGAAGCTCCAGGCGAACTTGGAAAGCGGGCCCCATGGGAGGGCCTAGGCTCAGGCCTACTATTGTCCGACATTGCGTATATATGCTAAAAACATGAAGTCACTTTAGGGGTTTTGCACTTTCTGCTCCTTCTCGAGGCATACCCATTCCTATTCCGATGTTGAAAATGTTGTTATTGTTGAATTTAACACCCTGTTCCCTATCTGATTCTTTCTCTACCCTCCATCCCGTCTGCTCTTTCCTTTCCCAGCATGGTCGTGGGTCTGGTCCATTCATCTTACCGGGAAAAGAGACATCCACACGCAGTTGCCACTATGCCGACACATCATAAGGTATTTAATGTGATTAGTCTTAATGCGCACGGGCTGAACTCCCCCATACCAAGGGCACAGACTCTATCTAACCTTCATAAGAAACACATTGACATTATCTTCTTACAAGAAACACACTTCTGCAAAGGCAAAATTCCAAGCTTTGAAAAAGCACACTACAGCACGTGGTTTCATGCCCCCTCCCCAAATAAACGCACTAAAGGAGTATCGATAGCACTCGCCAAAGACATACCCTTTTTACCCCAACATGAAGTCATTGACCCTGATGGCCGGTTCATATTTGTTAAAGGCCTACTGGCGGGCTCAATGGTAACATTGGGCAATATCTATGCTCCAAATGTCAAACAGGTTCGATGGCTACTTTCCACACTCAAAAAATTCAGGTCTTTTTTGGAAGGCACTCCAATTCTCTGTGGAGACTTTAATGTAGCCCTGGAGCCAAAATTAGACTCAACCTCAAAAAAGAGCCACATATCACTCAGGGACCTATCCCGGATCAAAACTTCTCTCCTCTCTCTCTCCCTGATAGATATCTGGCGATTACAGCATCCGACAACCAAAGATTTCACCTTCTTCTCTCATCCCCATAAATCTTACCACAGGCTGGATTACATTTTTTTACCTAGGTTTCTATTATCCAATGTCACTGACACATCAATCCAATCCACGCCACACTCTGACCACGCATTTGTCACGGCAAGCTTCACATTGCAGAGGCCATATCTGATCCACCGCACATGGAGGTTAAATGAATCAGTCCTCTCCTCAGAAGACAATAGGAAACGCATTTCTGATCGTCTCCGTAATTACTTTGCGGAGAATAAGACACAAGACATCAGTGCACCAATTCTATGGGAAGCACATAAAGCGGTCATACGGGGAGAACTGATTTCCATTTCCTCACACCTTAATAAACAAAGGAAACTAATTTTGCAAAGCCTATATGAAGAAATTTATACTTTGGAAACCCAACACAAAAAATCTCTGTCCCAACAGACTTTAGAACTATTGACTGCCAAACGGGTGGCACTAAGAGACATACTCAATAAACAGTCAGCCAAATTACATTTGAGCTGGAAAAACCGCATATTTTTACATGGGGACAAAGCCTCCAAGCTTATGATGTCATTAATAAAAACAAGGCAGGCGCGTACGTTTATACATACACTTAAAACACCGCAGGGCCACCGCACCCAGGACTATTCCCAAATCTCAAACGAATTTCTACAATTTTATAAGACCCTATACCAATCTCGACCAGAAGAGTCAGCTACAGAAAAAGACAAGAGAAAATGCGACATACACGACTATCTAGCTAAATTAAATCTCCCGACACTCTCCAAGACACAACAAGAATCCCTGACAAAACAGTTTTCTCGTGCTGAGGTTCAGTCCATTCTGTCCAAATGCCCCATGGGAAGAGCACCAGGCCCAGATGGCCTACCAACCATTTATTACAAAAAATTTTTTGATATCTTGGGAGATCACCTCCTAGCAGCATGCAATGCTTTACTTCTCGGCGATCCTATTCCCAAACAAGCCCTGGAAGCCCACATATCATTAATACATAAGGAAGGGAAAGATCCGGAATGTTGTGGAAGTTACAGACCCATTTCACTTCTGAATGTGGATCTAAAAATTTACGCCAGCTTAATCGCTAACCGGGTTGCGGAAATCCTTCCTGACCTCATATCTCCGGAGCAATCCGGATTTGTACGGGGAAGAGAAGGGAAAGATAATGCGCTACGATTATTACACTTAATGCAATATGCTAGGGCCCAGAACTTGCCCCTTGTGCTCTTGGGAACGGATGCCGAGAAGGCATTCGATAGAGTGGACTGGACCTTCTTGCGGGGCACGTTGGAAGCTTTTCATTTTCCTTCGACTGTCATACAGGCAATATTACAGATGTACACATCTCCCACAGCCAGAATCAAAATAAATAACACGCTGACCGACCCCTTCGATATCAGGAATGGAACCAGGCAGGGTTGCCCCTTGTCCCCCCTACTATTTGTCATGGTAATGGAGCCTTTGGTGTGCTCCATCCAGCGAAACCAGGAAATTGAGGGGATTAACCTACAGGGGACTCACCACAAGTCCGCCGCCTTTGCGGATGACTTGTTGGTAGTAATGTCCAGACCGGAAAGAGGTTTCCCTGCCTTCATGAACACACTAGAAGAATACAGCCAATGGTCCAACTTCAAAATTAACCTATCCAAATCTGAAGCGTTGAGTCTAAACATCCCGGGCAATGTCACTAAACTCCTTCAACAGTCATTTCCATTCAGGTGGCCAAAGAGCCACATTACCTATCTCGGCATTAAAATAGGGAAAGCTCCCAAATCCCTTTTTGACCTAAACTACAAGTCTCTCCTTCCCAAACTTACCACGCAAATAGCCTCTTGGAAAGCCCCTTTTATATCTTGGATAGGTCGGAAAAATTTAATCAAAAGCATCATACTCCCAAAACTCATATACCTCTTTCAAATGTTACCTATACCAGTCCCCAAATCTTTCCTTTCTCAATGCAATTCTTTAATTTCCAACTACATCTGGAACAAACATAAACCAAGAATTAACTTTCACACATTGAGCCTCCCAAAGGACAAAGGGGGTATGGGACTCCCTAATATAGCCACATACTATAAAGCCGCTGTCCTCTCTAGAGCAGTGGACTGGGTCAGACGCCCTCCGAATAAGTTATGGACGACAATAGAGGAACACTTGGCCCCCACCCCCTTACGAGCCCTTTTACTTGCTCCTTCCTGCCAGGGATATAAAAGAACCTTTACCAACGAACTGACTAGAGCACTTCTGGACAATTGGAATCATAATGTGGAGTTCCTGGCTCCTCCTCTTTCCCCACTAACCCTAATCTCTGATATTCTAGACTCCAGCCTGAATCTTGCTAACTCCGCTAAATCCACGCATCTGAGTAATGCAAAGATCCCGGCTACGGATCTCTTGGAGGATGGCTCTCTGGTCTCGAGGCAGGAGATAGGTGAGATTCCTCTTCTTTCTAAACTCACATTTCTCCATTATATAAAAATAAAACACACAATCCAACCACTACTGTCACATTCCAACTTCGCCAGACCACTAACCGTATTTGAATCCTTTTGTTCGCAAACAAGGACCCCCAAAAAAATCCTATCTCGCCTGTATAATACTTTACTTACAAAAGAATTAGCAGTAAAGAGGGCTTACATACTGAAATGGGAAAGAGATCTGAACGTCACATTTACTGACGCTCAAACGAGCCAAATCTACGGAGCCTCGCACGGGCCATCATGCTGTGTGAGAGTCCAAGAGAACTCTTTCAAAGTAGTTGCGAGATGGTACATAGTCCCTTCCACGGTGGGCACATGGAAACCCGCCTCTTCGGATCTCTGCTGGAGATGCGAGGGGGACAAGGGAACGTACCTCCACATATGGTGGACATGCCCACGCCTCCAGATATTCTGGAAGACAGCAACTCAGCTGATCTCGGACCTTACAGGCAAACAGGGGGACCCTGAACCCATGCATCTGCTACTAAATTTCCCACTGTGGCCTAAAGATAAAGCTAACTCGAGACTAGTGGCATTTGTGAGTTCAGCATGTAAACTGCTGATTGCCCAACTGTGGCGCACAACAATGATACCCACCATCTCGCAGCTGCTACTGAAAATTGACCAATTATACTACGCGGAAGAGCTCTCAGCCCTCTCACGACAGAATATGTTCTCCTTTGTGCAAGTATGGAATGCCTGGAAGGAATACAAGTCCGATCCCACTTTCTTGGCGGCTGTGGCGCAGATGATACCATAAAAGATTCTAAGTCATCTCCTCCCCCCCATTAGGGGACTGAACGAGCAGATGACTTGGCCCCGATTATTATGGACATAAGGATGAATGGACCCTAGACCAACAACCTCTTCCTACTCTTTCTCCCCCCCCCATCTCTCCCCCCTTTTTCTCCAAATCTCTTGGACCCCCTATTTCTCTCACTAAAACTGAGTTGCAAGTGCTTTCAGGCTTCTTTCAGGAGTCTCAATTACACCCCCCCCCCCATATTCTAGTTTCTCTTATTTGTTCTTTTTTTTTCGAAAAAGTAAAAGGAAAAATCTGTTTGTTTTTTTTATAAAATTCTGAGAGCAAGTTATGGTTTTGCTCGTCTTCCACCCTTCGTCTAATATACAGACTACCAATCGACTGGAGAAGGTTATCTCACAGACGATCTCAGACCTGGATGGCGTATCAATGCAAACTAGCTTAATAGAGATATTAGATATGTCTTTGCTCTCTGATATTGTTATACTTTTTGTTCATAACTGTTTAATAAACAAAACATTAAAACAAACAAACAAAGTAAAAAAAAGGCATCAGACAAGGCAGCATCCTGTTACCAGGTTTCTTCAATTTATATGCAGAAGCTATTTTCAGGAGGCTTGGACTTACCTTAAATGTAGACCAAATCAAAATTGCTGCATGAATCATCAACAATCCTAACCCTTTCATCGCCGGGCGAGTTTTCATTTTCATTTTTTCCTCCCCTTCATCAAAGGGCCATATTTTTTTTTATTTTTCCTTCAACATTGCCAGATAAGTTATTTTTTGTGGGACAAGTTGTACTTTTGAATGACACCATTAATTTTATCATATAGTGTACTGGAAAAAAAAAAGGAAAAATATCCAAATTTGGAGAAATAGTGAAAAAAAGTAAAATTCTACAATGTTTTTTTTTTTTTTTTTATTCCCCATGTTCACTATATGGTAAAACTGACGCGTCAGTATGATTCCTCAGTTCGGTATGAGTTCACAGATACCAAACCTGTATACTTTTATCTAAGTGGTGAAAAAAAAAATCTGAAATTTGTCCAAAAAATGAATAGCTCTTTTGTTGCCATGTTCCGAGACCCGTAGAGTTCTCATTTTTCAGGATCTAGGGCTCAATGACTGCTTATTTTTTGCATTTTGATCTGACTTTTTAATTATACTATTTTTTTGTAATGTGCTGTTTTGATCGCCTGTTATTGTATTTTAATGCAATGTTACCGAAACCAAAAAAAACGTAAATTTTGGCGTTTGAAAAACTTTTTCTCGCCAAGCCGTGTACCGATCAGACTAATTGATATTATATTTTGATAGAGTGAGCATTTCTGAACATGGCAATACCAAATGTGTGTCTTTTTTTATTCTTTAAATTGTTTTATTTTCAATGGGGCAAAAGGGGGTGTGATTTCAACTTTGACCTTTTAGGTTTTTATTTTTTCATACATTAAAACTTTTTTTTTTTTTTTTTTTACATTTTTTATTGCTATTACTCATCCCCCTAGTGGACTTTATGGCTACTCTATCTGATCACGTCTCCTAATAAGAGCGATGCTGCAGCATCGCTCTAATCAGCCGAAACGCTCATCTCCTGTGAGTGCTGGCGCTCTGTCGGCTCTCACAGGAAGTGAGTCATGGTAGCATCAGGGGTCATCAGCTGACCCGCCGCTACCATGACAACATATTGGCGAACCGTGATCGCGTCACAGAGCCACCGATTGTACCAGAGAACAGCGCAATCCCCGCAGCGGCCCTTTAAAAAAAAAAAAAAAACATTGTCATTGTGCAATCTAAGGGGTTAACAGGCAGTGATCAGATCAGCAGACATGGGCGTGGAATACCACAGGCTCACTGCTGGAGCTCACGGTAACTGGAGGGAGGTGACCAAGGACGTACCAGTACATCCTTGGTTAAGGGGTTAAATACACAGATGATACAACATTGATAGCAACATGCATAGATGGAAGGAAGGACTTATTAGGCTGTCACCACACTGTAATTTATTTAACAACTAAACTGCACCTTCCGGCAGCAAAACGCAATGTATGGCAGAAAACAAAAAACACGTGGGGTTTTTTTGTTTTTTTTATTAGTGACATCAGTGGCTGGAATGGCTAAAAAAAGAAAAAAAAATGCTGGACAAAAATGCACAGAAAATAGACATGATGCAGCTATTTTTGTTAACCCAAAACTGCAGGCAAAAAAAAAAAAAAAAAGCAATTTGCACGCAGCATTTCTGAATTCTCAGACTTTGCTGGGAGAAGGAAAAACAAGCAGTTTTGTGCAACAAATTGCACCAAAAAAACATGCTTGAAAGCTCTAACATGGGAAGCCTGCTCAACACAAAGAAGATAAAAATAAATATTGATTCTGACAGGTACGGCTGGAACACATTTTAGATGAACGGCAACCAACTGGAACTTGTAAAGGACTTCAACTTACTCGAAACAATGATCATGCAAGATGCAGTGACTACACCGGAAGTCAATAGCAGAATAGCTATAGGCAAATCAGCAATGAAGTCAAGGTCTTCAAATAGAGGAACATTTCACATGGCTTGTACATAGCCTGGTCTTTTCTGTAGTAACTTAAGATGAGCGGAACCCGAACAGTAGTTAAGAGTTGGTACCGAACACAGACTTAAAAATAAATAAATAAGTGTTGGTGTTCATGTATGCTGAACATTTGAACGAGCATCTGTGTTCTGGTATGCTAGGCCCAGTGCAAGCCACATGCACTGTTTGAATACCTCGCACTGGAGGTTAAAACCATTGTAAGGCTGGAGTCACACTTGAGATTAACTCGCACGAGTGCAATGCGAGAAAATCTCGCATTGCACTCGGACCAATGTTAATCAATGAGGCAGCTCCGATCTGCTATTTTTTTCTCAGTTCAAATCGGACTGAGAAAAAAAATTGCAGCATGCTGTGTTTTGGTGAGTTTAACGTGCGAGTCACTCCAATGAAAGTCTATGGGTCCGTGAAAAAAAAATGGATGTCACACGGACGGCACACACACCATCCTAGTGACATGCGTTTTTCTAAATACATTTACCGCATGTTGCAGAAAACACTGGAAATGAGTGAGGTCTGTCGATGTCGGTCAATCTCTATCTCTGTCAGTCGGTCGGTCGGTCTCTCCCTCTCCCCCCTCTCTCATACTCATCGATCACTGGCGCAGCGCTGCACGGCTGTCACAAAGCTCCTGCAACTTTTCCTCTTTTGAAAAAGCCAGCCGCTCATTATTCCATCTCGTATTCCCTGCTTTCCCCGCCCACCGGCGCCTATGATTGGTTGCAGTGAGTTGTCACTCAACGTGGGGGCGTGTCCGACTGCAACCAATCATAGGCGCCGGTGGGCGGGTCTATATCGTGCAGTAAATTAAATAATTAAAAAAAAAATGAAGTGCGGTTCCCCCCCAAATTTCATACCAGCCAGGGTAAAGCCATACGGCAGGAGGCTGGTATTCTCAAGATGGGAAGCGCCACGTTATGGGGAGCCCACCACCCTAACTATATCAGCCAGCAGCCGCCCGGAATTGTCGCATCCATTAGATGCGACAGTCCCGGGACGGTCGCATCCATTAGATGTGACAGTCCCGGGACTGTACCCGGCTCATCACGAATTGCCCTGGTGCGGTGGCAATCGAGGTAATAAAGAGTTAATGGCAGCTATGGGCTGCTGCCATTAAGTCCTAGATTAATTATGGCAGGTGTCTCCCTGAGATACCTTCTATGATTAACCTGTAAGATAAAGAAAATAAAAAAGACATACACCAAACAATCCTTTATTTGAAATAAATGACAAAAAAAAACAAAAAAAAACCACCCTCTTTTACCACGTTATTAAACCCCCAAATACCCCTCCAGGTCCGGCGAAATCCACAGTGGTCCCACAACGCTTTCAGCTCTCCTACATCAGAAGCTGACAGGAGCTCCCCGCAGCGACTTAGGTGAGTCGCGCTATCAGCGATGACGTCACTCAGGTTACCCGCGGCCACAGATCTCAGCGGGAGGACTGCAGCTGTGGCAGCGGGCAGATCACTTCAGTCACTCAGAGGATTTGCGGTCACCGGTGAGACCTTCACCGGTGACCGAAAATCAGACCATGACACACAGACAGAGCCGCGGGATGACAATGAAGTCGGGTGAAGTTCATCCGACTTCATTCTGATCCCGCGGCTCTGTCTGTGTCTGCTGTCAGCGGCCATGTAGCGGAGCTGAATGGCAGATGATATACAGTGCCTACAAGTAGTCTTCAACCCCCTGCAGATTTAGCAGGCTTGATAAGATGCAAATAAATTAGAGCCTGCAAACTTCAAACAAGAGCAGGATTTATTAACAGATGCATAAATCTTACAAACCAACAAGTTATGTTGCTCAGTTAAATTTTAATACATTTGCAACATTGGGTCAATTATTATTCAACTCCTAGGTTTAATATTTTGTGGAATAACCCTTGTTTGCAATTACAGCTAATAATCGTCTTTTATAAGACCTGATCAGGCCGGCACAGGTCTCTGGAGTTATCTTGGCCCACTCCTCCATGCAGATCTTCTCCAAGTTATCTAGGTTCTTTGGGTGTCTCATGTGGACTTTAATCTTGAGCTCCTTCCACAAGTTTTCAATTGGGTTAAGGTCAGGAGACTGACTAGGCCACTGCAACACCTTGATTTTTTCCCTCTTGAACCAGGCCTTGGTTTTCTTGGCTGTGTGCTTTGGGTCGTTGTCTTGTTGGAAGATGAAATGACGACCCATCTTAAGATCCTTGATGGAAGAGCGGAGGTTCTTGGCCAAAATCTCCAGGTAGGCCGTGCTATCCATCTTCCCATGGATGCGGACCAGATGGCCAGGCCCCTTGGCTGAGAAACAGCCCCACAGCATCATGCTGCTGCCACCACCATGCTTGACTGTAGGGATGGTATTCTTGGGGTCGTATGCAGTGCCATCCAGTCTCCAAACGTCACGTGTGTGGTTGGCACCAAAGATCTCGATCTTGGTCTCATCAGACCAGAGAACCATGAACCAGTCTGTCTCAGAGTCCTCCAAGTGATCATGAGCAAACTGTAGACGAGCCTTGACATGACGCTTTGAAAGTAAAGGTACCTTACGGGCTCGTCTGGAACGGAGACCATTGCGGTGGAGTACGTTACTTATGGTATTGACTGAAACCAATGTCCCCACTGCCATGAGATCTTCCCGGAGCTCCTTCCTTGTTGTCCTTGTGTTAGCCTTGACTCTTCGGACAAGCCTGGCCTCGGCACGGGTGGAAACTTTCAAAGGCTGTCCAGGCCGTGGAAGGTCAACAGTAGTTCCATAAGCCTTCCACTTCCGGATGATGCTCCCAACAGTGGAGACAGGTAGGCCCAACTCCTTGGAAAGGGTTTTGTACCCCTTGCCAGCCTTGTGACCCTCCACGATCTTGTCTCTGATGGCCTTGGAATGCTCCTTTGTCTTTCCCATGTTGACCAAGTATGAGTGCTGTTCACAAGTTTGGGGAGGGTCTTAATTAGTCAGAAAAGGCTGGAAAAAGAGATAATTAATCCAAACATGTGAAGCTCATTGTTCTTTGTGCCTGAAATACTTCTTAATACTTTAGGGGAACCAAAACAGAATTCTGGTGGATTGAGGGGTTGAATAATAAATGACCCTCTGAATAAACTTTTCACAAATTTAAAAAAAAAAAAAAAAAAAAAAAAGAAATAACATTCTTTTTTGCTGCAGTGCATTTCACACTTCCAGGCTGATCTACAATCCAAATGTCACAATGCCAAGTTAATTCCGAATGTGTAAACCTGCTAAATCTGCAGGGGGTTGAATACTACTTGTAGGCATTTTAGCTGCTGAGAATAAAAACGGATCCCATACGGATCACATACAGATTGCACATGAACTACAATCATGAAAAAAAAAAAAAAAAAAAAAAAAAAAAAAAAAAAAAAAATCACAGAATCGCATTGCTGTTGCATTGCACACGGATTAACACTCGGACAGAGCTCATGCTACTTTCTAGCATGAGAATCGATCCGATTTTACACTCGCAAGTGTGACTCCAACCTAATTGATGAAGAATGTGCAAAGAAAAGAAAAAAAAAAAAAAAATACCCCGCTTTCCCACCTCCAGAGGTGTTCTGTTGATGGCTGGCTACATGTGGGCAGAGAGCCGAACTGCGCAATGACTTCCAATGGGGCTCAGGTCAAGTCCGGGTCCCGACCTTAACTTTATAACTTGTCCAACCCAAACTTCAACAGATCCGCTCATCTCTAGTTACTACTACCACTACTAACATATGGCTATAAAATCTGGAAGATGAAAAAACAATACAGAAGAACAATCATCAACGCCTTCGAAATGTGGTGCTGAAAAAGGATGTTATAAATACCAAAGATGGGAAAAAGAGCAAACAAATCAATTTTGGAACAAATCAAGCCAGTCTTGTCACTTGAAGCAAGGATCACCAAGCTTTGACTTGCCTACTTTGAATACATCAGATGAAGAGAGCCGTCACTGGTGAAGGGCATCAGGGCCAGAAGAATAGAAGGATTACAAGGCAAAGAGGAAGACCAGTAACCGGATGGCTTGATACAATCAAGATAATGGTGGAGAAGACCCTGGTGGACCTATCTAGGCTTGGACAAAATCAATCTTCTTACAGATTGTTCATCCATCAAGCCGCCGTGGCTCAAGATCGATCTGAAGGCCATTAAATACATAACTTCCTAACAAAAAAGTTATATGTTTCAAAGATGATGCTGATGTAACGTAGCAATATGGAAAATTAACTATTATGCATGATACAACTGTGGTTTATAGACATAAAATGTAATAGATTGAAAATTGCTAAATATTCAACATTTTTCAACAAAATTCAGATATTTTCACTAATAAACAAAGAAATAGCGATCTAAATTCACCACTAACATGCTTGTACTAACATGAAGTACAATCTCACAATCACTGGGATACGCTGGAGTATTCCAGAGTTCTTACCAAATAAATTGATTGGTGAGAATTGTAAAATTTGGCCTGGTCAGGAAGGTGAAAACAGGCTGGGGAGTGAAAGGTTTAAAGGGAACCTGTCACCTCGAACATAAAGTCCAATCTGTGGACATGTCAGCATGGTAGAGAAGAGAAGCTGAGCAGAATGACAAAGATTTGTTAGAATATATTCAGTATAACTTGTATTTTATTCATTGAACTCCCTGGTGTTCGAATGCATATACAAGTGCACCTCAATAAATTAGAATATCCTCAAAAAGTTAATTTATTTCAGTAATTCAACGCAAAAAGGATAACGCATATATCATATACAGTCATTACAAAGAAAGTGATCTATTTCTGTTAAATGTTGATGGCTATGGCTTACAGCCAATGAAAACCCAAAAGTCAATCACAAAACACCTGCAAAGGCTTCCTAAGCATTTAAAATGGTCCCTTTGTCTGGTTCAGTAGTAGTACACAATCATGGGGAAGACTGCTGACTTGATAGATGTTCAGTAGGCACTCATTGACACAATCCACAAGGAGGGTAAGCCACAAAAGGTCATTGCTAAAGAAGCTGGCTGTTCCCATGCATATTAATGGAATGTTGAGTGGAAGGAAAAAGTCTGGTAGAAAAAGGTGCACAAGCAACCGGGATAACTGCAGCCTTGATAGGACGGTTAAGAAAAGGTCATTCAAAAATTTGGAGGAGATTCACAAGGAGAGGACACACAGACGTATCCAGGATATGGGCTACAAGTGTCGCATTCCTTGCGTCAAGCCACTCATGACCAATAGACAATGCCAGAAGCGTCTTATCAGGGCCAAAGAGAAAAAGAGAACTGGACTATTGTTTTAAGATAAAAGTAAAGTTTGCATTTCATTTGGAAACCAAGGTCCCAGAGTCTGGAGGAAGAGTGGAGATGCACACAATCAAGGCTGCTTGAGGTCTAGTGGGAAGTTTCCACAATCAGTGATTGTTTGGGCAGTTATGTCATATGCTGGTGTAGGTCCACTGTTTCATCAAGACCCAAAGTCAGCGCAGCCATCTACCAGGAAATTTTAGAGCACTTCATGCCTCCCTCTGCAGACGAGCTTTTTGGAGATGGAAATTTAATTTTCCGGCAAGACTTGGCACCTGTGCATACTGCCAAAAGTACCAATACCCAATAATAACTAATGTATCACTGTGCTTGATTGGCCAGCAAACTCACCTGACCTAAACTCCATAGAGAATAGGGGTATTGTCAAGAGGAGAGAGACACCAGAACCAACAATGCAGATGAGATGAAGGCTTCTATCAAACCAACCTGGGCTTTCATAATACCTCAGCAGTGCCACAGGCTGATTGCCTCCATGCCACGCCACAGTGATGCACTAATTCATGCAAAAGGAGCCCCAACCAAGTATTGGGTGCCTTTACTATAAATACTTTTCAGTAGGCCAACATTTGAGTTTAAAATCATTTTTTCAGTTGGTCTTATATTATTTATATTATATTCTAATTTTCTGAGATAATGACTTTTGTGTTTTCATTGGCTGTAAGCCATAATCATCAACATTAACAGAAATAAACACTTAAAATAGATCACTCTGTGTGTAATGACTATATAATTCATGCATTTCACTTTTTGTATTGAAATACTGAAATAATAGGAATTACAACCTACCGGTAATGATGTTACCAGGAGCCCATCATGACAGCACCACAGGAGTTGCTTCTTTGACCTCTACAGGGACAGGAAAACAAGAGGTTAAAAGCCCTTCCCATCCCAACCTCCTCAGTGACTTTTCCAAGTACCACACAAAATGGGTACAACACAATTTTATTATTGCTTCCTTCATATAATGTTAAGTTCACATTAAGTATAAAGAATTTAAGGGAGGGAAATAAGGCTGCTGTCATGATGGGCTCCTGGAATCATCATTACTGGTAGGTTGCAATTCCTCTTTTGCAGGTCGCCACATGACAACACCACTGGAGAATATCAAAGTAATCCATTATCAGGGGGGACCACAGCTTAAAGCACCTTCCTACCGAACAGGGTCTGTTGGTTGGTTAGGATATCTAACTTGTAATGTTTGCAGAACGCTTTTGGGCCTGATCATGTGGCTGTTCTACAAATATGTTCAATTGAGGCACCTGCTTTTTCCGCCCACAAGGTGGATAATGCTTTAGTCAAGTGGGCCCTATGGTTTACCGGAGCGTCTTTACCTACATATAGGTCAAAGCTATAGCGAATTTGACCCACCATGATAGGGTTGCCTTGGCAGCCTTCCTACCTCGATTTTTTTCCCTGAACTGAATAAATAGAGAAGAGTCCCTCTTCCAGTTCCGGGTGGCCTCCAAATAGGCCAGCACTGTCCGTCTGACATCCAGTGAATGTAAGCGTTGTTCCTTTTGGTTTTCGTAGCTGTGGCAGAAAGATGGCAAGACTACTTCCTGCTCCAGATTGATGGAGACTACCTTAGGGTGAAAGGTTGGATCCAACCTCAGGATTATGCGATCGTCCAGGGCCTGCAGTTACAGATCTCTAGCCGTTGTTACTGCAACCAGGAACACCATCTTGAATGACAACTTCTCAACCGAGATCTGATCAATGGGTTCTAGGGTCCAAAGTCCGTTCAGAACCAGGCCCAGGTCCCAAGGAGCTACTGTGGATCTTACAGTGGGTCTCAATCTCTGGATACCCCTCACAAACCGTAAGACCCACGAATGGGATGCTAGTGGTGCATCAAAGAAAACGCTAAAGGGCAGAGATCTGAACCTTCAGAGTATTTGGTTTTAGTCCCTTGCGGAAGCCCATGTGAAGAAAATCCAAAAGCTTGGGAATATTCGGGTGTGCACTGTCCACCGGTTCCTCTCCTAGGAATGTGCAGAACTTTCACCAGATTCTTCTGTAGATGGTCCTTGTTACCGGTTTCCTGCTCGCCTGGAGGGTGGAAATAACTGCATCTGACAGGCCCTTCTTCCTCAGGAACCTCCTGTGATGGTGGGATATGGTGTACTGTGTATTATGTTGTGTAGGTTCGTATTTTACGCTTGGTTCACTGTCCATTATTTGTATTGCTTATGTGTACATTGTATTGTCTGTCGATAATTACCCCCTGTAGTGTTCCTGTCCCCAAGTCTAGGGGAGGGGGCCTGAGATCCACCTACTGTAAACTCTCTGCTTACCTGGGGGATTTGTCAGTCTGTTTGAGAACTTCAAGAGTGAAGCAGGAAGATTGAACCTCTGAGGGAAAAGCTGCGGCTCCCCAAAGAGACCTGGACATTTATCGCTTATTGGATTATATTCATATTTCTGGACTAATTTTACCCTCTGTATGATGTATTATGTTATGGACCGTTTGATTTGCTTGGAATAATGTCTATTGGATTGTACAGCCATCTCTCGCTCTGTTGATTGTGTGATATGGGAGAAGGACCCGGTCACACCTCCCTTCAGGATCCAGGCCGACAAGTGTAGGTAATGTAGGCCTAGGTGACGAACTGGTCCCTGGCTGAGGTGATTCTCCCTCAGGTGAAGGAACACAGGGTCTCCTACTGCAGGGGTTTTCAGTAACGAGAACCAGCTCCTCTTCGGCCAATAAGGCGCCATTAAAATTACTTTGGCTCCGTCCTGCTGAATCTTCCTGAGGACTCTGGGAATCAACGGGACAGGAGACGAGGCGTACACGAGACTCATGTCCCAGGTCTGAGCCATGGCATGGCGTAGTTGGATGGTCTCCTGGGTCCAGGGAAAATAATTTCCTTGTCTTTGCATTTCTTTTGGAGGCGAACAGGTCAACTTGGGGGGACACCCCATCTGTCGACCAGACTCTGAAATACTATTTTGTCTAATTCCCACTCTGAGGGATTTATCGTGCGCCTGCTGAGGTAGTCCGCTAGGTAGCTTTCTGATCCTTTCAGACGGACAGCGGAGATGGGTATCACTGATCATTCGTCCCAATGAAAAATCTTCGTTGCCAGAGTTTCTATAGGGGGATGTCTCGAGCCTCCCTGATGCCGGAGAAACAACACCACCGTGATATTGTCATATAAAACCCTGACGTGTTGATTCTGGAATAGGTCTCGATTCCTCCTGAGGGCTTGCCAGACAGCGTTCACCTCTCTAAAATTCGAAGACATGTTCATCATATGTACTGGCCACTCTCCCTAGAAGTAACTGGACCCTACATAGGCCTCCCAACCCGTCTGACTGCCGTTAGTAGTAAACGTGACACAGGGAGAGCAATCCCAGGGAACTAAGATCTGCAGGTTCGTCCAGTACATCCACTACCTCAGATCCTCTTTGATATGATGAGGTAAACTGATCCTGCTGTTCAAGGACCACCGGGAGGTGGCTGTCGTGGTCAGGATCAGCTTCTGAAGGACACTGGAGTGGAACTGACTCCATCTGACACATGGGATGCATGATGTCATGAGGCCGAGAACGCTCATCGCTTCCCTAATCGTGCACCTGCTCTTCTGTCGGAAGATCTGGATTCTGTTCCTGATCGACTCTGCCTTCTGTGATGGTAGAAAGGAAGTTCTTGAGTCGGAGTCCAGCAAAATTCCCAGAAAGATCTTCCTGGTTTCTGCCAGGAGACTGGACTTGTGGGCATTCACTAGCCAACCTAGTGACTGAAGTTGTCGTAAGGTAGTGGCAATACCCAGAGACATTTACTTCTGAGAGTCCGCCACCAATAGAAGAAGATCGTCTAGGTAGGGCACAATCGTCACATCGGTTCTTCTGAGATAGGCGATTACCTCTGCTATCACTTTTGTAAATGTTCTGGGAGCAGAAAACAGGTGGAATGGTAGGCACCGGAACTGAAAGTGGAAAATCGTTCCCCCTTTCTCTAGGGCAAACTGTAGGAACCTTTGGGCTTTTGGATGGATGGCTATGTGATAATAGGCATTTTTTAGGTCTATCGTTGCCATGACGCAATTTGTATTGAGAAGAGGGATAGTAGACTTTATGGAGTCCATGCAATTTTTTTTGTAACAAACCCACTGGTTTAGAGGTTTTAAATTTATAATTGTACGGTGTGACAGGGTATGCGACAGAGCAGTGAGGGACGCCAGGCCAAGGAACAATCCAAAAGGGCTTTATTGGAACCACAAAGAAAAAGCACGAAACATAAATATAAATCCTAAAGTCTGCAAGGAGTCCACAACAAGCAAAAGATCCAGGGGCGCCTCCAGGTATTCCAACGCCAGGGAAAATATGGCAATGGTCCTTATATGAGTTCCTTGAGTCCAACAGGGTGAACAACAAAACACAATCCCACGTGGCCACTGATCTCCAGTCTGTAACAGTCCATACACAGGCTCTAGGATCCAGCCTCAGCTATAGATCCTAGTCCTTCTCCAGCCGAGATGCAACTAACTGACCTAACATGGGTCTCATTGTTCTTCTCTCCTAGGATCAGCCCCTAAGGTGGGTCCAACTCCGCCTGGACATTTGATACATGAATGGACTTTAGACTCCTGGCTCTGTTCTGTTTACCAAGTTTTGGATTTCAGACGTCCCATGCTAAGAAGAACAAGCAATCCACCACCAGTAGTACATACAGGACAGTCAAGGAGAGACAGACTATTACACCATGAGCACAGGCGGGGGAGGACACACCGTTACATACGGAATTTACCTGATAGTTTTTTTTGTTTTGTTTTGTTTTTTTTTTTTACAGAGAAAATGGTTGAGTAGTGACCCTGAAATTGTTCCAGAACAGGAAGTACTGCCTGTGTTTGTAACAAGGTTTCTACATCCGTCCAGAGACTGTTGGAAACAGACCTGGATCTGGGCTTTTTAAGGACAAACGTTTTGGGAGCAATATGTGAAAACTTAATCTGGAGGATCCATGGATTGGAAAATATGTTTCTCCACTCTTCCAGAAAACCACACAGTCTCCTGCCTATGTACATGGCGTCAGGACCTATCTGGTCTTTTCCTGGAATCAAAATGGGGATACTTATCCTTCCCCCCCTTTTGGATAGCTCCACTTCCCTGTTTTTCCTTTTCTCTTGTAATCCTGCCCCTTGAAAGATCGAAACCTATGAGAGGGTAGAGACCTCCGAGGTTTTTCCTATGGAAATCCTCCTTTTTTTATCTGAAGCTATCTCCAGAATGTCACCTAACAGGGGCCCGAAGAGCCGGAGACCTTACAAGGGAAAGGAACATAGTGCCTGAAAAAATAAGCTATCCCCTGACTATGGTGGAAGCCATATAACCCGGCGGGCCGAATTAGTTAAGGCATCATTCCTAGCAGGAAAACCTAACAGACTCTAAAAGGGGAATGGACTCTAATATAGCTTCTCTAGGGGACTCGTTCCTGATCTGAGCCTCTAGATGAGGGTTCCCCAACTCCAGTCCTCGAGGGCCGCCAACAGTGCATGTTTTCAGGATATCCTTAGCATTGCATGGGTGTTGGAATCATCAACTGTGCAGGTGATTAAATTATCACATGTGCAATACTAAGGAAATCCTGAAAACATGCACTGTTGGCGGCCCTTGAGGACTGGAATTGGGGACCCATGCTCTAGATCATCCAACCACCTAGACATAAGATGGCTTTACACGCTACGATATCGTTAATGTTTTATCGTCGGGGTCACGTTGTTAGTGACGCACATCCGGCGTCATTAACGATATCGCAGCGTGTGACACTTACCAGCATCCTTAAGCGACCTCAAAAATGGTGAAAATCGTTCACCATGGAGAGGTCGTCCCAAACTCAAAAATCGGTAAGGGTTGTTTAGCCATGTTGTTCATCGCTCATGCGGCATCACACATCGCTGTGTGTGACACCGCAGGAGCGAGGAACGTCTCCTTACCTGCCGCCGGCCACAATGCAGAAGGAAGGAGGTGGGCGGGATGTTACGTCCCGCTCATCTCCGCCCCTCCGCTTTGATTAGCCGGCCGCTTAGTGACGTCGCGGTGACGCCGAACTTCCCTCCCCCTTGAGGGAGGGATTGTTCGGCAGTCACAGCGCCGACACCGACCAGGTAAGTGCGTGTGATGTTGCCGTAGCGATAATGCTCGCTGTAGCAGCGATCACACGATATAGCATGTGCGACGGGGGCGGGTACTTACATGCTCGATATCGCTAGAAATTGCTAGCGATATCGTAGCGTGTAAAGCCCGCTATAGACCTTGCCACTGAAGTAGCAACTATATAAGTTTTGTTAGTGGCTGACGATGCTTCCCAAGCCTTCTTCAAGAGTCCATCTGCTTCCCGGTCCATCGGTTCTGCAAGTCCAGAAGAGTCCTCAAATGGAATGGAAGTCTTTTTAGCCACCTTCGCTACAGGGACATCAATCCTCCCATGCCTTGATGCCCTGAGGTTAAAAGGGAAGACAAGCTCTGAAGTCCCGGGGAATCACCAGCTTCTTTTCAGCCTCCTCCCATTCTTCCATGATTATGGCCCAAACATGATGATTAACTGGGAAGACTGTCTTTGGGATCTGAGGCCCCCGAACATTTCCTCCTGGATGGATTGTGGTTTCTCAGTCTCCTCCAACATCATGGTCTTTCGGACTGCCCTTAGAAGGTCATCTGTATCGAGAAGCCGCATGGGGTTCTTGTTGGGGTATCACGCTGGACATTGCCGTCTGCACTTCTTCCCGAATCATCGACCTCATATGTGTCAGGAAGGACTTCTGTTCCTCCGAGAAAAGTTTGGCAATACAGGCGTCACAGAGCTTTTTAGTACAGGTGTCAGCTAAAATCCCATTACTTACTGCACACCTTTTAGATTTTCCTGACGACTTAGCCTCTTTTTTAGGGATGTGCCAGAGCCCGTACAGGAACCTCCACCTTGAAATATACTACCCCCAGCTGGGCGAATCCAGTGGAACTGGCACTCACTTGACCTGGGGAACATCAAGGGAAACGTCTGAGGGGGCACCCTCATCCAATATTAGGCTTGTTCAGGAATCCTGTACACAGTCTGTCCTGAGGGAATACTGACGGTGTCCCTTTACCTCCCCACAGGTTTTTATTACCTTATACGAGTGCTTCCAGGTCCTAGTCCTGCCTTCTGAGTTACGTGGTGGAACACTTGCCGCCTTCCAGGAGTTGCGCTGACCAAGAACCGGAAGTGTGACCAATATTCTTCTGCACATCCGTGGAGGTGAGTCCCAGCCTGGAACGCATGCGGAAGCGGCTAGCGCCGGGTGCTCCACCGGAGAGGCCGAGGGACCTCTCCTCGAGAGGTGTCCGCCTGGGGCTGCTTGACAGGCCGGAAGGAGAGAGCCCCCCCTGATCCACCGACGGTAAGGTCTGTTGCGTCCGTCCTGTACAGGAATAGGAAAAACACTGAGGAGGTTGAGATGGGAGGGGCTTGTGTTTTCCTATCCCTGTAAAGTCAAAGGAACAAGTCCTGTGGTGCTGTCATGTGGCGACCTGGAAAAATTAACTTTGAGGATATTCTAATTTATTGAGATGCACTTGTAAGCTAAGTGAGCGGTTCTACTCAATGTGACAGCTATCTCTGCATGCACATTCACAAAGGGAAGGCGGTGCATCACTGAATAGGATCACCCACTTGCCTTATATGCATACACAAAATAGGGATTTCAGGGTTATTGAATCTTTTCCTGCAAAAAAGTAGATCAAATGGATCAGTTTATACTGCACTATAACATGTTGCCTTCAAATCAGATAACATTTCCTTTTAAAGCCAGCAAGCTAAAATGAAGCATTCATTTTTCTATTGCTTTCATTACCCAGTGCTTAAGTAATCAACTTTTAAATGCTCTTACTTCTCTTCAAGAAGACGTGTGAACTTCTGGCGAGCTAGTTCCATAAGGCCATCCACCTCTTCTTTAGAACGCTTGAAATTCTCAATGCTAAAAGCATACACTGTCACCTCACAAATTCCCAGGTTTAAACACCAACGCAATGTCTACATAACGGGGAGAAAACTTGTGTTACTGTATGCCTAATTAAGAGTTCACACACAGTTTTAAAATAAAAAGTTAAAAGAATAAAAGCATAGAGAAATGTCTCCCTTGTATAGCCACTCTTTTTTTTTTTTTAACTGAATACCACAGTACTCAAGAATTGCTGTGCATTAATCAGAGACAGCAGCAATGCTGAGGTTTGTACTCATGTGAGTGACAGGGTTGGTAAGTATAATCAAATAAAGCTTGGCTTCGATTGTGACAAATGTTATAGAGGCTACAAAAATATATTAGACAAAAAAAACAACCATTATTTTTTTATAATATTACTGATATTAAAAAGAAGCTTTTGGCATCATTAGATTTAAAAAAAAATAATAATATTTTAGCTTTTTTAGTATTACCAGCTGGGAGAAATCAAATAAAACAAACAAAACAAAAAAAAAACAAAACAAAAAACAAACAAAAACTAATGTTCATATTAAACATATCTGGTGACACATTCACATTAATCTATCTATATATAATTGCCTTAGTCTGTCTGTCTGTCTGTCTTACTCCAAAATTGTGTCCTTACGGTGACACAAAGCTGATTGGCCGCTGGGCTCGCCATGGCCCCGCCCCCCACACGGATTGGCCTCTCGCCCCGGCTCTCTGCAGGCCCCGCCCCCCTCACGCAATGCACGCTCGCTCTGGCCCAACTGACACGGAGCTCCGACTCCCAGGTGAGTACACACACATCAGATCACACTCACTCTCACACACACCTCACACATCACATCCACACACTCACAACATCCTGGGATATCGCTTGCTTCTACACCGGCTCCGTCACGATACCAGCAGCGCCAGACATAACCTTGCGATGCTGAGATCTTGACGGAGCCCGTGAACGCTGGTAACCATTATACACATCGGGTAACTAAGGTCCCTTAGTTACCCGATGTGTATCATAGTTACCAGTGTACACCGGCTCCTGGTACACATGTGCAGGGAGCCGGCATTATACTCCTCTCCCCCCAGGACTACTCCTCCTATTACAGTCCTCCTATTATACTCCTCTCTGAGTATAATAGGAGAACTATTATAGCATGGGGGATGTAGCACGATGGGGGGTGCGCAGCATGGGGGATGTAGCACGATGGGGAGTGCGCAGCATGGGGGATGTAGCACGATGGGGGGTGCGCAGCATGGGGGATGTAGCACGATGGGGGGTGCGCAGCATGGAGGATGGAGCACGATGGGGGGGTGCGCAGCATGGGGGATGGAGCACGATGGGGGGTGCGCAGCATGGGGGATGGAGCACGATGGGGGGTGCGCAGCATGGGGGATGGAGCACGATGGGGGGTGCACAGCATGGGGGATGGAGCACGATGGGGGGTGCGCAGCATGGGGGATGGAGCACGATGGGGGGTGCGCAGCATGGGGGATGGAGCACGATGGGGGGTGCGCAGCATGGGGGATGGAGCACGATGGCGGGGTGCGCAGCATGGGGGATGTAGCACGATGGGGGGTGCGCAGCATGGGGGATGTAGCACGATGGGGGATGTAGCACGATGGGGGATGCGCAGCATGGGGGATGTAGCACGATGGTGAGTGCGCAGCATGGGGGATGTAGCACGATGGGGGATGTAGCACGATGGGGGATGTAGCACGATGGGGGGTGCGCAGCATGGGGGATGTAGCACGATGGGGGGTGCGCAGCATGGGGGATGGAGCACGATGGGGGATGTAGCATGATGGGGGGTGCGCAGCATGGGGGATGTAGCACGATGGTGAGTGCGCAGCATGGGGGATGTAGCACGATGGGGGGTGCGCAGCATGGGGGATGGAGCACGATGGGGAGTGCGCAGCATGGAGGATGTAGCACGATGGGGGATGTAGCACGATGGGGGGTGCGCAGCATGGGGGATGTAGCACGATGGGGGGTGCGCAGCATGGGGGATGGAGCACGATGGGGAGTGCGCAGCATGGAGGATGTAGCACGATGGGGAATGCGCAGCATGGGGGATGTAGCACGATGGTGAGTGCGCAGCATGGGGGATGTAGCACGATGGGGGATGTAGAACGATGGGGGGTGCGCAGCATGGGGGATGTAGCACGACGGGGGGTGCGCAGCATGGGGGATGTAGCACGATGGGGGGTGCGCAGCATGGGGGATGTAGCACGATGGGGGGGTGCGCAGCATGGGGGATGTAGCACGACGGGGGGTGCGCAGCATGGGGGATGTAGCACGATGGTGAGTGCGCAGCATGGGGGATGTAGCACGATGGGGGGGTGCGCAGCATGGAGGATGGAGCACGATGGGGAGTGCGCAGCATGGAGGATGGAGCACGATGAGGAGTGCGCAGCATGGAGGATGGAGCACGATGAGGAGTGCGCAGCATGGAGGATGGAGCACGATGGGGGGTGCGCAGCATAGGGGATGGGGCACGATGGGAGGTGCACACCTCCCCCCAACACACACACACACACAGGGAACCACTAACACCGCCATACACACACACACACACACACACACACACAACGCTGGACACACACAACACCCAACACACAAACACCGCGGCATACATAAATATACGCACATACCGCACAACACACACATTGCACAAAACATACCTCCCCCAAAACACACCACACCCACACAAATCGCGCAACACACAACGCGACAGACACACAGCGCTCCACAAACAACGCAACACACATACAACACCGCTCTCACCCCCCGCCACACCCAGACAACACCCAGAACATGTACAGCGCCCTACACAAACACTTGGTAACTACACACAACATATATATATATATATATATATATATATATATATATATATATATAAATAATATATAATATATATATATATATATCTCTATATCTATAACAAAAATCATACATGAACTACAGAATACGTAAATTCTAGAATACCCGATGCGTAGAATCGGGCCACCTTCTAGTCTATATATAATTGCCTTATTCTGTCTGTCTGTCTTGCTCCAAAATTGTGTCCTTACAGTGACAACCGTCGGATTGGCCGCTGGGCTCAGCCTGGCCCCGCACCTCCCACACGGATTGGCCGCTCGGCTCCGCCCCCGCATGGATTAACCGTTTGGCCAGGCCCGCTCCCCGCACGCGATGCCCGCTAGGCCCCGCCCCCCCGCACGCGATGCCCGCTAGGCCACACCCCCGCACGCGATGCCCGCTGGCCCCGCTCCCCGCACGCGATGCCCGCTGGCCCCGCCCCCCGCACGCGATGCCCGCTGGCCCCGCCCCCCGCACGGATTAACGTTTGGCCAGGCCCCCCGCACGGATTAACCGTTTGGCCAGGCCCCCCGCACGGATTAACCGTTTGGCCAGGCCCCCCCGCACGGATTAACCGTTTGGCCAGGCCCCCCGCACGGATTAACCGTTTGGCCAGGCCCCCCGCACGGATTAACCGTTTGGCCAGGCCCCCCGCACGCGATGCCCGCTAGGCCACGCCCCCCGCACGCGATGCCCGCTAGGCCACGCCCCCCGCACGCGATGCCCGCTAGGCCACGCCCCCCGCACGCGATGCCCGCTAGGCCACGCCCCCCGCACGCGATGCCCGCTAGGCCACGCCCTCCGCACGCGATGCCCGCTAGGCCACGCCCCCCGCACATGATGGGCACCTGTACACCCCCCCCCAGGACTACTCCTCCCATTATACTCCTCTTTCCCCAGGACTACTCCTCCCATTATACTCCTCTTTCCCCAGGACTACTCCTCCCATTATACTTCTCTTTCCCCAGGACTACTCTTTCCCCAGGACTACTCCTCCCATTATACTCCTCTTTCCCCAGGACTACTCCTCCCATTATACTCCTCTTTCCCCAGGACTACTCCTCCCATTATACTCCTCTTTCCCCAGGACTACTCCTCCCATTATACTCCTCTCTAAGGGGTTCGCAGCATGGGGGATGGAGCACGATGGGGGGGTGGACCACGATGGGGGGGTGCAGCACGATGGGGGGGTCCACACCTCCCCCCAAAACACACACACAGCCACACACCGCACAACACACCACACACACACACACACACACACTGGGAACCACAAACACCGCCCTACACAGACACCCAACACACAAACACCGCGGCACACACAAATATACGCACATACCGCACAACACACACACTGCACAAAACATACCTCCCCCCAAAACACACGCACGCACTCCACACACACACAAACTGCGCAACACACACAGCACCACACACAAACAACGCTACAGACACACAGCGCTCCACAAACAACGCAACACACAAACAACACCGCTCTCACCCCCCGCCACACCCAGAACATTTACAGCGCACTACACAAACACTTGGTAACTACACACAACAAATAACACATATACATATATACACTATATATATATATATATATATAAATAACAAAAAAATCATACATTAACTACACAATACCCGATGCGTAGAATCGGGCCACCTTCTAGTCTCTATCTAATATATATATATATATATATATATATATATATATATATATATATATATATATATATATATATATATATATATATATATATATATATATATATATATATATATATATATATATATATATATATATATGTATGTAATTGCCTTATTGTGTGTGTGTGTGTCTGTCTTGCTCCAAAATTGTGTCCTTACGGTGACACAAAGCTGATTGGCCGCTGGGCTCGCCATGGCCCCGCCCCCCCGCACGGATTGGCCGCTCACCCAGGCTCCGCCCCCCCCCCCCCACAGATTGGCCTCTCACCCCGGCACCCTGCAGGCATTGGCAACTCGGCCACGCCCCTCACGCAATGCACGCTAGCTCTGGTCCCACCCCCCCCACGCATTCCCTGAAACGACACTGTCACGGACCCACGACTCCCAGGTGAGTACTGTACCCCGGGAGCCCACATCAGCGTACGCCGCCAAACCAGCCGACACATACCCTCGCATTGCTGGGGCTGGCCGGCGTATGCTGGTGTGGGCTCCCGTGCGAGCGGGGGACGAGATACGCTGGTAACCATGGTAGCATAGTTACCAGCGCATCAAGGTCCTGCAGCGGCGGAACATACACACACACACACACACACTCACACATCAGATCACACACACACTCACACATCAGATCACACTCACACCATCAGATCACACTCACACCATCAGATCACACTCACAACATCCTGGGATATCGCTTGCTTCTCGGCGGCGATACTGTGGAGTGACCATCCAGGACCTGCCGGAGGATCACATGGCCAGAAGCATGTGGTATCTCCGGATGTTGTGAGTGTGAGCGCGTATGTGCGATATCGTCAATGTGTGTGTGCGCGTGAGTGTGTGCGTGTGCATGTGGTGTGTGTGTGTGGTGTGTGTGGTGTGTGTGTGTGTGGTGTGTGTGTGTGGTGTGTGTGGTGTGTGTGTGTGTGGTGTGTGTGTGTGTGGTGTGTGTGTGTGTGGTGTGTGTGTGTGTGGTGTGTGTGTGTGTGGTGTGTGTGTGTGGTGTGTGTGTGTGGTGTGTGTGTGTGTGTGTGGTGTGTGTGTGTGGTGTGTGTGTGGTGTGTGTGTGTGGTGTGTGTGTGTGAGAGTGTCGGCAGAGGAGCACGGCGTGCTGGAGGAGGCAGGCTGATGCTGGGGACAGAGAGGCGCTGATGCTGGGGACAGAGAGGCGCTGATGCTGGGGACAGAGAGGCGCTGATGCTGGGGACAGAGAGGCGCTGATGCTGGGGACAGAGAGGCGCTGATGCTGGGGACAGAGAGGCCGATGCTGGTGCAGCATGGCGGATGGAGCACGTTTGGGAGTGCGCAGCATGGCGGATGGAGCACGTTTGGGAGTGCGCAGCATGGCGGATGGAGCACGTTTGGGAGTGCGCAGCATGGCGGATGGAGCACGTTTGGGAGTGCGCAGCATGGCGGATGGAGCACGTTTGGGAGTGCGCAGCATGGCGGATGGAGCACGTTTGGGAGTGCGCAGCATGGCGGATGGAGCACGTTTGGGAGTGCGCAGCATGGCGGATGGAGCACGTTTGGGAGTGCGCAGCATGGCGGATGGAGCACGTTTGGGAGTGCGCAGCATGGCGGATGGAGCACGTTTGGGAGTGCGCAGCATGGCGGATGGAGCACGTTTGGGAGTGCGCAGCATGGCGGATGGAGCACGTTTGGGAGTGCGCAGCATGGCGGATGGAGCACGTTTGGGAGTGCGCAGCATGGCGGATGGAGCACGTTTGGGAGTGCGCAGCATGGCGGATGGAGCACGTTTGGGAGTGCGCAGCATGGCGGATGGAGCACGTTTGGGAGTGCGCAGCATGGCGGATGGAGCACGTTTGGGAGTGCGCAGCATGGCGGATGGAGCACGTTTGGGAGTGCGCAGCATGGCGGATGGAGCACGTTTGGGAGTGCGCAGCATGGCGGATGGAGCACGTTTGGGAGTGCGCAGCATGGCGGATGGAGCACGTTTGGGAGTGCGCAGCATGGCGGATGGAGCACGTTTGGGAGTGCGCAGCATGGCGGATGGAGCACGTTTGGGAGTGCGCAGCATGGCGGATGGAGCACGTTTGGGAGTGCGCAGCATGGCGGATGGAGCACGTTTGGGAGTGCGCAGCATGGCGGATGGAGCACGTTTGGGAGTGCGCAGCATGGCGGATGGAGCACGTTTGGGAGTGCGCAGCATGGCGGATGGAGCACGTTTGGGAGTGCGCAGCATGGCGGATGGAGCACGTTTGGGAGTGCGCAGCATGGCGGATGGAGCACGTTTAGGAGGTGCGCAGCATGGCGGATGGAGCACGTTTGAGAGTGCGCAGCATGGCGGATGGAGCACGTTTGGGAGTGCGCAGCATGGCGGATGGAGCACGTTTGGGAGTGCGCAGCATGGCGGATGGAGCACGTTTGGGAGTGCGCAGCATGGCGGATGGAGCACGTTTGAGAGTGCGCAGCATGGCGGATGGAGCACGTTTGGGAGTGCGCAGCATGGCGGATGGAGCACGTTTGGGAGTGCGCAGCATGGCGGATGGAGCACGTTTGGGAGTGCGCAGCATGGCGGATGGAGCACGTTTGGGAGTGCGCAGCATGGCGGATGGAGCACGTTTGGGAGTGCGCAGCATGGCGGATGGAGCACGTTTGGGAGTGCGCAGCATGGCGGATGCAGCACGTTTGGGAGTGCGCAGCATGGCGGATGCAGCACGTTTGGGAGTGCGCAGCATGGCGGATGCAGCACGTTTGGGAGTGCACACCTCCCCCCAAACACACACACACACACACACACACACGAGCGCGCACTGCACAACACACCACACACTGGGAACCACAAACAACTGCCCTACACAGACACCCACCCACACACACAGACAATGCTGCACACACACACAAACCCCGCGGCACACACAAATATACGCACATACCGCACAACACACACATTGCACAAAACATACCTCCCCCAAAACACACCACACACACACAAGCCGCGCAACACACACACACAACGCTACAGACACACAGCGCTCCCCAAACAACGCAACACACATACAACACCGCTTTCACCCCCCGTCACACCCAGAACATGTACAGCCCCTACACAAACACTTGGTAACTACACACAACACCATCTATATATCTATATCTATAACAAAAATCATACATGAACTACACAAAACGTAAATTCTAGAATACCCGATGCGTAGAATCGGGCCACCTTCTAGTCTATATATATATAATTGCCTTATTCTGTCTGTCTGTCTGTCATGCTCCGAAATTGTGTCCTTACGGTGACACAAAGCTGATTGGCCGCTGGGCTCGCCATGGCCCCGCCCCCCCACACGGATTGGCCTCTCGCCCGGCTCTCTGCAGGCCCCGCCCCCCTCACGCAATGCACGCTCGCTGTGGCCCAACTGACACGGGGCTCCGATTCCCAGGTGAGTACACACACATCAGATCACACTCACTCTCACACACACCTCACACATCACATCCACACATCACAACATGCTGGGATATCGCTTGCTTCTACACCGGCTCCGTCAGGATCCCGGCAGCGCCAGACATAACCTTGCGATGCTGGGATCTTAACGGAGGCCGTGAAAGCTGGTAACCATTATACACATCGGGTAACTAAGGTCCCTTAGTTACCCGATGTGTATCATAGTTACCAGTGTACACCGGCTCACACTCACTCTCACACACACCTCACACACACATCACATCGCATCCACACATCAAGGTCCTGCAGCTGCGGAACATACATAACATAACAGCACACACATAACAGCACACACACATAACAGCACACACACACACACAAATCAGATCACACTCACTCACACACACACATCACATCGCATCCAAATACTCACAACATCCTGGGATATCGCTTGCTTCTCGGCGGCGATATTGTGCTGTGAGCTTCCAGGACCTGACGGAGGATCACATGGCCAGAAGCATGTGATATCCCCGGATGTTGTGAGTATCAGCGCGTATGTGCAATATCGTCAGTGTCTGTGTGTGTGAGTGTATGCGATCGGGTGTTGTGTGAGTGGATGCGATCGGTTGTGTGTGTGAGTGGATGCGATCGGTTGTGTGGGTGAGTGGATGCGATCGGGTGTGGGTGAGTGTCGGCAGAGGAGCACGGCGTGCTGGAGGAGGCTGGGAGCAGAGAGGCTGATCTTGGGGAAGGCTGGGAGGAGAGAGGCTGAGCAAACGTGCTCCATCCGCCATACTGCGCACTCCCCATCGTGCTGCATCCCCCATGCTGCGCACTCCCAAACGTGGTCCATCCGCCATGCTGCGCACTCCCAAACGTGGTCCATCCGCCATGCTGCGCACTCCCAAACGTGCTCCATCCGCCATACTGCGCACTCCCAAACGTGCTCCATCCGCCATACTGCGCACTCCCAAACGTGCTCATCTCGCCATACTGCGCACTCCCAAACGTGCTCCATCCGCCATACTGCGCACTCCCAAGCGGATGGAGCATGATGGGGGGTGCGCAGCATGGCGGATGGAGCACGTTTGGGAGTGCGCAGCATGGCGGATGGAGCACGTTTGGGAGTGCGCAGCATGACGGATGGAGCACGTTTGGGAGTGCGCAGCATGACGGATGGAGCACGTTTGGGAAGTGCGCAGCATGACGGATGGAGCACGTTTGGGAGTGCGCAGCATGACGGATGGAGCACGATGGGGAGTGCGCAGCATGGCGGATGGAGCACGTTTGGGAGTGCGCAGTATGGCGGATGGAGCACGTTTGGGAGTGCGCAGCATGGCGGATGGAGCACGTTTGGGAGTGCGCAGCATGGCGGATGGAGCACGTTTGGGAGTGCGCAGCATGGCGGATGGAGCACGTTTGGGAGTGCGCAGCATGGCGGATGGAGCACGTTTGGGAGTGCGCAGCATGGCGGATGGAGCACGTTTGGGAGTGCGCAGCATGGCGGATGGAGCACGTTTGGGAGTGCGCAGCATGGCGGATGGAGCACGTTTGGGAGTGCGCAGCATGGCGGATGGTGCACGATGGGGAGTGCGCAGCATGGCGGATGGTGCACGATGGGGAGTGCGCAGCATGGCGGATGGACCACGTTTGGGAAGTGCGCAGCATGGCGGATGGACCACGTTTGGGAGTGCGCAGCATGGCGGATGGACCACGTTTGGAGTGCGCAGCATGGGGGATGCAGCACGATGGGGGGTGCGCAGCATGGGGGATGGAGCACGATGGGAGGTGCACACCTCCCCCCAACACACACACACGCGCACTGCACAACACACACACACTAGGAATCACAAACAACGCCCTACACAGACACCCACACACACAGACAACGCTGCACACACAAATATACGCACATACTGCACAACACACACATTGCTCAAAACATACCTCCCCCAAAACACACCACACCCACACAAACCGCACAACACACACACACAACGCTACAGACACACAGCGCTCCACAAACAACGCAACACACGCAACACACATACAACACCGCTCTCACCCCCCGCGACACTCAGAACATGTACAGCGCCCTACACAAACACTTGGTAACTACACACAACAATATATATATATATATATATATATATATATATATATATATATATATATATATATATATATATATATATATATAACAAAAATCATACATGAACTACACAATACGTAAATTCTAGAATACCCGATGCGTAGAATCGGGCCACCTTCTAGTATATATATATAATTGCCTTATTCTGTCTGTGTTTGTCTGTCTTGCTCCAAAATTGTGTCCTTATGGTGACAAACAGCGAATTGGCCGCTGGGCTCGCCATGGCCCCGCCCCCCCCGCACGGATTGGCCGCTCGCCTCGGCTCCGCCCCCTCGCACGGATTGGCCTCTCGCCACGGCCCCCTGCACGCATTGGCAACTCGGCCACGCCCCGCCCCCCTCACGCATTGCACGCTCACTCTGGCCCCGCGCCCCGCACGCATTCCCAGAACCGACTCCCAGGTGAGTGCTGTACCCCCGGGAACCCACATCAGCGTACGCTGGTGTGGGCTCCCGTGCGAGCAGGGGGCGGAGTACGCTGGTAACCATGTAATATTGTAGCATGGTTACCAGCGTACACCGGCTCCCAGGTGAGCGCATCAAGGTCCTGCAGCGGCGGAACACACACACACACACACACACACCAGATCACACCCCTCACACACACACCACACACCACACACACACCACACACCACACACCACACCACACACCACACCACACACACAACCCCACACACACACCTCACACACACACACACACACACACATCACATCGCATCCACATACTCACAACATCCCGTGATATCGCTTGCTTCTCGGCGGCGATCCTGTGCGTGCAGTGATCTTCCAGGACCTGCCGGAGGATCACATGGCCGGAAGCATGTGGTATCTCCGGATGTTGTGATTGTGTGAGCGCTGTGCGATATCGTCAGTGTGTGTGTGTGAGTGTATGCGATCGGATGTGTGTGTGTTCTGATGTGTGAGTGTGTGTGTGAGTATGCGATCGGATGTGTGTGTGTTCTGATGTGTGAGTGTATGCGATCGGATCTGTGAGTGTCGGCAGAGGAGCACGGCGTGCAGCACAGCTGCTGGGACCGCCAACCGGTGGGCACAGGGAGAAGTGGGGTGTGTGTGTGTGTGTGCGCGTGTATACTGTCTGATGTGTGACTGGAGCACGATGGGGGGTGCGCAGCATGGGGGATGGAGCACGATGGGGAGTGCACACCTCCCCCCAAAAAACACACACACACACACACACACACACACACACACACACACACACACACACACACACTGGGAACCACAAACACTGCCACACACACACACACACAAACACCCTACACACAAACACAAATATACGCACATACCGCACAACACACACATTGCACAAAACATACCTCCCCCCAAAACACACACACACACCACACAAACCGCGCAACACACACACACACACACAACGCTACAGACACACAGCGCTCCACAAATAACGCAACACACAAACACCGCTCTCACCCCCCGCCACACCCAGAACATGTACAGCGCCCTACACAAACACTTGGTAACTACACACAACAACATCTATCTCTATATAAACAAAAATCATACATTAACTACACAATACGTAAATTCTAAAATACCCGATGCGTAGAATCGGGCCACCTTCTAGTATATATATATATTTGCCTTATTCTGTCTGTCTTGCTCCAAAATTGTGTCACCGTGTCAGTGTCGTTACAGTGACAACTGTCGGATTGGCCGCTGGGCTCGGCCTGGTCCCGCCCCCCGCATGGATTAGCCGCTCGCCACAGCCCTCCGCATGCATCGCCCGCTCCAGCGTACAGCGGCTCCCGGTACACATGTGCAGGGAGCCGGCATACGCTGACGCCTCACCCCCGCCCCCGGCGGACATAACCTTGCGATGCTGGGATCATGACGGAGCTGGTGTACGCTGGTAACCATGATACACATCGCGTAACTATAGGAAGCACTTTCCTTAGTTACCCGATGTGTATAATGGTTACCAGCGTACACCAGCTCCCGGTACACATGTGCAGGGAGCCGGCATACGCTGATGCCTCGCCCGCTCAGCCAAGCCCCCGGCACACGTTGCCACGCTTGGACCCGTCCCCGGCGGCCTCAGCATGGGGGATGGAGCACAATGGGGGGTGAGCAGCATAGAGGATGGAGCACGATGGGGGTTGTGCAGCATGGGAGATGGAGTACGATGGGGGTTGTGCAGCATGGGAGATGGAGCACGATGGGGGGGTGCACACCTCCCCCCAAAACACACACACACTGGGAACCACAAACACCGCCCTACACAGACACCCACACCCAACGCCGCACACGCGCACACACACACACACACACACACACACACACACAACCCAAACACCGCGGCATACATAAATATACGCACATACCGCGCAACACACACACACACACACACACACACACACACACTGCACAAAACATACCTCCCCCAAAACACACACGCACTCCACATCCACACAAACCGCACAACACACACAGCACCACACACACAGAACGCTGCAGACACACAGCGCTCCACAAACAACGCAACACACACAACACCGCTCACACACCCAGACAACACCCAGAACATTTACAGCTCCCTACACAAACACTTGGTAACTACAGACAACAACACATTAATATATATATATATATATATATATCTCTATCTATCTATCTATCTCAAAAATCATACATTAACTACACAATACGTAAATTCTAGAATACCCGATGCGTAGAATCGGGCCACCTTCTAGTCTAATATATAGAGCTGTGTGTTCGTGTGTGTGTCTCCGCTAAAAGAATCCGCACCGTCGCATTTACAATCACGAAATTTTGCACAGACACCCCATGTGACACAGGGAACATAATAGACTATTTTGACGGGAAAATTTAACCCCGCGCTTTACAGTTACTCTCCAAAAAAAAAAAAAAACTGCCTCCATTAAAAGGGAACTTGTCATCAGAAATTTAGCTTGAAACCTAAAAGTTTCCCCCTCTGCAGCTCCTGGGCTGCATTCTAGCAATGTTCCTGTTGTTTATGTGCCCCCTTTCTGACCAAAATAAAGACTTTTATAAAGTGGTACCTTTTTGTATTCAGATCTTGATAATGGTACACGGGGGCAGGCTCTCTGGTGTCCGTTAGTCTGCCTCCTGTCACTTTAGGCCGTCCCCCATCGCTCCATTCCATACTTCAGGACGCCGCCCACTGCACCCAAGGTGCCGCGCACGCGAGGACCGCTGGTGACGTGTGCGCAGGCACAAGGTTATGGGCGGCGCTGTGATTGCATTGCAAGTGCCCGCCCATCATCTCGTGGCCACACTCTCCCCTCTGCCTCCAGCATTCTGCGCAAGCGCTGGCCAGATGACCCGACGTTGGAACGTTCTGCGCAGAACGCTGGAGGCAGAGGGTAAAGGGCGGGCACGAGATTATGGGCGGGCACTTGCAATGCAATCACAGCGCCGCCCATAGTCTCGTGCCTGCGACACACGTGACTAGCGGTCCTCGCGTGCGCGGCACCTCGGGCGCAGTGGGCGGCGTCCTGAAGTATGGAATGGAGCGATGGGGGGACGGCCTAAAGCGACAGGAGGCAGACTAATGGACACCAGAGAGCCCGCCCCCGTGTACCATTATCAAGATCTGAATACAAAAAGGTACCACTTTATAAAGTCTATTTTTTGGTCAGAAAGGGGGCACAAACAGGAACATTGCTAGAATGCAGCCCAGGAGCTGCAGAGGGGAAATCTTTTAGGTTTCAAGCTAAATTTCTGATGACAGGTTCCCTTTAAAGTCAATGGAGCTGCGAGCTACAGGTTATTAATAGCAGCTGTGATTGGTTGCTATAGGAACAACGGGGACAAGAGAGACAGACAGACACACGGGGAAAGGGGAGGGCCAGACACACGGGGAAAGGGGAGGGCCAGACACACGGGGAAAGGGGAGGGCCAGACACACGGGGAAAGGGGAGGGCCAGACACACGGGGAAAGGGGAGGGCCAGACACACGGGGAAAGGGGAGGGCCAGACACACGGGGAAAGGGGAGGGCCAGACACACGGGGAAAGGGGAGGGCCAGACACACGGGGAAAGGGGAGGGCCAGACACACGGGGAAAGGGGAGGGCCAGACACACGGGGAAAGGGGAGGGCCAGACACACGGGGAAAGGGGAGGGCCAGACACACGGGGAAAGGGGAGGGCCAGACACACGGGGAAAGGGGAGGGCCAGACACACGGGGAAAGGGGAGGGCCAGACACACGGGGAAAGGGGAGGGCCAGACACACGGGGAAAGGGGAGGGCCAGACACACGGGGAAAGGGGAGGGCCAGACACACGGGGAAAGGGGAGGGCCAGACACACGGGGAAAGGGGAGGGCCAGACACACGGGGAAAGGGGAGGGCCAGACACACGGGGAAAGGGGAGGGCCAGACACACGGGGAAAGGGGAGGGCCAGACACACGGGGAAAGGGGAGGGCCAGACACACGGGGAAAGGGGAGGGCCAGACACACGGGGAAAGGGGAGGGCCAGACACACGGGGAAAGGGGAGGGCCAGACACACGGGGAAAGGGGAGGGCCAGACACACGGGGAAAGGGGAGGGCCAGACACACGGGGAAAGGGGAGGGCCAGACACACGGGGAAAGGGGAGGGCCAGACACACGGGGAAAGGGGAGGGCCAGACACACGGGGAAAGGGGAGGGCCAGACACACGGGGAAAGGGGAGGGCCAGACACACGGGGAAAGGGGAGGGCCAGACACACGGGGAAAGGGGAGGGCCAGACACAGGAAAAGGGGAGGGCCAGACACAGGGAAAGGGGAGGGCCAGACACAGGGAAAGGGGGGGGACAGTTACTATCCCGGGCAACGCCGGGTACTACAGCTAGTGATAAATAAAAATGAAGCTCTACCAGAACAAAAACATCAATTGAGCAAATTAAAAAGTTATAGCTGTTTAACGTTTGTAAAATTCAAGTTATGTCCTACAATATCTGTTACTGCACAACAAGCTAATAACAGAAACAGAGTATCTAACGTGTTTCCCCGAAAATAAGACCTCCCCTGAAAATAAGACCTAGCAGGAGTTCAATAATGAAATGTCATGCAGCGGTAAAAAAAAGTTAAAGAATCCTGCAGGACACTTCATTATAGACAGCGGACAACCCCTTAAGAAAGAAGAGAGAAGACTTCGCGATCATACTCACCAGACGCCGACCGGGAGCAGGGGAGCGCATCAAGGACCTGCGGCGGAAAACACATCAGATCACATACATACACACAATCACACTACAGATCACATACACACACTCACCACATCGAGCGATATTGATTGCTTCTCGGCAACGTGCACCTGCGATGAGCAGTGGAGCTTCCAGGTCCTGCAGGAGAAACGCATCACATAGCCGGAAGCAAGTGGTATCACTGGATGCGGTGAGTGTGTGCGCGCAATTGTATGTGCGATTTTGTGAGTGTATGCAGTCTGATGTGTGAGTGTGTGCTATCTGATGTATGTGAGTGTCGGCCAGATGCAGGGGAGGACAGCGTGAAGCATAGCTGCTGGGAGCACCCGCTGGAGAGCACAGGGAGATCTGGCAGCCACGCACACGCCCGGGGCTGGTAAGTATGACGATCCTGGAAAGGGGGTGTCTGCTTTTTGTGGGGGGGTACACTTACCCTCAACCATGTCTCCTCGAGAATAAGAGATCCTCTGAAAACAAGACCTAGGGCTTTTTTCGGAGCAAAAAAAATATATAAGACCGTTTCTTATTTTTGGGGAAACCGGGTATGTGTATGAATGCCTTGCCTAGGCCTATACATTATACATTTGCAAGGTTCATTTATAGCAACCTGACCTCAGCAAGCTTCTCAAAGCCTTGTGAATGGCCCTCTTGCCTAGCCACATGGCATTTTTGGGCATATCTTCGGTTTCCATCCATGATAAATGCCACATGTTTGGGAATTGGGCCAGCCTGTTTCACAAAGGAGAAAAATACTGTGAATTAGGTTATCGATGCAATTTTACAGACACACACAGTAAATGGCTAGCCTACCTTAAGGACATTTGCACATAAGCGTTCAATCAGAGATAGCTCCTTGTCACGAATCCAAGACATGATGAAACAAATCTAAAAGATAACATCTTATTTAGGAAAGTATCTAAATATAGGTAAAAGCCCTCTGTACAATTATACGTGTAAGTGGATTTCTCACCAGCCAAGTTACAAAGCCATTTTTCATCAGCCTGATCAGGTCTAAGAGACCACTTCAAACCTTTCAGTTTGAAAGAGTTGAGACACTTGTGAGCACTGCAGTCTAATGTTTACACTGGTCTGTATAACTGCATGCTATTAAAGAGAATGTGTCACCAGGTTTTGCCACCTAATCTTAGAGTAGCATAACCTAAGGGAAGAGATCCTGATTGCATGGGCGTATCACTTGCTGGGCTGCTTAGGCTGCTTTCACACTAAGTTTTTTTAACATGCGTCCGGAACGTTTTTTGCTGCAAAAGCGGATCCTGTTTTTCCAAAGACAAACGAATGTGTTATTTTACAGGATCCTGTCACTTAAAATTATGGGCGGGTACTGGAGACAAAAAAAAGAGAAAAAAAGAGAAAAAGCGCAAAAGAGAAAGAAAGAGAGCAAAAGAGAAAGAAAGAGCGCGACAGAGCACGACAGAGCGCGACAGAAAGAAAGAGCGCCAAAGAGAGCAAAAGAAAAAGAGAAAGAAAGAAAGCGCGAAAGATCACGAAAGATCACGCCAGGCTGGTTTGTGCCCAACAGGATCCTGTTTATCAGCATGCCAGCGTTCACATGCATTTGCGTACAGTATAGTCAGGATCCAGTGCTAAACAGTATTTGGACGCAGCTCAAAAACACAAGTAGCGTTTTGAAAAATGTTAAAATACTGCAAGTCGCTGTATCCTCACTATACCGCATGCAAACGCATGTGAAAGCATGTTGACGCGCGTCCATTGCAAATGCATTGAAATTAAAACATATTTGCACTGGATCCGCTTTTGCTGCAAAAAAAACGTTCAGGACGCATGTTACGAAAAAAAAAAAAAAAACGTAGTGTGAAAGCAGACTTACTGTATTTTTGATAATCTACTGCTGATTAAACAGTGATGTTATCATTAGGGGACTACTGCGCCTGCTGCCAGGTAGTCCAGCATACTCATGAGGTCTGTATAACTGCTAGATCCACAGCAGAGAAAACATTGATTTGATCAAAATGACAGCAAACAACTCAGTAAGTGACAACGCTGGCATCAGGGTCTCTGTCTGTACATTATGCTGCTCTCAGATGATGTAGCAAAAACCTGGTGACATTCCTTTTAATAAGTGATAGCTGTGCTGGGTATTGCAACCTTAAGGTAAGTTCACATAGTGCGTTTTGTCGCTGCGTTTTTGGCCTCAAAACTGCATGACTTTGCTTCCCCAGCAAAGTCTATGAGTTTTCATTTTTGCTGTCCGCACACAACTGTTTTTTTAAGCTGCGTTTTTTGAGCTTAAAAAAAAAAAAAAAAAAAAAAAAAAAAAATGGACATGTCAATTCTTTCCAGCGTTTTTCCCCCATGCAATGCATTGGAAAAACGCAGAGATCAAAAAATGCAGCAAAACGCAGCCAAAAACGCACCAAAAATGCATGCGTTTTTTGCCGCGGGTGCGGTTTTAGCGGCCAAAAACGCAGCGTCAAAAAAACACAGTGTGTGCACATAGCCTTATTCTATTGTTTTTATTAGGACAACATTGCAACACCCAGCACAGCCACATCTAACTAGATTGTGTATAATAGAGTAGCGTAAAAACTAAGTATGGAGCAACTTTGGCAGTGACATATGTGCAGTCAAAGATTGCCGTCGATTGAAGTCGTACCCAGTTGGATTTTCTTTGACATGCTTGTCAAACCCATTCACCTGCATTATGCAGCGATGTTGGAACCCTGTGAAAGTTGCCGTGCAACCCCAGCCTCAGTGTTTACACTGCTCTATACCCTGTTTCCCTGAAAATAAGACACTGTCTTATATTTTTTTTTTTTGCCCCGAAAAAAATTACTAGGTCTTATTTTCAGGGGGTGTCTTATTCTCAAGGAGACATGGTTTGGGGTAAGTTTACCCTCACAAAAAGCAGAACCCCCCTTCCAAGGATCATCATACCTACCAGCCCCGGTCATCTGAATGGCTCCCAGAACGTCGTCCCCCGCCCTCTGTCTGGCCAACACACACATATCAGATCACACACACAAAAAAGATTCCATATCATTCCTCCCTGGGATCTCTGTGCTGCACGCAGTCCTCCCCTGCATATGGCCAACACACATACATCAGAACACACTCAGACAACAGATCGCATAATACATATACACATCATTCCTCCCTGTGATCTCCGGCGGGCGATCATGGCAGATGTGCTGCACGCCGTCCTCCCCTGAGTCCGGCCAACACTCATACATCCAAACACACACTCACCACATCCGATCGCATGCACTCACGAAATTGTACATACCACATCACACTCACCACATCCAGTGATACTACGCGCTTCCGGCCACGTGATCCTCCTTCAGTTCCTGGAAGATCCACTGCACAGTGTTGCAGGTCCTTACACGCGCTGCGAAGCAAGCGATATCGCTGGATGTGGGGTGTGTGGAGAGAGATAGAGAGATATATGTGTGATCTGGTGTGTGTATATGTGTTGTAAAGTTGCACCCCGCAACCTGGGGGGCCCTTTATAAAAATTCTTGCAGTTTATTTAAAACACTCTACATAAACTGCTAAACAAAATGTAACAAAGCCTCTCCCGGCTTAAAGGAAAATATAACACTTGCACATACCGTGGGCTTTCAGTCCATTAAATGTCCATAGTGGAGTCTCCACACTCTAGCCCAGGGGTCTCAAACACGCGGCCCGCGGGCCGCATGCGGCCCCTGAGGCTGTTTGTTGCGGCCCGCAGACCCCGTGACAAATCGCGGCTCTATGCTGAGGGTCGGCGCCGGCAGGAACTTTACTGCATTTGAATCCATCTGCGGTGCCGCGCAAGGAGCTGTCAGTTCTATCCCAGTTGCTGCTGCTGTCTGCCAATCAGATGCAAGGAGGTGACGTCATACAGCGACGTCACTTCCTTGCATCTGATTGACAGGCAGCAGCCATTGGTCCAGACACAGCTCCTCTGCGCTGCACCGCAAATGGATTCAAATGCAGTGAAGTTCCTGCCGGCACCGACCCTCAGCACAGAGCCGCAATCATCACGGGCCGCGACAAGCAGTTAAGGTACGTGCTCAAGTTCAGGACCCGCTGCGTGCTGGACACAGCGCGTCCTGATCGGCGGGGCCGCAAGTCTACTCCTTAGGAGACCGCAGCTGCCCGTACCTGCGATCAGGGGTTCGGGCCGCTGCGGTCTCCTCGCTGTGCTCTGCCTAGGGAGGACGCTTCAGACGCCGCAGCATAAATTCACATGCTGCGGCCTCTGGAAGCCACACCGCAGTTCTGTTTTCACTGCCGGCCGTACACGCACAGTGGGCATGGGATTTTTAGAAATCCCATGCCCACTGTGCTTTTACCATACATAGCAGGGTTTTGGACGCAGCTGAAGCACGCTGCATCCAAAACTCTGCAAGTACTGATCGTGGGCACACAGGGTAACGGAGGAAAGGTGAGATTTTTTTTTTTTGTTTGCGTATTACTACATGGATGGCCACAATACTACAGGGATGGCCACAATACTACAGGGATGGCCACAATACTACAGGGATGGCCACAATACTACAGGAATTGGCAGAATACTACAGGAATTGGCAGAATACTACAGAGCACAATACTACAAGGATTGGAACAATATTACTGGGCACAATACTACAGGGCACAAGGATGGGCACAATACCACAAGGATGAGCACCTTACTACAGGGCACACGGATGGGCACATTACTACAAGATTTTGGCTAAGATTACTATATGATGCTGCTAATTGTAAAACAATTACAAAAAGGTGATAAAATAAAAAAAAAAAAAAAAATCCTAAAGCATGACTTTTTATTTACATTAAAAATGCTTTTCTGTATATAAACTTAACCAAAAAAAGTGCACGTTTGTTATAATAAACAAGCGAAAAATGTTTACAAAAGTGATCCAAGATGTATAGAAAAAAAAACATGGATTCATTAAAAATGTTCACTTTGTCCTGCAAATAATGCGGTCCCCCTCATTTTTTTTTTCTATATGCGGCCCAAACACCCAGCTGAGTTTGAGACCCCTGCTCTAGCCCCTGCCAGTGAACACTCACTGTGGTTGCTTCCTGCAGCCTCCAGCCCTCTCCAGCCAGGCTGCAGTCTTTTCCCCAGTCCTCACCTGGACTGATTCCAGAAGTCTCTCTCCAGTCTTCACACAGACTGAGACCTCCAGCACACATCCTCCATGTGCAGCACTCTCAGGCTTCTGTCTGTCTCTAAAACCAAACAGTCTCTTAAACCCAACCGAATACACCCACAGGTGGAGGTATGTGATTCTCCAGCTCTGTCCATCACACTGGTCACAGTTTAAAAGGGAACCTAACCCTTAATTACAACCCAAGTTCTGTGGAACTACAGGTCCCACAGTCACACCTTAAGTTCAATATCGCAGGGGATCCTTCACTGCGACACACAACGACCATCCACAACATTGGTGGTCGCTACCCACAGTGTGTGTTTGTTCCACTGCAGGACCTTGATGCGCTCCCCTGCTCCCAGTCGGCATCTGGTGAGTATAATTGTGGGGTCTTCTCTATTTTTTCTTCTCTCTTTTGGGGATGCCCGCTGTCTATAATGAAGTGACCTGCAGGATTCTTTCACTTTTTTACTGCTGTATGAACACTTCATTATTGGACCGCGACTAGGTCTTATTTTTGGGGGATGTCTTATATTTAAGCCTCCCTGAAAAATCCTGCTAGGCCTTATTTTCGGGGGGGAGGTCCTATTTTCAGGGAAACACTGTATATGTGCATGCTGTTTACTTGATTGTGTCTGACCCATGCTTTGCAGTGTTGCCTCGATGTATGTCCCAATTGATGCTCAAAAATGCGATTAAAGATAACTTGTCACCAGATTTGGCGACTATAAGCTGCCGCCACCACCAGTGGGCTCTTATATACAGCATGTTAGAATGCTGTGTATAAGAGCCCAAGCCACTCTGTAGAACGTAAAAAAAACCACTTATACTCACCTAGGAAGCGGTTCGGTACGATAAGTGTCGTTGCACATTACAGTGCTTTGCTCTGCCCTCACCACAAAAGATCAAAGTGCACCTGCACAGGACTGCAATGCTGGCCTGTGTGGATGACGTAGACGCATCATCCACATTGGGCTGGGAAGTAGAACGACAGATCGCAGAAAGAGGAGGCGCCAAACCGCAAAGCAGCGTCACCCATCGGACCGGACAGCCCCTAGGTGAGTATAATGAAGGTGATTTTAACATTCTACAGAGTGGCCTGGGCACTTACAGGAGCATCTCAATAAATTAGAATATCCTCAAAACATTAAATTTATATCAGTAATTCAATACATATAGGGAAACGCATATATTATAATAGTCATTACACACAGAATGATCTAGTTCAAGTGTTTATTTCTGTTAAAGTTGATGATTATGGCTTTCAGCCTATGAAAACCCATAAGTCATTATCTCAGCAAATTAGAATAATTACTACAAAACACCTGCAAAGGTTTCCTAAGCATTTAAAATGGTCCCTTAGTCTGGTTCAGTAGGCTACACAATCATGGGGAAGACTGCTGACTTGACAGGTGTCCAGAAGGCAGTCATTGACACACTCCACAAGGAGGGTAAGCCATAAAAGGTCATTGATAAAGAAGCTGGATGTTCACAGAGTGCTGTATCCAAGCACATTAATGGAAAGTTGAGTGGAAGGAAAAAGTGTGGTAGAAAAAGGTACCCAAGCAATTGGGATAACCGTAGCCTTGTTAGGATTGTTAAGGAAAAGCCATTCAAAACTTTGGGGGAGATTCACAAGGAGTGGACTGCTGCTGGAGTCCGTACTTCAAGAGCCATCATACACAGATATATCTAGCACATGGGCTACAAGTGTCGCATTCCTTGTGTCAAGCCACTCATGATAAATAGACAATGCCAGAAGCGTCTTACCTGGGCCAAGTAGAAAAAGAACTGGACTGTTGTTCATTGGTCCAAGGTGTTGTTTTCAGATGAAAGTAAATTTCGCATTTCATTTGGAAATCGTAGTCCCCGAGTCTTGAGGAAGAGTGAAGAGGCCACAATCCAAGCTGCTTGAGGTCTAGTGTGAAGTCTCCACAATCAGTGATGGTTTGGGGAGCCATGTCATTTGCTGGTGTACGTCCACTGTGTTTCATCAAGACCAAAGTCAGCGCAGCCGTCTACAAGGAAATTTTAGAGCACTTCATTCTTCCCTCTGCCGACAAGCTTTTTGGAAATGGAAATTTCATTTTCCCGTAAGACTTGGCACTTGTCCACACTCCCAAAATTACTAATGCCTGGTTTAATAACCACAGTATCGCTGTGCTTGATTGGCCAGAAATCTCGCCTGACCTAAACCCCATAGAGTATCCATGGGGTATTGTCAAGAGGAAGATGAGAGACACCAGACCCAACAATGCAGATGAGCTGAAGGCTGCCATCAAAGCAACCTGGGCTTCTGTAACACCTCAGTAGTGCCACAAACTGATCGCCTCCATGCCACGCCGCATTCATGAAGTAATTGATGCAGAAGGAGCCCCAACCAAGTATTGAGTGCATTTACTATAAATACGTTTCAGTAGGCCAATATATCTGAGTTTAAAATCATTTTTTCAGTTGTTCTTATATAATATTCTAATTTTCTGAGATAATGACTTTTGGGATTTCATTGTCTGTAAGCCATAATCATCAACATTAATAGAAATAAACACTTGAAATAGATCCCTCTTTGTGTAATGACGCTATATATGTGTTTTCCTTTTTGTACTGATTTACTAAACTAAATTAACTTATTGATCACATTCTAATATACAGTATATATATATATATATATATATATATATATATATATATATATATATATATAGTAAATACACACACTTGTATATACCTGTATATTCAGTATTCTAGAACGCTGTATATAAGAGCTTACTAGTGGTGGCCGCAGCTTATAGTCGCCAAATCTGCTTAGTAAGCATTACAGAGACTGCAGCACTCATGAGTATGGCAACCCCTTTATAATGGGCCTCCATCAATCCAGTATTGGCAACCTCAGGAAAAGAAATAACAGAGATAATATTTTAAAAAAAAAAAAAAGGTATTCTAATTTTGTGGAATGATGGCCTATTTCTAAGCCCCTTTCACACATCAGTTTTTTCCCTTCAGTCGCAAACCATCGAGTTGTAAAAAAAAGGATCCAGCGAATGATGTTGCTGGATCCGTTTTTTTTCTCATTGACTTTTATTAGCGACGGATGGCCTCACGTTTCATCCGTCGTATGACGGATCTGTTGAAAAATGTGTGTGCGACCGTTGGAAACGACGTCCATAGGAAAGTTTTTTTTTTTGTTTTCAGTTGAAAAAAAACGGACAGAGTGGGATCCATCGCCGTCCGTCCTCTTGCAGAATGGAAGCCTACGGGCGCAGGATACGTCAAATGATGGAATCCAGCGACTGTGCCTTTTTATTGTAACAGAGCATGCTCAGATGAGGTAAAAAAAAAAAAAAACCTCTTTGGCTGATGCAGATTAGCTCTCACGTTTTTGCTGGATAAACTAATGCAACGGATCCATCAGAAAAACGAATCCATTGCATCAGTTTTTACACAATCTGCGACGGATCCGTCAATCCGTCGACTCGACAGATTGTGACTGACGCTGAAAAACTGATGTATGAAAGAGGCTTAAGAGACTCAAAGATTTTAATAATAGAGGCGCTGCGGCAATGTTTTTCAGTTAAAGGGGTGATCACACTTAAAAGATGTTATTTTTTCCATTCTAAAACGTTGTCCTAGTTTCCTTCAATACATGTTTTATGAATTAATTTATCTGCTTGGTGTCATTTAACACCTACATGACCTTGGACAAATTCTTGAAAGAAAGTAGTTACCGACCTAGGACGTATATGAACGCCATGGCAACTGCCAAGACCGCCACCGGGGACCCGGCTTTCCCGATAGCCGAGCCCCAGCACTCAGGGGATTGGGAGAGGGATCAAGCTCACTCTTACCTCCGATTGGGACCCCTGCAATGTAATCGAGAGGGCCCGATCGTCACCCCCGGTGACCCAAGGTCGTCATGACGACCTCTGGGTCACCTGACTACGGGAAGCATCAGGAATCATGCTTTGTTTGCAACATGATCACTGAAGTTTCTGTGTGCAGCTCTGGCAACTGCACTATATTGCAATTATCGAACATTGCAGTACAGGGCAGCTGTGATCAGAGCACTGTAAGCTAAGGAACTAAAAGAAAAAAACGTAAAAAAAAAAAAAATAAACCTGAAAATAAAAAAAAAAAATTCCCATAAATACACAGTTGTGTAAAAAAAAAAAAAAAAAAAAAAAAAAAAAAATACACTTGGTATCGCTGTGTCCGTAACAACGCGATCTTTAAAATAGTCAACTAGTTAACCCCTTCAGTGAACATAGTAAACAAAAAAAAAAATTAAGAAAAAAACGTAGCAAAAGTTACAGCTAGCAAAAAAAGTGGAATAAAACGCAACGAAAAGGTCATACATAAATAAAAATGGTACAACTGAAAACGTCATCTTGTCCTGCAAACAAACAAACCACCATACAGCTCCATCAGCTGAAAAATAAAAAAAGGCTATAGCTCTTAGAATACAGCAATGCAAAAACAACTTTTTTCCCTATAATATATAACAGTTTTTATGCTGTAAAGGCATAAAAACAAAACACACACAGATATATATATATATATATATATATATATATATATCCTGAATTGCATTTTTTAACTTGATTCTGCCTTACAAAAAGGGGGAATAAAAGGCAATTAAACATTATGTAGAACAAAACGATACCAATAAAAATTCCAACATCCCGCAAAAAACAAGCCCTTACATGATTGTCAGCAGAAAAATTAAAAAACGATTATTCCAGCTCTGCCACATCTCAATTCACACTGAGCAGCCTTAGAATATGACAGCCCACTGTGAGGTGCAGGCAGAGACTGAGTGAACCACACAATCACTCTCTGCCTTCCTGTAGCTCACAGTACGCGGTCATGTTCTATTGCCGCTTGGTGTGAATTGACAAGTAGCGGAGCTGGAGTAGTCATGGGACCGTGTTTGGATTACGTCGGACCTGCAAGGGTGTTTTGTGGTTAATACAAGGATGAAAGAGGATGCCTTTTTGTCTTTTATTTCAAATAAAGAAATTTTTGGTTGTGTTTATATCTTTTCACTTACAGATTAGTAATGAGGGGTCTCAGACACCTCCCATTACTAATCTAGTGCTCAGTGGCAGCTGTGGGCTGACATTAACCCCTTACTACCACCGCACCAGGGCAATCAGGAAGAGCCAGGTAAGGCTATGTGCGCACGTGTGCGTATTACATGCAGTTACGCTGCGTAACTGCATGCGTCCTGTGTCCCCTGCACAGTCTATGGAGATTGTGCAGGAGCCGTGCGCACGTGGCATATTAGAACGCAGCGATTCGGCTGCTGCCCGAATCGCTGCGTTCTAAGAAGTGACATGTCACTTCTTCCGTGCTGTTTGCATGCTGTCTATAGGGAGAGGCAGCATGCAGAGCGCACGTTCTCTGCCGGCATCATGCGCTTCAGAACGGAGCTTTTCAGCTGCGCTCTGAAGCGCACCTTTTAGGTGCGGTGCAGAGCGCACACAGCCTAAAGCACTGGGCTTGTTGCATCTAATGGATTTGACAATTCCAGGCGGGTGGAGCACAATAAGCATGGGTCTCCCCAGCCTCCTGAGAATACCAGCCCCCAGCTGTTTGGCTTTATCATGGCTGGGTATCAAAATTGGGAGGGAGCCACTGTTTTTTTAAATTATTTAAATAAAAAAAAAAAAGCAGCATATGGTTTCTCCTATTCTGATACACAGCCAATATAAGCACATGGCTGGGGGCTGCAGCCGTATGCTTTATCTGTGCTGGGTATAATAATATGGGGGACATGTCAATTTTATATTTTTACTATACAATACAGACAAGGTCTGTGATTGCAAGTGTCAGACACGCTGTCACTCAGCGTGGGGGCGCATCTGACTGCAACCAATCACAGACACCGGTGACCAAAGAAACAGTGAACATGTATGAGGCGAATGAGCGGCCCCGGAAGCGAATAAGAGGCTACGGGAGCAGTGTGACAGCGGCACCATTGACTCGGTAAGTATAGTGCGCGCTTTATTATTTTTACTTTATTATCAGAGTGCTGGGCTGACACTCGGTACCTTTGAACCCATGAGGGTCGGACTTTACAGTTCAGGTCCCCCCCATCATTATTTTTCACCCGCTGCATTTAAAAAAAGTGCATCAAAAACATAGGCATTTTTTGGATGCGTTTTGAGACCCAGGCTGCATTTCTGTGACCACAGGCTGCATCTTTGTGGTCACCACAAAGATGCAGCGTGCGCACATAGCCTAATAACTGTATGATACACGGCGTCAGTCCGGCAAGAGACCATACACTGATTTTATTCATTGAGTGTAAACAAGAAAGGTTACAACGAAATGACAGCAAAGATCTTGAGATATTATGCAGAAAGCATGGCAGAACTTTATGTAATAATTAGTACAAAATTAATTCCTGCTGATGAAACAGAGTAATGCAAAGCTGGAGAGCAGCTGCAGAAGTCACGGCAGGTCGGGACACAAAACGAGATCTGTCTATACCAAGGCCTCATAACAAATGCACAGGGAACCACAGACTCACAGGCAAAAAGGAAATCTACAAGAGCTGCTAAATATGCACACTTGGCATAGCACACCAGCTGGCCAGTGGCAATTAGTAGTTCTAAAATATGTCAGAAACAGATTCTAGTCCATTTGCTCTGTGCAGTTTCGATTAAGTGTGTCAGTTGTGAATATAACACGTACTTTGTATATTGGAACTATCGAATACACGCCACGGAGCAAACGTCTCTTACCCAAGGCTCATCACCTTCAATGTATGGAAGACTTCCGCATTCACAGGCAGCCGCGCTGAAAACTGACCTCAGCAGGGCGACGTCTCATGACGTCTTCACACGGCTAGCGCGATGCTAGACTGTATGGGCTCCTTCCAGAAATGATTTAACTTTTATCACGTGATAGGGGCTTGTTAGAAGTGCAGCCCTACGCTTCCAGATGGTTGAGTCTAGAATGTACGGGCTCCTGACAGGTTAGTGGGCGTGACCGTTTAGGTTGGGGGCGTGGCGCCGTTTCTTTCTGTCCACTATAATCATGCAAGAGGGGCTTCGCCCCCCCCCCTGCACCCCACGCATCTTGGGGGGGGTCTTACCCCCAGACAACCGCTTCTATTATAATCAGCTCTATGCCCACGTGGACTTAGAAAAAGAATGTTTATTCCATCTGCAAACATCGGGCTGCATTTTGAACACGCCCCATCACATGACTACGTCATACCTGTTAGGAGCCCGTACATTCTAGCATACACCCTTTCAGATGGAATAAACATTATTTTTTTTACGTCCACATGGTCATAGAGCTGTTTATTAAAAAAAAAAAAAAAAAAGCGGGTATCTGGGGGTAAGATAGTTTTATAGATCGGTTTAGTGTAGTTGCAGAATGTGTGGACTCATGGTAAGGCCTAAGCCACACGGCGAGAAAAACAGTGCGAGTGGAGTGCGATAAAACATCGCATTCCACTCGGACCAATTCTAGCCTGTGTGTCAGCACACATGAGCGATTATTTTCTCAGCCCTAATCGGACTGAGAAAACAATCGCAGCATGCTGCGATTGTAATGCGAGACTGTCTCTCGCACCCATTCAAGTTTCATAGTTTCATAGTTTTTAAGGTTGAAGGGAGACTCTAAGTCTATCTAGTTCAACCCGTAGCCTAACATGTTGATCCAGAGGAAGGCAAAAAAAACCCCAATGTGTCAAATAAGCTCCAATGGGGAAAAAATTCCTTCCTGACTCCACATACGGCAATCAGACTAGTTCCCTGGATCAACACCCTGTCATAAAATCTAATATACATAACTGGTAATATTATATTTTTCAAGAAATGCATCCAGGCTCTGCTTAAATTTTACTAGTGAATCCCTCATTACAACATCATACGGCAGAGAGCTCCATAGTCTCACTGCTCGTACAGTAAAGAATCCTCATCTGTGATTATGATTAAACATTCTTTCCTCAAGACGTAGCGGATGCCCCCTGTTCCAGTCGCAGGCCTAGGTGTAAAGAGATCTTTGGAAAAGTCTCTGTACTGTCCCCTCATATATTTATACATTCTGATTAGATCCCCCCTAAGCCTTTGTTTTTCCTAACTAACTAACCCCAAGTTTAATAACCTGTCTTGGTATTGCAGCCCCCCCCCATTCCTCTAATAATCTAGGTCGCTCTTCTATCTACCTGTAAGATTATGCTATTTATAACCTTCTATACTTTTGCTAACAAGAAATGCATCCATTCCTCTCTTAAATTCATTCAGTGAGTTGGCAATCACCACTTCCTCAGGAAGAGAGTTCCAGAGCCTCACTGCTCTTACCGTGAAGAACCCTCTTCTATGCTGATGTAGGAATTTTCTTTCCTCCAATCGAAAAGAATGCCCCCTTGTTCTTGTCATAGTCCTTGGTACAAACAGATCATGGGAGAGATCTCTATATGGCCCTCTGATATATTTGTACATATTTATTAGGTCTCCCCTAAGTCTTCTCTTTTCTAGAGTAAATAGACCTAATTTTGATAACCTTTCCGTGTATTGTAATGCACCCAGTCCATTTATTATTTTAGTAGCCCGCCTCTGAACCCTTTCAAGTTCAGTAATGTCTTTCTTCAGCACCGGCGCCCAAAATTGCACACAATACTCCAAGTGTGGTCTGACTAGTGATTTGTACAGAGGGAGAATGATGTTTTCATCTCGTGCCCCCAGACCTCTTCTAATGCATCCCATCACCCTATTTGCTTTGGTGGCTGCTGCCTGACACTGGGCACTCCAATTTAGATTCTTATTCACTAAGATGCCTAAGTCTTTTTCCATGTCTGATTTCCCCAGCAGTTTCCCATTTAGTAAGTAATCGTAGCATCTGTTTCTCCTTCCCATGTGCATAACCTTACACTTATCTGTGTTAAACCTCATTTGCCATTTTTCAGCCCAATTCTCCAATTTACTCAAATCCATCTGTAGTTGCAAACTGTCCTCCTTTGTGTTAACTACCTTACATAGTTTTGTATCATCTGCAAATACTGATATTTTACTCTGTAAACCATCCACCAGATCATTAATAAATATATTAAATAGTAGGGGGCCCAATACAGACCCCTGTGGCACCCCACTAGTAACCCTGGCCCAATCTGAGTATGCACCATTAATAACCACTCTTTGTTTTCTACAACTAAGCCAGCTACCTACCCATCTACACACATTTTCCCCGAGCCCAAGCTTTCTCATTTTACTTAGCAGTCTTTTATGTGGGACAGTGTCAAATGCTTTACCGAAGTCGAGATAAATGACATCCAATGATTCTCCTCGGTCCATGTGAGAGCTTACATCCTCATAGAAGCTGATCAGGTTAGTTTGACAGGAGCGATCCTTCATAAATCCATGTTGATATGGAGTTAAACAGTTATTAACATTGAGACATTCCATAATAGTATCCCTTAAAAACCCTTCAAACATTTTACCCACAACAGATGTTAAGCTTACCGGCCTATAGTTTCCAGGTTCCCTTTTGCACCCTTTTTTGAATATTGGTACCACATTTGCTAGCCGCCAATCCAGTGGAACAGACCCAGTTTCTATAGAGTCTTTAAATAAAAGGAATAGAGGCCTGTCTATCACATTACTTAACTCCCTTAATACCCGAGGGTGAATGCCATCAGGGCCTGGTGATTTGTCAATTTTAATGTTACTAAGTCGGTTCTGCACTTCTTCCTGGGTTAGGCAGGTCATACTTAATGGGGCATTTACATGATCACTCTGCATTTCCCCTGGCATATGCTTTTCCTGTGTGAACACAGTTGAGAAAAAAGTATTTAAAACATTTGCTTTTCCCACATCGCTTTCTATGATTTTACCCTCATTATTCTTTAAAGGGCCAACACCATCAATTTTAATCTTTTTTCTGTTTATATAATTAAAGAATAGTTTGGGATTTGCTTTGCTTTCCTTAGCAATGAGTCTCTCAGTTTCTACTTTTGCTAAATATATTTGTTTTTTACACATTTTATTTTTTTCTCTATATATTTTTAATGCTTCCTCGCTGCCTTCTTGTTTTAGCTTTTTAAATGCCTTTTTCTTATTATTCATTGCCCCTTTTACATCCTTATTTAGCCACATTGGTTTTCTCCTGTTCCTAGCCCTTTTATTTCTGTATGGTATGGCTAGCCCGCAGTGGGTGTTTAATACCAATTTAAAAATGTCCCACTTATTTTCTGTGCTCCCATTTTTGAGGACATTGTCCCAATCAATTTGGCGAAGGTCTTCTCTAAGCTGATCAAACTTTGCTTTGCTGAAATTCAGCGTTTTTGTAACCCCCCTCCAAGGCACCTTACTAAAGGACAAGTGGAATTGTATTATATTGTGGTCACTATTCCCTAGGTGCCCATCCACTCGTACGTCTGTTAAGTGAATGGGGCGAGAGAAAAATCGCACTGCACTCGCGGTACACCGGTGTACCACTAGTGCAGTGCGAGAATGGAAAAAGCCGGCTACGCAGGAGAGAGGGAGAGAAATCCCTCCCTCCCCTCCTGAGTGCCAGCCCGCCCCCCGCAGCTGAGGTCTGCTCCCACGAACGGACCTCAGTTGCAAGGACACACGCATGACACTCGGCTCTGCTGTACTGCCAGCACGAGCAGAGTGTCATGCAAGGGGATCGCAGTAGTCCCCGTGTGGCCCCAGCCTAAGTAGGTGTCACTTTGTTCATGTGTCTGCGTTAATGAAAAGTTGCAGTTCAGAGTACGAAATTGAGGGAGGGAATCTGGTAGCTGTATAAGGAGGGTGGTGGGTGTTATGAATTTTGGGTTGTCTTTATTAGTGGAGCCTTGTCCATGTGGTATATTCTCATGTGGTATTTGAGAACCTGATTACTTGGTGGGTTACGTTGCTGAAGTTGGTTTCTTAGGCTAGGTTCACACTCCCGTTGTTTTGCATCAGTCACAATCCGTCGCCTTGAGGAATTACGGTATCCTTCAAAATATTTTGCAGGAATCCAGTTTTTCCCCATAGACTTCTATTAGTGACGGATTGCGACTGATGATGCTGCGTTGCATCCGCTGCGTCGCGGTCAGTCGTTTTTTAACTGACCGCCGGGCGGGAGCAACGCAGCCTGTAACGTTTTTTGAGCAGCGCAATCCGTAGGATTTTGCTGCACATGCTCTCTCTGGCTCCCTGCACCCGTAACCAGGATACACATCGGGTAACCAAGCAATGCGCTTTGGTTAGTTACCCGATATTTACACTGGTTACGGGTGCAGGGAGCTGCTAAGCGGTGTATGCTGGTAACCAAGATAAATATCGGGTAACCAAGCAAAAAGTGCTTTGCTTATACCCGATATTTACCCTGGCTGTGCAGGGAGCCTGACACTTCCCCGCTCGGCTCCGCCCCCTCCCGTACTCAGCATGTACTCACATACTCACACACTCACCTGTCCCCAGCCCTGCAGTCCCCGCGACACTGACGTCCTCAGTGCGACGGCCCCGCTCGGCTCCACCGACCCCGAACTCCACCCCCTCGCGCTCCGCCCCCCGCACACAACGGAGTCCGACAAAGAATTCTGTTCTTTGTAATCCGTTGTACAGCGCATCAGTCACATGCGTCAAGCAACGCATGTGACTGATGCAAAACAACGGAACTGTGAACTTAGCCTTATTCGTCCAGTTTCTTATTCGGAGCTGAAGTTGGTTTCTTATTCAGCAATTTAGTATTTTCAGTTTTTTACAGGTTTCTCAACAAAAATAACACATCTATATATATATATAATTGCCTTATTCTGTCTGTCTTGCTCCAAAATTACGTCATTACAGTGACAACCGTTGCATTGGCCGCTTGGCTCGGCCTGGCCCTGCCTCCCGCACGGATTGGCCGCTCGGCCCGGCCCCCTGCATGCATTGGCCGCTCGGCCCGGCCCCGCCCCCCTCACGCATTAGACGCTCTGCCTGGCCCCGCCCCCCGCACGCATTCCCCGAACCCACACGGAGCCCTGACTCCCAGGTGACTGCTGCACCCCCGGGAGCCCACACCGGCAACCCAGCCGAGACATACCCTTGTGTTGTGGGATCGTGCCGGAGCCAGCATACGCTGGTAACCATGGTACACATCGGGTAACCATGGAAACCACTTTGCTTAATTACCTGATTGTGTATCATGGTTACCAGCGTATTCCGGCTCCCTGCCCATTCAGATCGTTGGTCTCCTGCTGTCAAACACACTGATGCATGCTGCACAGCAGGACACCAACAAAAAAAAAAATGAACCAGCACTGTTGCTTTGAATAGTTACCTGATGTGTACCATGCTTACTAGCTTACCCCGGCTCCCGGCACACGTGTCCCGGAGCCGGCGTACGCTGGTAACCATGGTACACATCGGGTAACTATGGAAACCGCTTTGCATAGTTACCCGGGCCCCGCCCCCGGAACACTGTGCCCGCTCGGCCACGCCCCCCGCACACTATGCCCGCTCGGCCACGCCCCCCGCACACTATGCCCGCTCGGCCACGCCCCCCGCACACTATGCCCGCTTGGCCACGCCCCCCGCACACATTGGGCACCTATACACCTCCCCCCAGGACTACTCCACCTATTAGACACCTCCCCCCAAGGACGACTCCACCTATTAGACACCTCCCCCCAGGACTACTCCTCCTATTAGACTCCTCCTCCCCCCAGGACTACTCCTACTATTAGACTCCTCCCCCCAGGACTACTCCTATTAGACTCCTCTTCCCCCAGGACTACTCCTCCTATTAGACGAAAAACTGAGCTGTAACAGATGTTCAGTAAACATGCAACATTACAAGCATGTGAATGGCAGCCTCTAGACAAGAAACACGCCAAAGAGAAAAATTGTATGAAAAATACCCTGACTATAAATAAATAAATTGCAAGTGCTTAATAACAGGGTACTTAGTATATACTGTGAGGTAGCACGGTCGGCTGCGCAGCAGAAGACACGGGATCCAGGCATTAAGGTTCACAGCACACGGTTTTAATGTCCAAACAAAAGTCCACAACAATATACATGTGCCTCTCCAGCAGAGAGCTCAGGGAGTTCTGTTCACTCCCCCACACCCGGCACACCTGCCCTTGCTCCTGATTCTATTTAACCCTTCCTTCAGTCTGTAGGGAAACAGCATTAACCCTAGAGTGGATTTACTTTCTATCATGGAGTGAGCACAACCGGGGCGAGACATACCGGCCGTCATAGATAACCCCGGTCACAGTCTCACATACCCCCCCCCTCAGTTCAAGCGTGCGGGGTTGAACTCCCGCCATCAAACACGGGCCGCGGGACAAGGCATCGGCGTTGCCCTGCAACCTACCGGCCCGATGTTCAACCGTAAACCGGAAGTTCTGCAGAGAAAGGAACCACCGGGTAACCCGGGCATTCCGTTCCTTGGCGGACCTCATCCAGACCAGTGGAGAGTGATCCGTCACCAAGCGAAACTGCCGTCCCAGCAGGTAATAGCGTAGGGACTCCAAGGCCCACTTGATCGCCAGGCACTCCTTCTCCACTATGCTATAATTCCGCTCAGGAGGGGTGAGCTTCCTACTTAAGAAGGTGACGGGGTGTTCCTCCCCCTGAACCACCTGAGACAGCACTGCCCCCAGGCCGACCTCTGAGGCATCAGTCTGTACTATGAACTCCTTCCGGAAATCAGGGTGTACAAGAACGGGCTGTCCGCACAGGACCCCCTTCAGGGCCCGGAAGGAGTCCTCGGCCTGCGGAGTCCAGCGCACCATGACGGACTTCTTGCCTTTGAGAAGGTCCGTCAAGGGGGCTGATAGTCCCGCAAAATCTTTTACAAACCTCCTGTAGTATCCCACGATACCCAGGAAGGCCCTAACCTGCTTCGTGGTCAGGGGTCTAGGCCACTTCTGGATCGCCTCAACCTTGTTAATTTGGGGCTTAATCACTCCTTGGCCTATCACGTAGCCCAAGTAGCGGGCTTCCGTGAGTCCCAATGCACATTTCTTGGGATTGGCTGTCAATCCGGCTGTTCGAAGCGCGTCCACCACCGCTTGTACCTGTTCCAAGTGGGTCTGCCAATCGGAGCTGTAAATAATGATGTCATCCAGGTACGCTGATGCATACGCCTGGTGGGGTTCCAGCACTAAGTCCATCAACCTCTGGAACGTGGCCGGAGCGCCATGTAACCCAAAAGGCAAGACAACATAGTGGAAGAGACCCTCCGGCGTAACAAAAGCGGTTTTCTCCTTGGCGGACTCCGTTAGTGGCACCTGCCAGTACCCCTTGGTCAGGTCGAGCGTGGTAAAATATCGCGCCTGTCCCAGCCTATCAATCAGCTCATCCACCCGGGGCATGGGGTAGAGATCGAACTTGGATATTTCGTTCAATCTCCTAAAGTCATTGCAGAACCTTAAGGAGCCATCGGGTTTTGGTATTAGGACAATCGGACTAGCCCATTCACTCCGGGATTTTTCGATGACCCCCAGGCGTAACATTGTCTTTACTTCCTCCGATATGGCTTGTCGTCGAGCCTCCGGTACCCGGTATGACTTCAGGCGTACCTTCAGATGGGGCTCGGTGACAATATCATGTCGTATCAGACTGGTCCTACCGGGCAGCTCGGAGAAGAAATCGGGGTTCTGCTGAACCAACCGTCTGGCCTCTCGCCTCTGTTGCTTGGTGAGGGCTTCTCCAATCCTTACTTCCGGTTCGTCCTCTCCGGAGGTCGCTGGAGCCGGATGTGAACGACCCGAAGAGGAGGGAGGTGGGGAAAAAACAGCCATCAGGCTTTCCCGTTCCTGCCAAGGTTTTAATAGGTTGACATGGTATATTTGTTCAGGTTTCCGCCTACCGGGCTGCAATACTTTATAGTTAACCACCCCTACTCTTTCCTTTAGCTTGTAGGGGCCTTGCCACTGAGCCATGAATTTACTCTCCGCCGTGGGGATTAATACCAACACCCGATCCCCGGGTTTAAAGGTCCGCACGGTGGCTTGTCTATGGTAGCGGCCGCTTTGCTCGGCCTGAGCCTCCTGTAAATGCTCCTTCACAATTGGCATGACCGCGCTTATGCGGTTCTGCATACCCAAAATGTGTTCAATCACACTTTTATGGGGGGTGGGCTCTTGCTCCCATGTTTCCTTTGCCAGGTCCAACAATCCCCGGGGATGTCGCCCGTATAACAATTCAAAAGGCGAAAACCCCGTGGATGCCTGTGGCACCTCTCGTATGGCAAACATCAAATAGGGAAGCATCATATCCCAGTCTTTCCCGTCTTTTGAAATCACCCTTTTTAGGATGGTTTTCAGGGTTTTATTGAAACGCTCGACTAAACCGTCCGTTTGAGGATGATACACAGACGTACGCAACTGCTTGATCTGGAGTAGCCGGCATAGCTCTTTGGTCACTTTAGACATGAATGGGGTCCCCTGATCCGTAAGGATCTCCTTGGGCAATCCCACCCGGCAGAACACAGCAAACAACTCCCGAGCTATAAGCTTTGCTGCAGTATGTCTGAGAGGTATCGCCTCGGGATACCGGGTGGCATAGTCAACGATCACTAGGATGTGTTGGTGCCCTCGAGCAGACTTTACGAGGGGCCCCACCAGATCCATCCCTATCCGTTCAAAAGGGACTTCTATAATGGGTAACGGTACCAACGGACTGCGAAAATGGGTCAGGGGTGCGGTAAGCTGACACTCCGGGCAGGTTTCGCAGAACCGTTTTACCTCCCCAAAGACCCCGGGCCAATAGAACCTTTGCAATATTCGCTCCTGCGTTTTCTTGACCCCTAGGTGGCCACTCATCAGGTGTTTATGAGCCAAGTCGAGGACCCGCCGGCGATGCGGCTGGGGCACCACCAACTGTTCTACCCCCACGCCCCGTATTTCATCTACCCGGTAGAGTAAATCCTGCTTAAGAGCGAAATGGGGGTACCTTACCTGGGCACCGGGCAGCTGTGCCACCCCGTCAACTACTGTCACCCGACTCCGGGCATGTATTAACGTAGGGTCCTGGAGTTGGGCTGTCCCAAACGTATCCGGGGACGCCTCCAACTCCGGGATGGGCTCGACCGTCTCAGCCTCTCCTGCCAATACCTCTAGGGGTGACCTCTCGGGTTCACACTCTGTCCCTATCATGGTGACCCCTACGGCAGGTGTCCCGGATTCAGGATTGTAGGGCTCAGGTCCCGGACTGACCAATATCTGAGGGGACTTAGGGGGTCCCCTCCATAAAGTCCAAAAATAGGGCAGATCCCTTCCTAGGATCACGTCATAAGGAAGAGTGTTAGGCCTAAGCCACACGGCGAGAAAAACAGTGCGAGTGGAGTGCGATAAAACATCGCATTCCACTCGGACCAATTCTAGCCTGTGTGTCAGCACACATGAGCGATTATTTTCTCAGCCCTAATCGGACTGAGAAAACAATCGCAGCATGCTGCGATTGTAATGCGAGACTCTGTCTCTCGCACCCATTCAATAGCCGGCTACGCAGGAGACAGGGAGAGAAATCCCTCCCACCCCTCCTGAGTGCCGGCCCACCCCCCGCAGCTGAGGTCTGCTCCCACGAACGGACCTCAGTTGCAAGGACACACGCATGACACTCGGCTCTGCTGTACTGCCAGCACGAGCCGAGTGTCATGCAAGGGGATCGCAGTAGTCCCCGTGTGGCCCCAGCCTTAAGAAGTCCCACCTCATGTTGCACCTGACTGCAAGGTCCTGTGATGGTGACAATCCCCGTGGGATAGTCGCGGCGGTCCCCATGTATGCAAACCACCCCCACGGTACGTCCTGTGGCCTTTACTTTAGCCCTCAAGGTGGATCGCACAAGGGTCACTAAGCTTCCGGAATCCAACAGTCCTGTAACCGGACATCCATTCACCTGTATTTGGCACAAGTGGGGCTCCGTCTCTGGGGAGACCAGGTCAGCGGTACACACCACCTGAGCATACATTGAACCCCGCCGGGTAACCCCACAATCCATGGGCTCCGTGGTGAGTGGACACTGGGCTTCCATATGTCCCACCCGCTGGCACCGCCAACATCTAATGGGGACGGAAACCCCCTTGACGGGTTTTCGTTTAGGGTACAGAACCTTCCGGACCTCAGGAATGGCGGCCGCGGCCTCAGACGGGACGGTAGGGGACTCCTGCACCGTTGTCAGCGGTGGGTCCTTGGCCCTAGGCTTGGAGGGGCCGGACCGACGGGCGGTACGCAAAGTCTCAGTGTCCCGTATCAAGTCCTGCGTAGCCACATGCCACTCTACCAGGGACACTAATTGGTCCAGGGTACTCGGGTTACCCTGTCCTACCCACCGTTGAACGGTGACAGGTAAAGTGCGCACAAAACGATCCACTACTACCCTTTCCACCATTTGCGCCGGGCTCAGAGTGTCAGGCTGCAACCACTTTTTTACAAGATGCAACAAGTCATAGGCCTGGGAGCGTACGGGTTTGGCTTCCTCATAGAACCACTGATTTACCCGCTGAGCCCGTACATAGGTATTCACCCCCAACCGAGCCAGTATTTCGGCTTTCAGGGTCACATAGTCAATGGCGTCCTCGGTACAGAGGTCCAGGTAAGCTTTTTGGGGTTCCCCCGTCAGATAGGGCGACAATACCTCAGCCCACTGGGGGGTCGGCAGCTTTTCCCGCTCGGCCACCCGCTCAAACACCGCCAGGAACGCTTCCACATCATCCCCGGGGTCATCTTTTGCAACGCTTGTCTCACCGCTTTCCGGACGCTGCCGTCGTCACCCGGTCCCAGGGTTGTTACTGCCGGTCCGGCACGGATCGACTTGGCCAGGAGAACCATCTGTTCTTGGTGCCTTTTTTCCTACGCTTGCAAGGATTGCTGCTGACGTTCCAACGCCCGGAGCAGGTGTGCATTGGTCTGTTGCTGCTGTGCATTAGCCTCTTGTAGCTGTGCATTAGTCTGTTGCTGCTGCCTTAGTATGTCCTCCATGGCGTCGCCGGGTTTGGGCTGTAGTATAGCCGCTCGAATCCAGGACATGTGCTGCTGGGTCACCAGGGATGGATGCTACACCTCACCGGCTGTCATGCCCGCATTCTCCACCATATGTGAGGTAGCACGGTCGGCTGCGCAGCAGAAGACACGGGATCCAGGCATTAAGGTTCACAGCACACGGTTTTAATGTCCAAACAAAAGTCCACAACAATATACATGTGCCTCTCCAGCAGAGAGCTCAGGGAGTTCTGTTCACTCCCCCATACCCGGCACACCTGCCCTTGTTCCTGATTCTATTTAACCCTTCCTTCAGTCTGTAGGGAAACAGCATTAACCCTAGAGTGGATTTACTTTCTATCATGGAGTGAGCACAACCGGGGCGAGACATACCGGCCGTCATAGATAACCCCGGTCACAGTCTCACAATACATTTTTGCAAAAAGGTAAGAAGCTGTCCCACCTCGTCACGGTGTACCCTCTGGGACAATCCCTAACTAACTAAAGTTAAAAACATTGTCTATACCTGACTTGAGTCTATCAAAACTCCAATGTGAATGGTAACAAGTGGTCAGCTGGGTCCCAGATTAAATACACAGCAAAGTGGGAAGCAAATTGATTGCCCAGTCTCAGTATAAGGAGGGCTGCGCCCCCAACTTGCACTAAAGCAAGAAAACAGACGAAAAACACGAAACGAAACTGAGCTGTAACAGATGTTCAGTAAACATGCAACATTACAAGCATGTGAAGAAACTGAGCTGTAACAGATGTTCAGTAAACATGCAACATTACAAGCATGTAAATGGAAGCCTCAAGACTAGAAAAAAAACAGAGAAAAATTGTATGAAAAATACCCTGACTATAAATAAATAAATTGCAAGTGCTTAATAACAAGGTACTAGGTAGACTTCCCCAGGACTACTCCTTCTATTAGACTCCTCCCCCAGGACTACTCCTCCTATTAGACTCCTCCCCTAGGACTACTCCTATTAGACTCTTCTCCCCAAGACTACTCCTCCTATTAGACTACCCCCCCAGGACTACTCCTCCTATTAGACTCCTCCCTCCAGGACTACTCCTACCATTAGACTCCTCCCCCCAGGACTACGCCTACTATTAGACTCCTCTCCCGCCAGGACTACTCCTCCTATGAGGCTCCTCCCCCAGAACTACTCCTCCTATTATCCTCCTCTCTCCCCAGGACTACTCCTCCTATTATCCTCCTCTCTCCCCAGGACTACTCCTCCTATTATACTCCTCTCCCTCCAGGACTACTCCTCCTATTTTCCTCCTCTCCCCCAGGACTACTCCTCCTATTATACTCCTCTCCCCCCAGGACTACTCCTCCTATTATACTCCTCTCTCCCCAGGACTACTCCTCCAACACACACACACTGCACAAAACATACCTCCCCCAAAACACACACCCACACAAACCGCACAACACACACACAGCACCACACACACAACGCTGCAGACACACAGCGCTCCACAAACAATGTAACACACACAACGCAACACACAAACAACACCGCTCTCATACACGCCCACACCCAGACAACACCCAGAACATTTACAGCGCCCTACACAAACACTTGGCAACTACACACAACATCTATATATATATACAAATCATACATTAACTACACAATAAATTCTAGAATACCCGATGCTTTAGAATCGGGCCACCTTCTAGTCACAATAATAAAATACAATGCACTGATGTGTCCTAAATTAAATGCACTTAAAATCAGCTGCAAAAATTATAAAACTGGCAAAAAAATGGGCATCAAAGTGGGCACTGAAGTATGTTAGTGAAAGAGTTCAATGGCCTTGGGCCACTGATCTAACACCATAATTGCATATCTAGTGACGTCCCTAATCAAACTCAAGAGACTCGGGCCTGGCCCAAAGGGGTTCTGGGCATCAAAACTGGCATCAAAGTGGGCACACAGCCAATTTTCACAGATTTGAATAAGTAACTGGTGTTTTTGAGGGGTTAAATGGCTTTGGGCCACTGATGTCACACCATATTTACATACCTAGTGATGCCCCACATCAAATTCAGATCACTCCAGCCTGGCCCAAACAGGTTCTGGGCATCAGAACTGGCATCAAAGTGTGCAAATGGCCAGTTTTCACAGATTTGAATAAGTAACTGGTGTTTTTGAGGAGTTAAATCACTTTGGGTTACTGATCTCACACCACATTTACATACCTAGTGATGCCATACATCAAATTCAGATCACTCCAGCCTGTCCGAAATGGGTTCTGGGCATCAGAAAGTGGGCAAAACCACAGTTTTCACTGATTTGAATAAGTAACTAGTGATTTTGAGGGGCTAAAGAAGTTGTCCAGTTACCAAAACTGATTTTTTCTTTTTTTCTCATAAATCTTGCTAATATGTGCCTCTCCACACATCTATTATGTTTTTTTCAGCAATATTACCTTTTATTGTGCTCCAGCAGCACATCCCCATTTCTGGTTCCAGCTCTGATGGGGTTAATCTCTCTTCTGACTTCCTGGGTTCAGTTACTACAACTCCCATAATTCTTTGTGGCTCTAGGGCTGTATCTAACGTATCTAACACACCCACTCAGCTCTCCTCTCCACCCAAAGACCAAAGACTCCTCCCTGCCTCTTCCCTGTGGATGCACTGAGAGCAATCACAGCAGAGACAGCCGAAGCTCCCAGCTCTGCACAACCAGGGGAAGAAAGCGTCTATGTGTGTGTGTGTGTGTGTGTGTGTACAGAAATTATGATTATTAGCCGGCGCAACATGTGAAAAAATAATTGGGGGAAAAATAAAACAAAGGGATCATGAGATTGCTTTTGTTCCCTCTTGCCTAGTCTCTGTGTGTCGTCCGTATCATTCGTGTGGCATGCATTTTGCAGGCTACTTTCACATAAGCATTTTTTTGCTTGTACGCAAAAAAACGAAAACCGCATATGACCGGATCCTGTGGATTAAATGTGCAACGCATGCAACCGTTATTTTACCGGATCCTTCTGCAGCGGGACACAGAATTTATCGGCCGGCACTGGAGTCAGCTGACTCCTGATCTCACAGCCCGCACACGCTACAATGAATGCAGGTTAATAGCAGTCACTGCCTGCTGCCGATCACATGTGACCGTGTGCGAGCTGTGTGTACAGGAGTTCAGCTGAGTTCAGATCAGCTGACTCCAGTGTCGGCCGATTAGGCTGGGGCCACACGGGGATTACTGCGATCCCCTCACATGACACTGCTCACGCTGGCAGTACAACAGAGCCGAGTGTCATGCGTGTGTCCCTGCGACTGAGGTCCGACTGTGCGAGCGGACCTTAGCTGTGGAGGGCGGTCCGGCACTCAGGAAGGGCCGGGCCAGCGCTGCGGAGGGGCGGGCGGGCCGTCACTGAGGAGGGGTGGGAGGGATTTATCTCTCTCTCTCCTCCATAGTCTGCTATTGCGATTCTCGCTCTGTACTCGCGGTACACCGATGTACCGCAAGTGCAGTGTGATTTTTCTCTCACCCCATACACTTGAATGGGTAAAAGAGAAAGAGCCTTGCATTACAATTGCAGCATGCTGCGATTGTTTTCTCGGTCCTATTAGGGCTGAGAAAATAATTGCTCATGTGCGCTGACACACAGGCTAATATTGGTCCGAATAGAATGCGATGTTTTATCGCACTCAACTCGCACCGATTTTCTCGCAGTGTGGCTTAGGCCTTACTTGTTCTCTGTCCCCCTGCATCCATCGCAGCGTGTGCGGGCTGGAGTTCAGCTGAGTTCAGATCAGCTGACTCCAGTGCTGGACTGAACTCAGGTGACCTCACAGCCCGCACACGCTGCGATGGATGCAGGGGGACACTGAACAAGTAATCGGCCGATATTGGAGTCATCTGATTACTTGTTCTGCTGGCGCTGTCGTCAGGAGTAGGCATGAGTGAGCAGTAAAATGCTCCGGTGCTCGATGGGCGAAGCCTATGTCGATTTTTTTTTTTTAATTCATTAAAATAAAAAAAAACAAACACATAACCCTAACCCTAGAGTTATGGGTAAAAAAAAACAGTGTGGGCTCCCGCTGCATTTTCTATTGCTAAGGGTAACCCAGTCAGCTACTGGCTGCTAACCCCTGCTGCTTGGTGTTACCTTCACTGGCAATGAAAAATCCAGGGAAGCCTTTTTTTTTTTTTTTTTACATTTTTGCCTAAAAACTTTAAAAAACATGACGTGGGCTTTGCCATATTTTTTCTACCCTAGTCAAGTACAGCAGGCAGGTACGGGCTGCCCCCAACCCCCAGGTGCCTATTTGTACCCGGCTGGGAACCAAAAATATAGGGAAGCCCTTTTTTTTTTTTTTAAATTATTTAATGAATTTCATGATATAATTAAAAAAAAAAATGACGTGAGCTTCGCTCATTTTTTTTGTGTCCAGTCAGGTACAACTAGGCAGCTGGGGATTGGAATCCGCAGCGCAGGGTGGCCCAAGCTTTCTGCTCCCCCCTCCGCTGCGAATTGCAGTCCACAGCCGCCCCAGAAAATGGCGCTTTCATAGAAGCGAAATCTTCTGGCACTGTATCCAACTCTTCCAGTGACCTTGGTGCCAGGTGGCACACTGGGTAATATGGGGTTAATACCAGCTATGTTTTATCAGCTGGTATAAAGCCCGAGATTCTTAATGTCAGGACAAGTTTGACCCGGCCATTAAGGGGTACTTTGCACACTACGACATCGCAGCTGCGATGTCGGTGGGGTCAAATCGAAAGTGACACACATCCGGCGTCGCAGTAGATATCGTAGTGTGTAAATCGTTTAAGATACGATTAACGAGCGCAAAAGCGTCGTAATCGTATGATCAGTGTCCGACATTTTCATAATTGCGCTGCAGTGACGGTACGATGTTGTTCCTCGTTCCCCTGCGGCAGCACACAACGCTGTGTGAGAAGCCGCAGGAGCGAGGAACATCAGCTTACCTGCGTCACCGCGGCTCACGCCGGCTATGCGTAAGGACGTAGATGAGCGGGATGTTTACGTCCCGCTCATCTCCGCCCCTCCGCTTCTATTGGCCGCCTGCCGTGTGAGGTCGCTGTGACGCCGCATGACCCGCCCCCTTAGAAAGGAGGCGTGTCGCCGGCCAGAGCGACGTCGCAGGGCATGTAAGTGCATGTGAAGCTGCCGTAGCGATAATGTTCGCTACGGCAGCGATCACAAGATCACATGTGCGACGGGGGCGGGGACTATCGTGCTCGGCATCGCAAGCATCTGCTAGCGATGTCGCAGTGTGCAAAGTACCCCTAAGAATCTCCAATAAAGGGTTAAAAAAAAAGACATCACACAGAGAAAAATACGAAATAAATACACAGACACATTAGGGACTCCATGTTTATTACGCCCTTGCATCCCTCCACGAGCAAGAGATTTCTGTACTGACCATGCCAGGAGAGAGAGAGAGAGAGGGAAAAGAGAGAGAGGGAAAAGAGAGGGAAAAGAAAGAGAGGGAAAAGAGAGAGAGAGACAGAGAGGGAAAAGAGAGAGAGAGAGACAGAGAGGGAAAAGAGAGAGAGAGAGACAGAGAGGGAAAAGAGAGAGAGGGAGGGAAGAGAGAGAGGCAGGGAAGAGAGAGAGAGGGAGGGAAGAGAGAGGGAGGGAAGAGAGAGAGAGGGAGGGAAAAGAGAGGGAGGGAAAAGAGAGGGAGGTAAAAGACAGAGGGAAAAGAGAGAGGGAAAAGAGGGAGGGAAGAGAGAGAGAGGGAGGGAAAAGAGAGAGGGAGGGAAAAGAGAGAAAGATGGAGGGAAAAGAGGGAGAGAGGGAGGGAAAAGAGAGAGAGAGAGGGAGGGAAACGAGAGAGAGGGAGGGAAAAGAGCGAGAGGGAGGGAAAAGAGGGAGGGAAGAGAGAGAGGGAGGAAGGGAAAAGAGAGAGAGGGAGGGAAAAGAGGGAGGGAAAAGAGAGAGAGGGAGGGAAAAGAGAGAGGGAGGAAGGGAAAAGAGAGAGGGAGGAAGGGAAAAGAGAGAGAGGGAGGGAAGAGCGTGAGGGAGGGAAAAGAGAGAGATGGAAGAGAGAGATGGAAGAGAGGGAGGGAAGAGAGGGAGGGAGGGAAGAGAGAGAGGGAGGGAAGAAAGAGAGGGAGGGAAGAAAGAGAGGGAGGGAAGAGAGAGGGAGGGAATAGAGAGGGAGGTAAAAGAGAGAGAGAGGGATGTAAAAGAGAGGGAAAAGAGACAGAGAGGGAAAAGAGAGGGAGGGAAGAGAGAGAGGGAAGAGAGAGGGAGGGAAAAGAGAGGGAAAAGAGAGAGAGGGAAAAGAGAGGGAAAAGAGAGAGAGAGGGAAAAGAGGGAAGAGAGAGAGAGGGAGGGAAGAGAGAGAGGGAGGGAAAAGAGAGAGAGGGAAAAGAGAGAAGGAGAGGGGGGAAAGAGGGGAGTGGGACAAGAGAGGGGTGGGAGAAGAGAGGAGGGGGGTGAGAAGAGAGGGGGGGAGAGAGGTGCTCTGTCACCAACTTGCTCCACTCTGTGACTTGTGGTGCAGGTGACAGAGTGGAGACAGTTGGTCCCATGCAGCAGGACAGGTGACAGAGCAGAGCGGTGACATGGTCTGCTCTGACACATGCGGTGCTGCATGTCACCAGCTTGTCAGTGTCTTGCTGCGTCCTGTAGTGCTGGTGGGAGGAGCAGATGATCACACCGCCTGACACCGCCCGTTCTCCTGACATCGGAGCAGAGCGGGCGGGTGGAGAGTGAGATCAGTACTTACATGACAGGGGGGGGGGTTTCAGCTGAAGAACCCCCCATGTACTCCACACTGGCGCCCCGTGCCTCACCATCTGCAGGACGCTCAGCCCTCTTCACCGCTCCACACTGGCGCCCTCCGGATCCTCCCCTCGATGCTGGGCTGTGACGTGCGGTAGTGATCGCCCACAGCCCTGTCAATCACTGTGAGTGGCGCCAGCATCCTCTGACGTACCCGTGTTGTTTGAGAGCCCGGAATTGACGAGACGTAAGAGGATACCAGCGGCCGCAGCACCATCATGTCATATGACTGGCACTGAGCGTGCAGGATAGCGCCGCTCAGTGCCAGAACTGGAAATAGAAGCCAATGAAGAAAAGACCTAAAATGGTAAGTTACACCCATAGAGAAAATAAAAAAAATGGGTGAACCACCCCTTTAAAAGGCTTTGATCCACCGATCTCATCCCACATTTACATACCTAGTAATGCCATACATCAAATTCAGATCACTCCAGCCTGGCCCCAAACAGGTTTTGGGCATCAGAACTGGCATCCAAATGTGCAAATGACCAGTTTTCACAGATTTGAATAAGTAACTAGTGATTTTGAGGGCTTAAATGGCTTTGGACCACTGATCTCACACCATATTTACATACCTAGTGATACCACACATCAAATTCAGATCACTCCAGCCTGGCCCAAATGGGTTCTGGGCATCAGAACTGGACTGCCGAGACCCACCAACCGGTTCCCCCTCCCCACCGCGCAATGAAGGAGACCACACATGGAATATCTTTCTTTTGTTCTTTATTGAAGGTATCCACGTAACACCATTCAATTTTGATATAAAAAGGGGGTTGCTTGATATTTTGGCCACAGCTTTAACCACAGGCACAAATCCGCCTTAAACCTGAGGGAGGAGGCCCGATGCCTACGGCCGTCCGTGGCAGGTTGGCTCTCACCAAATCCCTCTTCCACCGGCTGTGACTTCCGAACTTGTAACAAAACCTTCTTGAGGGAGGGCGGGCGATGCTCACCCTGAGCGCAGATGTGGTAAGAGAAAGGAGGGACTCCGGCAGCTGTTTATATGCCCTGTAGGAGGTCCCAGCAGGGAAGGGGGGCAGCGGGGGGCATTGCACAGTGGGGAGGAGGGAGAGGTGACCGTGGGGGGGACGTAGTGAGGGGCTCAGCGGTCAGGGGCAGCGGCAGCGGCCGCAGTGCCCTCCAGACTGCCGAGACCCACCAACCGGTTCCCCCTCCCCACCGCGCAATGAAGGAGACCACACATGGAATATCTTTCTTTTGTTCTTTATTGAAGGTATCCACGTAACACCATTCAATTTTGATATAAAAAGGGGGTTGCTTGATATTTTGGCCACAGCTTTAACCACAGGCACAAATCCGCCTTAAACCTGAGGGAGGAGGCCCGATGCCTACGGCCGTCCGTGGCAGGTTGGCTCTCACCAAATCCCTCTTCCACCGGCCACGGAGTGGCGAAGGCCCACGCCTGAGCTGCGGCCCCCACACAGGGCCCTCATGGCCCGCTCAACCCCGTCCTGGATGTCTGACAGGAAAATATCCAGACCTATGTCATTGAGGCTAAAACCATCCTCTAGCACCAATCTGCTGATCTCTGATTCCAGCAACTCATGTCCCAGCACTATCCCTCTTCCTGATGCTATAAATTTGGCGATCCGCATATTGACATGCCGCCTTGACCTCTCCACAGCCGCTATGTTCCTTGCCCCTATCCAGCTTAATCTTGGTAATATACTGGACCATACCACCACTACGTTGCTAAAGAAGCCGCTAAACCTATCCAGGTCTGCTTGCATGACCGCAAGCAGTTCCTGGATCCTCACATTTACCAGGTCGTTCCCACCCGCGTGGATGACTAACACTACTGGGCCCCTGGCTATCCTTGCTATGTTCACTACCTCGGGCAGGACCTGTGTCCAGGCCATGCCCCGAACTCCTCTCCAATGGAACTTGAGGTGACGAAATCCCAGCTCGCTTCCACCTGGTCTCGACTCGGCCCGCCGTGCTGCCCAGAATATGTGTGAGTGACCTAGGATCCAAATGCTAGGTCTCGCCGGATCTAGGAAGAAAAGCTGTTAGCAACTGTACTCAGCATATTTATCATAGTGTCAGCGTCCATCATTGTATTAGTGTTGTCATAGCTTTTGGTGGCGGAACTACGGGACTGAACGGTTAGCAATGATTAGTTATCTGAGAGATGTGGAAAGATGTAGTGACTGCCGAGGCTGGTTCGAGGTTAAGACTTGTGGTAAAATTTGGTGGTTGGCAGGGATCGGGGGGTTAAATTAGATCTGGCCTAATATAGCGGAAGAAACAGTCTGATTTCCAACGCCCTATCCGCTGTATCTCCTCGTTCGAGAAGCCGGCCCTTGCTGCCTCGGTTGCTGCGCCTATGCGGAACGAGTGTGTGCTATAATCCCCTGGCTGTAAGCCCAGGTTGGAAAGTGACGTTTTTAGCAAGGCTGAAAACTGCGTTGCCGTGAGCGGGGATCCATCCGCGTGCTCTAAAAAGAATTTGTTGGGAACCCGAGACTCTAAGTAACACTGCAAGATAAGGATGGGACAGAGGGGGCCGGGAAACGGGAAAATGGGGAACCAAACTCCTCTACCGAGCTGATCTGTTTTAGAGCGCCTTATGCGAACTCGTACTCCACCATTGCAAATTATAACGTCATCGCGTAGCAGACCCCCGGGACGAGCTGATGATCTGCTGACTAATTCACTGACTCGCAAAGCCCCAAAGAATGCAAGCGAGAAGGCAGCCGAGAACAAGCGGACCTCGCTGTCATTGGCACATACGTCGCCTAGCTGGTTTATTATGCCTGAGAGGATGGCAAATGAAATGGGCCTTCTGCTTTCAGTGCACTGCCGCTTCCGCTTCCAGCCTTTAACGGCCTGCGTAAACAGGAAGGACTTGGTGACATCAGGCCATCCACGAACCCGGAAGTGAAAGGCTATGCCTGCGAGCCGCTGCTGCGCTACTATACCCGACACGCCATTACTATGCAAATGCGCTATATACCGAGCAACGGAGTTGCTGAGAAAATAAGCAGACACCTGGCTAGGCAGCGGTTGTGCTATATTTAACCATTCGTTCCAAGCCTTACCGTACGAACGCCACGTAGATGGAGCTAGAGATGCCTGGACCAAAGGCATGAGCTGTCCTCGGGGACCGTCCAAAGGAACTGTGGACAGTTCTGGCCAATGCTGTCCGCTTCCGGATGTAATACACGAAACTTCTGAAATTCAAAACGTGATAAGGCATCAGCAATAGTGTTATCGATCCCTGGCACGTGACGGGCCCTGAACCAGATGTTATGCTCGAGGCACTTGAGGACTAAATAGCGCAGTAAGCTGATCACTGGCGGGGAAGAAGATGCCAGGTGCTTAATGGCGTGGACGACACTTATGTTGTCGGTCCAGAAGCAGATTCGTTTATTCGCCAGCTGATCTGCCCAAAGATCCGTAGCTACAATTATAGGGAACAGCTCAAGTAAAGTGAGGTTTTTTGTACAACCTGACAAGTGCCATTTTTGGGGCCAGCGACTAGCGCACCACTTGGGACCAAGGAAAACTCCGAATCCGGTGGACCCGGCAGCATCCGAAAATAGAGATATGTCAGAGCTGGAAACCTCCTGTTCCTGAAAACACGTGCGTCCATTGTAATTAGCTAGAAAAGACCTCCATACACGTAGGTCCTCCCGTAGGGCGCTGGTGATGCAAATCCTGTGGTGGGGGGCAGCTATGCCCCTAGTGGCCAGGCAAAGCCTACGGGAAAAGATCCTTCCCATAGGCATGACTCTACAGGCGAAGGCGAGCAAGCCCAATAAAGATTGCATTTGCGCCAGGGTTACCTTACGAACCGCACAAAACCCGTCGATGAGCGATGTTGTTTTTTGGACCTTTTCCAGTGGTAACCGAAACATCATGGTAATTGAGTCTATTTCAATTCCCAAAAAGGAAAGGCATGTCACAGGGCCAACTGTTTTTTTCGTTTGACAGCGGAACCCCGAATTTGTCCGCTAGTGCCTGGAATGAATTTAACGCAATAGCGCATGTTTCCGAGTTGGCGGGGCCAACGAACAGGAAATCATCTAAATAATGGGTGACTGATTTGATCTTTACCACGTCCTTAAGCACCCATTCTAGGAAGGTGCTGAAGAGCTCGAAGTGAGAGCAGGATATGGAGCAACCCATGGGAAGGCACATGTCATAGAAGAAATTTTTGTTGAAATAGCACCCTAGCAGGTGGTGACAATCAGGGTGCACTGGTAGCAGGCGAAAGGCGGACGCTATGTCCGATTTAGCCATTAATGCTCCTTGCCCTGCTTTGCGTACCAGTCCGACTGCTTTGTCAAAAGACGCGTAGGACACTGCTGAGTCCTCTGTGGGGATGCCGTCATTTACTGACCTCCCGGCCGGAAAGGATAAGTGGTGTATGAGGCGAAATTCACCCTTTTCTTTTTTAGGCACAACCCCTAGGGGTGAAACGCGAAGGTTTGGGAATGGTAATTTAGTGAATGGGCCTGCTACGCGGCCTAGTGCCACTTCCTTGAGTAATTTGTTTTCCAGGACCTGTGGGAGGTCCCGGGCAGATTTTAGGTTGGGGGCAAAGGTTGGTTCTGAGGAGAAATCAAAGGGGATAAAGAAACCGTGGGTGAAACCGTCTCTGATGGTGTCAGCCGCCGCCTTATTGGGGTAACGTTCGAGCCATGGCTCCATCTCGTGCACGATCACTGGGGTCCTTGGGACCTGGTGGTGCATTTTTTGCATGGTGCCTTGTTGTTTGCTTATCGCATTTGGTGGAGGTGTGATTTCCCCCGCAGGATGAACACTCATGCTTGTATTTGCAGAGACCTTGATACCTGCAATGGCCTTCGTTGAAGAGCCAGCAGCAACCTGGTCTGCGAACATTTGCGGCTCCCGGTGTGCCGTGGTTTGGGGAAAATTGGCCTGGAAAGGACTGAAAGGACTTTTGCGCCATCATGAGTCTGAGCCACGAATCGGTTGCCTTTACACCCCAACCCAATTGTGGTTGGAGTGCCAGGCGTCTCCTAAATTCTTCATCATACTTCCACCACGCTGATCCCCCATGGGTTTTATAGGAGTTGTAAATGGTGTCGCAGTAAGTGAAGAGTTCTGAGCATCGTTCGGGGTGCTTCTGACCCATCACGCACCCCATAACGCAGAAAGCCTGCAACCAATTATTTATGGTTTTGGCTACGGTGGATTTTTTAGCGAATTGGCGGTCGTTGCCTCGTCTTTCCTTGTCGACGGTGTTTTGATCCGCAGATATTAGGGACCAGATATCCACATAATCATTAGCCCAAATTTTTTGGACTGTTTCCGGGGTTAGGTGGGTTCCAAGCGGTGAAACACCACAATAGAACATGTCCCTGTGTAGGTCAGGGGGCTGATGGGCTATGTCTTGGCGTTTTACGAACGCGGGGTTAACTAGAACTAGTCCCGACTGTGAACGAACCGCTTCCCTCATTACTCCTGGATGGGTCCCCCCTGCCCAAGCGCTGGTAAAGCTGTACTCACCGGCCGATGTGGTAGGTTGGTCCTCTGGCGCCGCCATCTGAGGTAGTTCTTCGGGTAGTGGTTCACTGCCGTGGTGGTGATTAGCAAACCTTTCGCCTGGAGGGCCGCTTAGTGAGCGGCTGCGGCGAGAGTCGGATGACGCAGTGCTGGATGGCGTGTGGTGTCTCCTGCGGGATGATCTCTTGCTGCGGTTGGATGAACGGAAATGGTGATTGTGCCGTGAGCGCCGGGAGTGACTCCCGTGGCTATCTCGGCTTCTGCTGCGGGAAGTGGACGGTGATCTTCTGTGGTTATGACCCCTAAGGGGTCTACGATGGAGAGCTGATGATCCTGGCTCGGCTGACCCCACGCGTGATGAGTGCCTTGCTTCTATCTGCGGTTGGCTTACTGGCAGGATGGGTGATGGATGGATTGCAGGGGTTGGCAGGGGGTGCAGGGGGGGTAAATCTAATGGAGGAGTACCTTGGATTTCCTGCGGTTGTAGCTGTAGGTTGGAGCATGGCGGTGTCAGGGGTAAAGATGGATCCTCTTCACCATGGAACTCATTGTTCTTGCTAGGGTCAGATTGGGAAAGGTGCCCATGATGGACCCTGCATTCCTGGTGTGAGTCAGAGTGTGCTGATCCCTCGGCTGAAGAGCTTCTGCTTTCTGATGCTCCCATAATAAGGCCTGGATGCTGATGTGTGATTAGAGGGCAGTGGAGATTGCTGGCTGGAGGGTGGGTGATTGACTGCTGCAGACCACCACGTTCGCTTTGTAATGAATGCGAACGCTGGGCAGGAAATGCAGTTATAAAGCATGTTCGTTTATGACTGCATTTCCCTTTAAATTTGCCGCTTTTACTTTTAATGACATCACTTCCGGTCCGGGGGCCGAAAACCGGAAGTACAGTATAGTCACATGGTTGCCGAGTCACAGGAAGTGACTCGGTTGCCATGGATACCGGATGTGACGCAGCCTCAGCATGGAGCGGTAAGCAACATGAGGGGCGCGTCGTGCTGGGCGGTGCAGAGTGCCTGGGGGGAGGCGCTCTGCATTGTGGTGGCGAACGCGATGCCTGGTGGGGGGCAGCATGCCTGGGTGACGGGGGTGCAGCGCTGCGCGATATATGTGAACGCGATGCCCGGTGGGGCAGGGGATAGGTGGCCGGGGGTGAGAGCGGACCGGACCTTCTGGACCGGGCCGCCCTACGCCTGGGGTCTGTTGTGGGGCTTAGACGCTGCGGTGGACGGGAGGGTCTGGAAGACCTGCGCCCACTGCTGCTGGGAACCGGCAGGAGGGAGTTGGTGCCCACAAGGGAGGCAAGCCAATCGGCTCCCTCCCGTCCGATCCTTTCTCTTACCGCTGCTTCCAGGGGGTCCATCGGCGATGCTCACCCTGAGGGCCGATGTGGTAAGAGAAAGGAGGCACTCCGGCAGCTGTTTATATGCCCTGTAGGAGGTCCCAGCAGGGAAGGGGGGCAGCGGGGGGCATTGCACAGTGGGGAGGAGGGAGAGGTGACCGTGGGGGGGACGTAGTGAGGGGCTCAGCAGTCAGGGGCAGCGGCAGCGGCCGCAGTGCCCTCCATAATCAAAGTGGACAAAACCACAGTTTTCAAAGATTTGAATAAGTAACTGGTGTTTTTGAAGGGTTAAATAGTTTTGGGCCACTGATCTCACACCATATTTGCATACCTAGTGATACCACATATCAAATTCAGATCACTCCAGCCTGGCCTAAACAGGTTCTGGGCATCAAAACTGGCATCAAAGTGTGCAAAACCTCATTTTTCACAGATTTCAATAAGTAACGTGTTTTTGAGGGGTTAAATGGCTTTGGGCCACTGATATTTGACGATAAATACAAACCTTCAGGATTCTAATTCACTTTGCTGCATCAAAATCCCCTTCATAATTTTGTAGAAATCTGCACAAGTCAAAATCTTCAAATCTTCACAATATTCCACTCATTTAAGACAAACTGGAGTTAGTTGACTTTGATGCCAGTTCTGATGCCCAGAACTATGGCCGGTGCCAGGACCCGGCAAACCCGGTCAAATGCCGGGACCCTGGGCTGCCGGGGGGGCCCACTCGAAGTGGAAGGACAAGTCACCGCTACTCAGGGGGCCCGGTGCCCGCACTGTCACCTGCCTCCCCCTGCTGAGGATCGCACTTTCAATTGTATCGGCATCACAGTTACCAATACAATTGAAAGCAATGAATGATGAGCTGTAGCGACGCGCTCCTTCTTTTATCATTCTCCCGCTGTATCTTTTGGCTCTGACAGCTCAACAGCGGAGTACGGTAACGTCAACACTGCGCGCCTGCTGAGAGGCCAGAGCGACAGCAGTGGACGCGCTGAGGAGACCGGAGCAGCGGGGGAATGAGGAAAAGTGAGTATGTATTAATTACTGTGGTCAGACAACTATGGGGGCTGTATACTACATGAGGGTGCTGTGAGGGGGTCCTTTTCCCATATCACACAATCAACAGAGCGAGAGATGGCTGTACAATCCAATAAGCATTTATTCCAAGCAAAATAAACGGTCCATAACATAATCCACCATACAGAGGGTAAAATTAGTCCAGAAATATGAATATAATCCAATAAGCGATAAATGTCCCGGGGATAAGTCACAATCCTCCAGCAGTCCTTTTCCAGGTAAAATCGGGGGTTCTCACAGTCTCTCTCGGGTGTCATCTTCAGCCCAGAGGATCAATCTTCGTCCTTGTAAAACTAATCGGGTCCCGCTCACCAGTATGGCTAACTGGATGAGCTTGCTCTCAGGGTTCACGCTTGGGATTTTATGGACCGTGTAGTGGGAAAGTCCTATCCTCGTTGCGCTAGTACCCCAATATTGGAGCGGGTGGAGAACGGATCTTGAAGGCTCCGTCCTCGTCAGGTAAATTGTCAGAAAGCCTGAAGCTCCTTCCTGACCTAGGGTCCATGTTCCCCATCGTGTCCTGGCCCCTGCCCGGTGATGGCACAAGGCCGCCAGCTGTCCTCCTCAACAGTCCGTGCCCCTTGTCTCCAGCAAGCAGTGTGTGTGCAGTGACATCCAGGAAGTCATCAGAGTTCCCAATGAACTCTGATGAACCAATGAAGTCACCATCATGACACTCTCTGTAGTGCGGATGTCGCAGGGGTGTCATCAGGAGATCATCAGAGTTCATTGGGAACTCGAAAACACACACTGCTTGCTTGCTGGATACTCACCAGCGATGCTATTCTTGGCGGTGCTGTCCCCAGCGCTGTTCCCGTCGATGCTCCTGCTTCCAGCTCCTCAGTGCAGTGACCAATCAATGAATATAATGAACATGGGTCAGAAGCAGAAGACAGCAGAGCCGAAGACATCAGCACTGAATACAAGTGAATATAGAACATCTTTTTATTTCAAAGACATGTGCTTATCTGTCTATATATGTATGTATGTATGTGTATATCGGGCGGCACTGTCTTCACGGGGTCATGTGAATGAAACTACTAGCACCTGTGATGTCATTGCCCCAGCAGGCACGCACACATTATGCGCACACACACACACACGCACACACACACACACACTGCTGTGTCTGCTCCCTTGCGTTGACCTGGGCTCACCTTCTGAGTTTTTCCCGCGGTTTTGGTGCGGTTTTTTTTACCGCAGGTGCGGTAATCTTCAACTACCAGAAGTTTCTCAAGAAATTTTCTTGAGAAAAATCACTTTTCTAGTGCGCACATAGCCTAAAGATCTTACTTTACTTTTTTTTTTTTTTGGAATGGTTGCACAACTCACCTTCCAACATACATATCGATGAAAAATTTATTATACAACCGCAAGTAGCAGCAGCATAGGTGGCGAGGACGCGGCAGGAGGATTAGGAGGAGGAGGAGGAGGAGGAGGAGGATTAGGAGGAGGAGGAGGATTAGGAGGAGGAGGATTAGGAGGAGGAGGATTAGGAGGAGGAGGAGGAGGATTAGGAGGAGGAGGATTAGGAGGAGGAGGAGGAGGATTAGGAGGAGCAGGATTAGAAGGAGGAGGAGGAGGATTAGGAGGAGCAGAATTAGAAGGAGGAGGAGGAGGAGGATTAGGAGGAGGAGGAGGAGGATTAGGAGGAGGAGGATTAGGAGGATTAGGAGGAGGATTAGGAGGAGGAGGATTAGGAAGAGAAGGATTAGGAGGAGGAGGATTAGGAGGAGGAGGAGAAGGATTAGGAGGAGGAGGTGGAGTAATCACAGAGCTTACCTATCCCCGCTGCCTGCCGCGTCCTCGCCACCTATGCTGCTGCTACTTGCAGTTGTATAATGAATTTTTCATCGATATGTATGTTGGAAGGTGGCTTGTGCAACCATTCCAAAAAAAAAAAGTAAAGTAAGATCTTTAGGCTATGTGCGCACTAGAAAAGTGATTTTTCTCAAGAAAATTTCTTGAGAAACTTCTGGTAGTTGAAGATTACCGCACCTGCGGTAAAAAAACCGCACCAAAACCGCGGGAAAAACTCAGAAGGTGAGCCCAGGTCAACGCAAGGGAGCAGACACAGCAGTGTGTGTGTGTGTGTGTGTGTGTGTGTGTGCGCATAATGTGTGCGTGCCTGCTGGGGCAATGACATCACAGGTGCTAGTAGTTTCATTCACATGACCCCGTGAAGACAGTGCCGCCCGATATCACTACCGTGACCGGGTCTCGCAGCACTGCCGTCACGGGGTCATGTGAGTTCATGGTGAGCTTACCTCACCTGCCCCCGATGTCGCTGGCAGGCTGCTGTCCTGGCCCGGTGTTCTGAGGCGGCACGTCATCGTAGCTACAGCTGATCGCGTCCTCACAACAGGACTGCAGAACAGCTGATCGGAGGACGCGATCAGCTGTAGCTACGATGACGTGCTGCCTCAGGACACCACCCAGTGACCTACACACAGGTCTGGACCAGGCACACGTACACTGTCAGCCACATGTTTTTACCTAGAGCCCATACTACGCAAGTGCTGCTGAACCTCATACCTGGAAGACGATAATGCCGATCCTGCCTGATCCCACCAAGGATCCTATCAAGAGTGACCCTGACGTAAAGTACAAAAATAAGAGTGCTGCCTATACACACAGAAAAAGGGTGATACCCCCAGAGAACTCATGACGGTGGATGTTGATAGGGAATTCTGCCAGAGGAAGGAAAGGCGACCACTCCTCCTGCTTATCAGACACAAAACAACGTAAATATTGCTCCAGGTTTTGATTCATGTGCTCCATCTGACCATATGGCTGCAGATGGAAAGCCGACGAGTGCGACACTTTGATCTAACCGAGACCAAAATACCTTCCAGAAGTTCGCAATGAACTGAGTATCCCTATCAGATACAATGTCAGACCATCACTAAAATAACAGTATTACCAGCAGAGGGGGGTAGATCCGTAATAAACTCCATGGCTATGTCCACGAAGGCCTTGCTAGGTACACCTATAGATAGCAAACACCCCGATAGACGAGAGTGTAATGGTTTGGATCGTGCACAGATGGTACACGCAGACACGTTGGTGACCACATCATTACGGATCTTGGGCCACCAAAACAGGCGCAATAGGAGGTCCAATGTACCCTTCAACCCAGGGTGACCAGCAAGGACAGAATCATGATGCTCCCCCAAAACCTTACAAGGAACCAAACATCAGGATTTTCGTGTATAAGGTGCAGCCAGTGCAGTACTGGCACTATCATGCACAGTGTGTACATACCATCAGGGGGCAGCTCGGGTGCTTAGGCAGTGAAATCCAACTTTATAAAGTTTGAAATTTCGTGCACTTTTTGATTGACGTGTGCACCTCTCTCCTAATGTCCGGGCGGGTTATGCACGTGTTCCCCGCCCCCCCACCAGCCTGTTCCTCCCTCTCTCCTGATGTCCGGGCGTGTTATGCACGTGTATCCCCGCCCCCCCGCGCCGCCAGTTCCTCCCTCCCTCCCTCTGGCTGTATGTAAATTTCTAATCTTCAGAAACATGGCGCCGGAGTGGGCCTCTGCGCATAGCGCTTATCTCCGGCGCCATGTTTCTGAAGCCCTCATTACACAGCTTGGTGTCTGAGAGGGTGGCGCATGCGCCCTCGCTCCTTCAGATCCCGTTGTGACCGCGGGAGTGCGCGCGATCACAACAGGACTGCAGAACAGCTGATCGGAGGACGCGATCAGCTGTAGCTACGATGACGTGCTGCCTCAGGACACCGGGCCAGGACAGCAGCCTGCCAGCGACATCGGGGGTCAGGTGAGGTAAGCTCACCATGGACTCACATGACCCCGTGACTGCAGTGCTGCGAGACCCGGGGTCACGGTAGTGATATCGGGCAGCTCTGTCTTCACGAGGTCATGTGAATGAAATTACTACACCTGTGATGTCATTACCCCCAGCAGGCACGCACACATTATACACACACACACACTGCTGTGTGTGCACCCCTGCGTTGACCTGGGCTCACCTTCTGAGTTCCAGGTCACTGCAGGAAAGCACTCACAGCTGTGTGTGTGTGTGTATGTATGTATAATGTGTGTGTATAGTGTGTGTGCGTGCGTATATAATGTGTGCGTGTATAATGTGTGCATGCGTGTATAATGTGTTTGTGCACGTGTATAATGTGTGTGTGCGTGTATAGTGTGTGTGTGCGTAGTGTGTGTGTGTATAATGTGCGTGTGTGTATGCGTGTATAATGTGCGTGAATGTGTGTGTGCGTGTATAGTGTGTGTGTGTATAATGTGCATGTTTGTATGCGTGTATAATGTGCGTGCATGTGTGTGCGCGTGTATATTGTGTGTGTGTACGTGTGTATATTGTGTGTGTGTGTGCATAATGTGTGTGCGCGAGTGTGTATGTGTGCGCGCGTGTAATGTGTGTGTGTGCGCGCGTGTATAATGTGTGTGCGCGCGTGTATAATGTGTGTGTGTGCGCGCGCGCGTATAGTGTGTGTGTGTGTGTGTGCGCGCGCGTATAATGTGTGTGTGCGCGTATAATGTGTGTGTGTGCGTATAATGTGTGTGCACGCGCGTATGTGTGCGCGCGCGTATAGTGTGTATGTGTGTGCGCGCGCGCATAATGTGTGTGTGTGCGCATGATGTGTGTGTGCGCGCGCGCATAATGTGTGTGTGTGTGTGCGCGCGTGTGTCTGTATGATGTGTGTGCGCGTGTATGATGTGTGTGCGCGTGTGTATGATGTGTGTGTGCACGCGCGCGTGTATGATGTGTGTGCGCACGCGCGCGTGTATGATGTGCGCACGCGCACGTGTATGATGTGTGTGTGCGCGCGTGCGTGCATGATGTGTGTGCGCGCGTGTATGATGTGTGTGTGCACGCGTGTGTATGATGTGTGTGCGCGCGCGCGTATATGATGTGTGCGCGCGCGTATATGATATGTGTGCGGGCGCGCGTATGATGTGTGTGTGTGCGCGTGCGCACGTGTATAATGTGTGTGTGCGCACGCGTGTATAATGTGCGCGCGCGTATAATGTGTGTGTGCGCGCGCATATAGTGTGTGTGTGTGTGCGCGTGTGTGTATAATGTGTGCGCGCGCGCGTATGTGTGTGTGCGCGCGCGCGTGTATAATGTGTGTGGGTGCGCGTATAATGTGTGTGTGTGTGCGCGCATAACGTGTATGTGTGTGCGCTCGCGTTTGTGTGTATGATGTGTGTGTGCGCGTGTGTGTATGATGTGTGTGTGTGCGCGTGTATGATGTGTGTGATGTGTGTGTGTGTGTGCACGCGCGCGTGTATGATGTGTGTGCGCGCGCGTTTATGATGTGTGTGTGCGCGTGCATGATGTGTGTGTGCGCGCGGGCGCATGTATGATGTGTGTGTGTGTGCATGCGCGCGTGTATAATGTGTGTGTGCGTGCGCGCGTGTATGTGTGCGTGCGCGTGTATAATGTGCGTGCACATGTATAATGTGCGTGCACATGTATAATGTGTGTGCGCATGTATAATGTGTGTGCGCGCGCATATGTATAATGTGTGTGTGTGTGCGCGTGTATAGTGTGAGTAGTGTGTGCGTGTATAGTGTGAGTAGTGTGTGTGCGTATAATGTGTGTGTGTATAGTGTGTGTGTGTGTGTATATATATAGTGTGTATAGTGTGTGTGTGTGTATAGTGTGTGTGTGTGTGTATAGTGTGTGTATATGTGTGTGTATATGTGTATGTGTGTGTGTGTGCGCGCGCCTCTCTGCTGGGGCAATGACGTCACAGGTGGAAGTGAGGGGCTGCACTCACAATCAATGGGGGACTTTTAGTTCTGCATTGAACGTGCCATGGAGTATGGGATCAACCCCAGATTTGGATTTCGGCGGACCTGGATTATGGATGTCACAGGGAATTAAATTTGAAAAGATGGCGTCTATTGTGTTCTAATTTCTATTTTTATGTCTTTTCAGGTTCAACTTTGGTGAACGTCGGGGGACATCTAAATGGATTACGGCGGACCTTTAGCATTTTAATAATTTTGTTTATAAATTGGTCAACGAGGGATGGCATCGGGGTTTTTTTTGTTCTAATAAAAAGTATTACTTTCAAATAAAGGAATTCGTAATGGGGGTGTCTACTAGATACCCACCCATTACTTATACCAGGACTTGATGTCAGCTGGCAATTCACAGCTGTTATCAACCCCATAATGTGCACGTGCGTGTATAATGTGTGTGCGCGTGTAGAATGTGTGTGCGCGTGTAGAATGTGTATAATGTGTGTGTGTGCGCGTGTATAGTGTGAGTAGTGTGTGCGTGTATAGTGTGAGTAGTGTGTGTGCGTATAATGTGTGTGTGTATAGTGTGTGTGTATATAGTGTGTGTGTATGTATATATATAGTGTGTATAGTGTGTGTGTGTGTGCGCGCGCGTGTATAATGTGTGCGCGTGCGCTTGTATAATGTGCGCGCGTGTATAATGTGCGTGCGCATGTATAATGTGTGTGTATGTGTGTGCGCGCGCATGTGTATAATGTGTGTGTGTGCGCGTGTATAGTGTGAGTAGTGTGTGCGTGTATAGTGTGATTAGTGTGTGTGCGTATAATGTGTGTGTGTATAGTGTGTGTGTATATATATAGTGTGTGTGTGTGTGTGTGTGTGTGTATAGTGTGTGTGTATAGTGTATATGTATGTGTGTGTATATATGTGTGTGTGTATATGTGTATATGTGTGTGTGTGTGTGTGTGCGCGCGCGCCTCTCTGCTGGGGCAATGACGTCACAGGTGGAAGTGAGGGGCTGCACTCACAATCAATGGGGGACTTTTAGTTCTGCATTGAACGTGCCGGGGAGTATGGGATCAACCCCAGATTTGGATTTCGGCGGACCTGGATTATGGATGTCACAGGGAATTAAATTTGAAAAGATGGCGTCTATTGTGTTCTAATTTCTATTTTTATGTCTTTTCAGGTTCAACTTTGGTGAACGTCGGGGGACATCTAAATGGATTACGGCGGACCTTTAGCATTTTAATAATTTTGTTTATAAATTGGTCAACGAGGGATGGCATCGGGGTTTTTTTTGTTCTAATAAAAAGTATTACTTTCAAATAAAGGAATTCGTAATGGGGGTGTCTACTAGATACCCACCCATTACTTATACCAGGACTTGATGTCAGCTGGCAATTCACAGCTGTTATCAACCCCATAATGTGCACGTGCGTGTATAATGTGTGTGCGCGTGTAGAATGTGTGTGCGCGTGTAGAATGTGTATAATGTGTGTGTGTGCGCGTGTATAGTGTGAGTAGTGTGTGCGTGTATAGTGTGAGTAGTGTGTGTGCGTATAATGTGTGTGTGTATAGTGTGTGTGTATATAGTGTGTGTGTATGTATATATATAGTGTGTATAGTGTGTGTGTGTGTGCGCGCGCGTGTATAATGTGTGCGCGTGCGCTTGTATAATGTGCGCGCGTGTATAATGTGCGTGCGCATGTATAATGTGTGTGTATGTGTGTGCGCGCGCATGTGTATAATGTGTGTGTGTGCGCGTGTATAGTGTGAGTAGTGTGTGCGTGTATAGTGTGAGTAGTGTGTGTGCGTATAATGTGTGTGTGTATAGTGTGTGTGTATATATATAGTGTGTGTGTGTGTGTGTGTGTGTATAGTGTGTGTGTATAGTGTATATGTATGTGTGTGTATATATGTGTGTGTGTATATGTGTATATGTGTGTGTGTGTGTGTGTGTGTGCGCGCGCGCCTCTCTGCTGGGGCAATGACGTCACAGGTGGAAGTGAGGGGCTGCACTCACAATCAATGGGGGACTTTTAGTTCTGCATTGAACGTGCCGGGGAGTATGGGATCAACCCCAGATTTGGATTTCGGCGGACCTGGATTATGGATGTCACAGGGAATTAAATTTGAAAAGATGGCGTCTATTGTGTTCTAATTTCTATTTTTATGTCTTTTCAGGTTCAACTTTGGTGAACGTCGGGGGACATCTAAATGGATTACGGTGGACCTTTAGCATTTTAATAATTTTGTTTATAAATTGGTCAACGAGGGATGGCATCGGGGTATTTTTTGTTCTAATAAAAAGTATTACTTTCAAATAAAGGAATTCGTAATGGGGGTGTCTACTAGATACCCACCCATTACTAATACCAGGACTTGATGTCAGCTGGCAATTCACAGCTGTTATCAACCCCATATATTACCCCGTTTGCCACCGCACCAGGGCAACGGGATGAGTTGGGGCGAAGCGCCAGTATTGGCACGTCTAATGGATGCGCCACTTCTGGGCCGTCTGCAGCCTGCTATTTTTAGGCTGGGGAGTGTCCAATAACAGTGGACCTCCCTAGTCTGAGGATATCAGACCCCAGCTGTCCGCTTTACCTTGGTGATTCAATTTTGGGGGGGGGGGACCCCACGCTTTTTGTTTTAAATTATTTATTTAATGTAAAATAACAGCGTGGGGTGCCCTCTGTTTTGGACTACCAGCCAAGGTGAAGCTGCCAGCTGTGGTCTGCAGGCTGCAGCCGTCTTCTTTACCCTAGCTGGCTACAAAAGATGGGGGGACCTCACGTCTATTTTTTTAAATATTTATTTATTTTTTGGCTAAATACAAGGCTAGGCACCCTTTAGTGATGAAAGTCACTAAAGGGTGCCAGCTTAGAATATGCATGGTTGCACAACTCACCTTCCAACATACATATCGATGAAAAATTCATTATACAACCGCAAGTAGCAGCAGCATAGGTGGCGAGGACGCGGCAGGCAGCGGGGATAGGTAAGCTCTGTGATTACTCCACCTCCTCCTCCATCATCATCATCCTCCTCCTCACTATCCTCCTTCTCCCTCCTCATTATCCTCCTTCTCCATCATCATTATCCTCCTCCTCCTCCATCATCATTATCCTCCTCCTCATGATCCTCGAGGAGGAGGAGGATGAGGAGGAGGATGAGGAGGAGGATGACGATGAGGAGGAGGACGAGGAGGATGAGGAGGAGGATGAGGAGAATGAGGAGGATGAGGATGAGGATTAGGATGAGGAGGATTAGGATTAGGAGGATTAGGAGGAGGAGGAGGATTAGGAGGAGGATTAGGAGGAGGAGGAGGAGGAGGAGGAGGATTAGGAGGAGGAGGAGGAGGAGGAGGATTAGGAGGAGGAGGATTAGGAGCAGGAGGATTAGGAGGAGGAGGAGGAGGAGGATTAGGAGGAGGATTAGGAGGAGGAGGAGGATTAGGAGGAGGAGGATTAGGAGGAGGAGGATCAGGAGGAGGAGGAGGATTAGGAGGAGGAGGATTAGAAGGAGGAGGAGGAGGAGGATTAGGAGGAGGAGGATTAGAAGGAGGAGGAGGATTAGGAGGAGGAGGAGGATTAGGAGGAGGAGGAGGAGGAGGATTAGGAGGAGGAGGAGGATTAGGAGGAGGAGGATTAGGAGGAGGATTAGGAGGAGGAGGATTAGGAAGAGGAGGATTAGGAGGAGGAGGAGGAGGATTAGGAGGAGGAGGTGGAGTATTCATAGAGCTTACCTATCCCCGCTGCCTGCCGCGTCCTCGCCACCTATGCTGCTGCTACTTGCAGTTGTATAATGAATTTTTCATCGATATGTATGTTGGAAGGTGGCTTGTGCAACCATTCCAAAAAAAAAAAGTAAAGTAAGATCTTTAGGCTATGTGCGCACTAGAAAAGTGATTTTTCTCAAGAAAATTTCTTGAGAAACTTCTGGTAGTTGAAGATTACCGCACCTGCGGTAAAAAAACCGCACCAAAACCGCGGGAAAAACTCAGAAGGTGAGCCCAGGTCAACGCAAGGGAGCAGACACAGCAGTGTGTGTGTGTGTGTGTGTGTGCGCATAATGTGTGCGTGCCTGCTGGGGCAATGACATCACAGGTGCTAGTAGTTTCATTCACATGACCCCGTGAAGACAGTGCCGCCCGATATCACTACCGTGACCGGGTCTCGCAGCACTGCCGTCACGGGGTCATGTGAGTTCATGGTGAGCTTACCTCACCTGACCCCCGATGTCGCTGGCAGGCTGCTGTCCTGGCCCGGTGTCCTGAGGCGGCACGTCATCGTAGCTACAGCTGATCGCGTCCTCCGATCAGCTGTTCTGCAGTCCTGTTGTGATCGCGCGCGCTCCCGCGGTCACAACGGGATCTGAAGGAGCGAGGGCGCATGCGCCACCCTCTCAGACACCAAGCTGTGTAATGCGGGCTTTAGAAACATGGCACCGGAGATAAGCGCTATGCGCAGAGGCCCACTCCGGCGCCGTGTTTCTGAAGATTAGAAATTTACATACAGCCAGAGGGAGGGAGGAACAGGCGGCGCGGGGGGGCGGGGATACACGTGCATAACACGCCCGGACATCAGGAGAGAGGGAGGAACAGGCTGGTGGGGGGGCGGGGAACACGTGCATAACCCGCCCGGACATTAGGAGAGAGGTGCACACGTCAATCAAAGAGTGCACGAAATTTCAAACTTTATAAAGTTGGATTTCACTGACTAAACACCCAAACTGCATCCTAATGGTATGTACACACTGTGCATGATAGTGCCAGTACTGCACTGGCTGCACCTTATACACGAAAATCCTGATGTTTGGTTCCCTTTTAAGGTGAAAGTTCAGGAGAACAAATGACCTGTTAGCTGGAACCCCTGATCATACCCGGTGTCATTATCATTGGCCCATTCTATTTTTTCCTATGAATCTGGTCACTGGCTTTGCTAAGCAGTTGCAGGCTTTAACACTCGGTGCAGACAGAGTTGATGGCCAGTGCTCCAGAATCCAAATTACTACTTCCTGAGCGGTTTGCTGGGGATTAAAGTTGGTTTGTCCTTCAGAGAGGCCTGTTAGCTATATTTTCAACTGCAACCTCTTTCTTCCGGGAGTGAGGCCCAGCTGGTGGGAATTGTATTTCCCTACTTAGTGGTGATCCACAAGCATGAGCCTTCTCTTTGCCCTCCGATTCCAATGTTTTCGGATCAGTGGATGTTGTTTTTCTGCGCTATGCCTCATGTATGATGACCCTGATAACATGTTGTTGGCTGAGGACAAGATCCGTTCACTGAAACAGGGGAATCATCCGGTGGAGGATTACTGTGCAGACTCCGGCGTTGGGTGTTTGACAGTGACACACAGTGGAACGAACCTGCTCTCAAGAGCCAGTTTTTCAGGGCGTTTCAGAGAGAGTCAATGAGGCCTTAGTAATGTATAAGACCCCTCCCTTTCTGGAGTCTGCGATGGCTTTAGTAATCCATACAGATCACTGCTTCTGCCAGAGGTCTCATGATACCATGTCTCGTGTGGGACGGGGCAGCAGCCCCTGTGGTGCTTTTTGAGGCCTCAGTCAAGCCCATGCAGCTTGGGGGAATGTCTTGAGTATACAGAGAGTCCCATATGCATAAATCTAAGAGGTCTTGTTTTTTCTGTTTTAAAAAAAGGGGCATTTTATCAACTCACGTCCCCTTGTACCAAAGAAAGGCCGGCGGAAAACTGCTATGTTCAGGTGGATTTCTGCCTGGGCATACGCATCTCCTCCATGATGGCCACTCACTGTTGCCCGCTAAGGTGAACACTGAGGGGCATGAGGTGATCATTCAGGTTTTTCTGGATAATGTTTCCAGGGCAAATTGCTGTCACTTCTAGGTAACAGGTGGAGACATTACCTAGTCCAATATGGATTGTGGCCATTAACTTGTCTCCTCTGTCCCAGGGATTCTTCAGGGAGTGTGTCCATGACTTGGAACCCCACATTGAGGTTTTTCATACTGAGTGGCTAACCTGTCAGGTACTCAAGGACCTACCTGCACCGGTGGTGCTGGGGTTTCAATGGCTCTCTTTACACACTATTGAAGCAGACTGGAGGACTCAATGTTGTGCAGTGGAGCTCATACTGTAAAGGCTACTTTACACACTGCGATATCGGTCCCGATATCGCTAGTGTGGGTACCCGCCCCCATCTGTTGCGCGACACGGGCAAATCGCTGCCCGTGCCGCACAGTATCGCCCAGAGCCGTCACACTACTTACCTGTCCGTCAACATCGCTGTGACCGGCGAACCGCCTCCTTTCTAAGGGGGGCGGTCCGTGTGGCGTCACAGCAATGTCACTGAACCGTCACTGAACCGCCACCCAATAGCAGCGGAGGGGCAGAGATGAGCGGGACGTAACATCCCGCCCACCTCCTTCCTTCTGCATAGCGGCCGGGAGGCAGGTAAGGAGAGCTTCCTCGTTCCTGCGGCGTCACACGCAGCGATGTGTGCTGCCGCAGGAACGAGGAACAACTTCGTTACTGCTGCAGTAACGATTTTTAAGAATGGACCCCCATGTCGCCAATTAGCGATTTTGCACGTTTTTGCAACGATGCAAAATCGCTTATCGGTGTCACACGCAACGGCATCGCTAATGTGGCCGGATGTGCGTCACAAATTCCGTGACCCCAACGACTCCGCATTAGCGATGTCGCAGCGTGTAAAGCCCCCTTTAGGCTCACTGCCTGGGTGCCTGCGGTTAACCTCAAAATTCCTAAATCTTTGTAGGTGTTCAAAGATGTGTTCTCAGAGACCATATGATTATACCATCAGGTTGAAGCAAGGGGTCCGCATGCCCAAGTGCAGACTGTACAATTTGTCAGGCCCGGAGAGACTTGCTCTCACAGATTATATAGCTAAGAGCTTGGCCAATGGACACATTAGGCCTCGTCCTCCCCGGTTTCGTTTTTTTTTCTGTCAGCAAGAAAGATGGTGGATTGTGACAGTGTCTGGATTTTTGGGAGCTGAACCAGATTACAATTCATGACCCAAATTCCATGCCACTCATTCTGGATCTTTTCAATCAAACTTCCAGTGCTAAGTGGTTTTCTAAGCTCAATCTCAGGGTGAATATAATCTTATCAATGTCCTTGAGGGGGGTGAGTGAAAAACCACGTTCAATATGAGAATCTGGTAATTCCCTTTGGTTTTACCAATGCGCCTGCACTATTTCAACGCTTTATTAATAATGTCTTTGCTCATCTGTTGGGTAGGTTCATTGTCATTTACCTAGATTACATTCTCATTTATTCCCTAGACCAGGGGTCTCAAACACGCAGCCCGCGGGCCGCATGCGTCCCATCAGGCTGCTTCCTGCGGCCCCCAGGCTCGGGACCCTGTCACTATCGCGGCCGGTGCAGGGGCCGCAGCCACTGTCTGCACTTTGTTAGATGAATGTTTTGCCGGCGCTGATCTGAGTCAAGGACTCTGCGCTCTCGCGCCGGCAAAACAATCATCTGACAGAAATCACTGACAGGGTCTGCGGCCCCTGCATCGGCCGCGATAGTAACAGGGGCACGGGTCTGGGGGCCGCACGAAGCAGAGATGAGGAGCCGAGGGAGCGCAGGACAGGTGAGAAGAATTGTGTGTGTATGTGTGTGTGTGTGTGTGTTGGACGTTAACCCCTTAGCGACCTATGCGTACTGGGTATATCATGGCTCCCTGGTACTTAAGGACCCATGACATACCCAGTATGTCATGGCGAGATCACAGCCCCGGTGGCTGCGATCGCTTTGCATTGCAAATACCTTAGATTCAGGGGGGAGGGGACCTCAGGAGGGGTGGTGTCTCCTCCCTGGACCTACGGAGGCTGTGATTGGCTGACGAACGCCGCTCAGCCAATCACAGCCACTAATGTTTCAGCCATTGAAAACGGCTGAAACATTGAAATCCAGCCATGATCAGTGCAGCTGTAGCACCGATCATTGGCTGGAGCTGGGTGACCTCAGTTTCACCCGCCCCCAGCTCTGATTGGAGAGACCGGCCTTGTGACCGATCTCTCCAATCACTGTGGATCTGGGGCCAGAGACCGCCCCCTCAGCTTCACTCCAGAGTCTGTGGAAGCTTAGAGTGATCGGTAAGTTATAGCCACTGCCCCTGCCCACTTTCAGCCGCCGCCACCACCCATTACTACAGGATGGGGACATTACTATAGAATAGGGACAAGGTGGGTACATTACTACAGGATGGGGAAAAGGTGGGCACATGACTATAGGATGGGGACAAGGTGGGCACATGACTATAGGATAGGGACAAGGTGGGCACATGTCTATAGGATGGGGACAAGGTGGGTACATTACTACAGGATGGGGAAAAGGTGGGCACATGACTATAGGATGGGGACAAGGTGGGCACATGACTATAGGATAGGGACAAGGTGGGCACATGACTATAGGATAGGGACAAGGTGGGCACATGTCTATAGGATGGGGACAAGGTGGGCACATGACTATAGGATAGGGACAAGGTGGGCACATGACTATAGGATAGGGACAAGGTGGGCACATGATTATAGAATAAGGTCAAGGTGGGCACATGACTACAGGATGGGGACAAGGTGGGCACATGTCTATAGGATGGGGACAAGGTGGGCACATGACTATAGGATGGGGACAAGGTGGGCACATGTCTATAGAATAGGGACAAGGTGGGCACATTACTAAAGGATGGGGACATTACAAGGATGGGCATAATACTATAGGATGGGCACAGTACTACAGGATAGGGACATTACTACAAGGGAACAAGGATGAGAAACTTTACTATAGGATAGGGATAAGGCTGGGGACATTACTATAGGATAGGGACATTACTGTAGGATGGGCACATTACTATAGAATGGGACAACTATATGATGGGGACAGTACAACAGGATAGGGAGATTACTACAAGGGGACAAAGATGGGGAACATTACTATAAGATGGGGGACAAGGCTGGACACATTACTACAGGATGGGCACATTACAACAGGATGGGGAACATTACTAAAAGATGTTGGCCAAAATTTCTATATAGTGATAATTGTAACACTATTAGTTACAAGAAAGGGATAAGATGTAAAAAAAAAAAAAATAAGGCATGACTTTTTTTCACCATCACATTTTTTTTTTTAATATATATTTAAACAAAGAATGTGCACATTTATTATAATAAACAAGTGAAAAATGTTCAAAATCAGTGATCCAAAGGAGTGTAAAAAAAAAAAAAAAAATATGGTACCAATAAAAATGTCACTTTGTCCTGCAAAGAATGCGGCCCCCCAAATTATTTTTTTCCTCTGTGCGGCCCATACACCCAGCTGAGTTTGAGACCCCTGCCCTAGACAGTAGTTCACACAAAAAAAACACATTAAATAAGTATTACAGGTACTCACGAGTAGAGATGAGCGAACCTCTGCCACAGCCGGTTAATAACGGAGATCACCGTTGCTATAGCAACGCGCCTGTCAGTGGTGATGTCACCGCTTACAGCCGCAGCGGCACCGGGAATCACGTGATCGGAGCACCGTTGCTATAGCAACGCGCCTGTGAGGGGTGACGTCACCGCTTACAGCCAGCATCACTGATCACTCACAGAGTGAATTCTGCACGGGGAACAGCAGCGTCTTTCTCCCATGCAGTGCTGCTGATGTAGCAGAGCTGCATGGGTTGAAGGAGAAAGAAGACAGAAGACCATGGATCGTGGAGAGATAAGAGGGTGTAATAAACATGGAGTCTCTAACTATGTCTGTGTATTTATTTCTATTAAAGTATTTTTTCTCTGTGTGGTGTCTTTTTTTTTTTAACCCTTTATTGGAGATTCTTAATGGCTGGGTCAAACTTGCCTGACATTAAGAATCTCTGACTTAATACTAGCTAGTAAAACAAAGCTATTATTAACTCATTATTACCCAGCAAGCCACCGGCATTAGTGCAGCTGGAAGAATTGGATACAGCGCCAGATGATGGCGCTTCTATGAAAGCGCCATTTTCTGGGGCGGCTGCGGACTGCAATTTGCAGCAGGGGTGCCCAGAAAGCTCGGGCTAACCTGTGCTGCGGATTCCAATCCCCAGCTGCCTAGTTTCACCCGGCTGGACACAAAAATGAGGCGAAGCCCATGTCGTTTTTGTTTTTTTTAATTATTTCATGAAATTCATTAATTCATTAATTAAAAAAAGGAATTCCCTATATTTGTAGTTCCCAGCCGGGAAAAAATAGGCAGCTGGGGGATGGGGGCAGCCGTACCTGCCTGCTGTACCTGGCTAACATACAAAAACATGGCGAAGCTCATGTCATTTTTTTTTGGTAGTTTTTTGGCAAAAAAATAAATAAAAAATGCTTCCCTGGATTTTCCATTGCCAGTGAAGGTAACACCAAGCAGTGGGGGTTAGCAGCCAGTAGCTTATTTTGATTCAAAAACCGGAGGACAAAGAGTAAGAGTAATGAGTGCAAATTTAATTTATTAATACAGAAGTGACACAGATTTAAGAACAGACATAAACGTAACAGGTAGCCATGCAAAAAGAATCTCATATCAAAAATGGGTAAAAGCACATAAAAGCACTTGATGTGGCACATAAAGTTGATTGTAAAATAGATAGAACAGCCTTTTTTTTATATATATATATATATATTACTGTATATATATATATACATACACACATATACTAGAAGGTGGCCCGATTCTACGCATCGGGTATTCTAGAATTTACGTATTGTGTAGTTAATGTATGATTTTTGTTATATATATATATTGTCACGCTCCCCGGGTCCCCTGCGCTGCTCTCCGGCTCACCTGCCTCGCTCCCCGGTGCTTCGGTCCGGTCCCCGACGCTCCCCGCTCTCCAGCGTCCATTGCCTGCGCTTCCCAGGCATTCTGGTCCCCGCTCCCGGCGCCCGTCGGCTTCTCAGCCCCAGTCCTGCGCTGCTGCTTCCTCCTCTCAGCTTCCTGCTCTGGCTTCTGGCACTCGGGCCGCGCGCATGCGCATTAGGGCGCGCGCGCGGTCACTGACCCTTTCTTAAAGGGCCAGCGTCCATTGACAGGAAATGAAGCACACAGGTACAGGGTATAAAGCGGTTCAATGTCCGAGTGGGCGGGGCCTGATCATCGTGTTTCTCAAGCTAGGAGTCAGGTCTCCTTGTGTTCTCCTGAGATACTCACCTCTCTTTCTTCTAGAGCCGATCCTGCCTCGCCATCCGGTCCTGCCGAATCCCGAAACCCGAACGCTGTCCATCTGCCATCTTGACAGTCCGTACCATCTCGGATCCCTGCGGTGACCCATCATGTCGCTCCAAAGGTTCCGGACTCCGCCTGACATCATCTCGGCTTCCGAACCTGAGCTCCGTCACCCGGACTACCTTCAGTGACTCCGTGGTCCCAGGGACTTCTCCATTTGTGCACGGACTGCTCTGCTACTTGTAGTGCTCCAGCTACCGGACCCCTTACCATCATCAAGGAGTTCGGCCCAGTGGATCCACCTCCTGGGTCTGCCCGTCCACCTGGCCCTAACATATATCTATATATATATATATATATATATATATATATATGTTGTTGTGTGTAGTTACCAAGTGTTTGTGTAGGGCGCTGTACATGTTCTGGGTGTTGTCTGGGTGTGGCAGGGGGTGAGAGCGGTGTTGTTTGTGTGTTGCGTTATGTGTGTTGCGTTGTTTGTGGAGCGCCGTGTGTCTGTAGCGTTGTGTGTGTGTGTTGCGCGGTTTGTGTGGGTGTGCGGTGTGTGTGTGTTTTGGGGGGAGGTATGTTTTGTGCAATGTGTGTGTTGTGCGGTATGTGCGTATTTTTTTGTGTGCTGCGGTGTTTGTGGCGTTGTCTGTGTGTGTGGGTGTCTGTGTAGGGCGGTGTTTGTAGTTCCCAGTGTGTGTGTGGTGTGTTGTGCAGTGCGTGTGTGGCGGTGTGTGTGTGTGTGTTTTGGGGGCAGATGTGCACCCCCCATCGTGCTAAAATCCCCCATGCTGCGCACCCCCATCGTGCTCCATCCCCCATGCTGCGCACTCTCCATTGTGCTCCATCCCCCATGCTGCGCACTCCCCATTGTGCTCCATCCCCCATGCTGCGCACTCCCCATTGTGCTCCATCCCCCATGCTGCGCACTCCCCATTGTGCTCCATCCCCCATGCTGCGCACCCCCCATCGTGCACCATCCCCCATGCTGCGCACCCCCATCGTGCTCCATCCCCCATGCTGCGCACTCCCAAACGTGCTCCATCCCCCATGCTGCGCACCCCCCATTGTGCTCCATCCCCCATGCTGCGCACTCCCAAACGTGCTCCATCCCCCATGCTGCGCACTCCCAAACGTGCTCCATCCCCCATGCTGCGCACTCCCAAACGTGCTCCATCCCCCATGCTGCTCACCCCCCATCGTGCTCCATCCCCCATGCTGCGCACTCCCCATCATGCTCCATCCCACATGCTGCGCACTCCCCATCGTGCTCCATCCCCCATGCTGCGCACTCCCCATCGTGCTCCATCCCCCATGCTGCGCACTCCCCATCGTGCTCCATTACCCATGCTGTGCACCCCGCATCGTGCTCCACAGTCACAAATCAGACAGTATACACGCACACATCTGATCGCATACACTCACACCCCACTTCTGCCTGTGCCCTCCGGTGTGCGGTCCCAGTAGCTGTGCTGCACGCAGTGCTCCTCTGCCTTCTGCCGACACGCACACACCCGATCGCATACATGCACACACCCGATCGCATACACGCACACACCCGATGGCATACACGCACACACACAGTCACGATATTGCACATACGTGCTCACACTCACAACATCCGGAGATACCACATGCTTCTGGCCATGTGATCCTCCGGCAGGTCCTGGAAGGTCACTGCACGCACAGGATCGCCGCCGAGAAGCAAGCAATATCACTGGATGTTGTGAGTGTGTGGATGTGATATGATGTGTGTGTGTGTCTGTTCTTATGTGTGTGCGTGTGTGTGTGTTCCACCGCTGCAGGACCTTGATGCGCTCACCTGGGAGCCGGTGTACGCTGGTAACTATGCTACACAATATTACTCAATGTGTACCATGGTTACCAGCGTAGCCCGCCCCTCGCTCGCACGGGAGCCCACACCAGCGTACGCCGGTAACCCCAGCAATGCGAGGGTATGTGTCGGCTGGGTTGGCGGCGTACGCTGATGTGGGCTCCTGGGGGTACAGCACTCACCTGGGAGTCGGGGCTCCGTGTCGGTTCGGGGAATGCATGGGCAGAAATAGACCTGTGAACAATTCCCCCATCATCCTACCTACGTACGTTTCGCTTGCTGTGGACAAGCTCCACAGCCAGGCTTCTTCAGGGAAGGAGAGGAATGTTCAGAGCCTCCTCGGTCCTCCAATATTTATACAATTAATGAGAATACTTCCGCATACATCGTCCCACCACGTGACTGGATGACACGCCAGCGTCATAAGGTCGGCGGGGACCGCCGCCAGGCGACCACACACACGCGAGAGGCGGGGAGACAATAACACACTCCCGCGCATGCGCGGGCGCCATGGCGACCGCAGGCCCACGACAAACGGACGCATGCCGGAGATCACCATAGTGACCCGACAACACACCCGCCAGCGCCATAGTGTGGGCGGAGCCCGCCGCCAGGTGACTGCATATACGCAAGGAGCGGGGACGCGTCATCCCGCTCCCGCGCGTGCGCAGGCACCATGGCGACGGCGAGCACGCCCGCAACCAGGCACAGCAAGCGCGGCGCGCGCGTCACAGGACACCTATATGCTGTATTTCAAGAATACTCAATAACAATAAAAAGATATGGCACGGCAAAAGATAACATAGTAATATATGGACACTGGTGCTGTAGAGTTTCTTATTCTTTCTTTAACAAACAGTCGTCCCAGAGATAAAGTCACTTAAATGGAGGGGTACGTAGCATGCATATCCCAGGTGTAGTTAAGTGCTATAATTGGCAAAAAGGGGAGGAAAAGGAACAATATTAATATTATGTAAATTGTAAAAACAAAAGTAGGAGGAGGAAGAGAGATGTGGGGGAAGGGAAAGAAAGGGGGAAAACAAAAAAATTTTAAAATATGAAAGACAAATACTAAAAAACATTAAAACATTAAGACCCTAAAAATGTCTACAGTGAATTAAAACCACTGGCAGTAAGAAGAGGTACCCGACAAGAGAATAAAAGGGGGGGGGGAGGGGGGATTTGTTTGAAAAACAAAACGAGACATCATAGAAACGGGGCGAAACTTAAAGTCTCATTTGACCCCTTAGGTACCAGGGTGTGGATCCATTTAGTTTCGCACTGCGCTAGTTTTTTCTTGAGGTTACCACCCCTGGAACCCCCACTGATACAGTCGATGCCCCGTACCTCGAGTAAAGACGGGTCACACTTATGATGTACTTTAAAATGCCTCGGCAAAGTTTTGAGAAGAGTAGTATCATCAATTGTTTTTGCTGCCTCTATATCTCGGACGTGCTCCCTGACCTTAACGCAGAGCTCACGAGATGTGAGCCCCACGTAGATCAGGGAGCACGGGCACCATGCATAATATATCACATAAGAGGTGTTACATGTGATATATTGTCTGATGTCAAACGATCTGGACCCATCGGAAGTGGAGAAGGATTTACTACGAATTATATTTTTGCACGCAAGGCAATGGCCACATTTGTAGCACCCAATCAAAGGGCCCTTTGTGTCAAATGGATTCGGGGCAGGGGGTATGTAGTGGCTCTCAACTAAGATATCCTTAAGATTTCTCACACGCCTTGCTGTCATTAGGGGGGTGGCGGTGAGAACATCGAAAAGCACTGGATCCATCATAAGGACTGGCCAATGTCTCTTAAGACTCTCCCGCATGGCATCCCACCCGTGGTTATACGTGCCAATGAAGCGTGGACCAGACTCTGAAGGTGTTCCCTTAGAGGCATATGAAAGCAGCTGAGATCTAGGCGTGTGTTTGTCCCGTAAGTATCCCCTCTTAATGGACCGATTGCTGAAAGCGGCATCTGAGATCGGCAGACTGATGTTCAAAGGTGGCCTGGGAGGAGCAGATCCATCTCATCCTCAGAAATTGGCCAGTCGGTATGGCCCGGATGGTGGATGGGGTATGAAATGACGAAGCATGCAGTAGTGCGTTGACAGATGTATCTTTCCTGAAGACGTCGGTCGCAATCGTGCGTCCAGGTCCAACCATGATCTTAACATCTAGGAAGTCAACGCAACTACTGCTATGCTGGTAAGTCAATTTGATATTAAATTTGTTCTTATTAAGTATCCCCATAAATCTCCCAAGCTGCTCCGCTTTCTTTGATCTGCACATTAACACTTTAGAACATGTCCTTTACATAGGAGCTTTTCATTTTTAATAGGACATTGTGACCTTATATAAATATATAAAAAAGGCTGTTCTATCTATTTTACAATCAACTTTATGTGCCACATCAAGTGCTTTTATGTGCTTTTACCCATTTTTGATATGAGATTCTTTTTGCATGGCTACCTGTTACGTTTATGTCTGTTCTTAAATCTGTGTCACTTTTGTATTAATAAATGAAATTTGCACTCATTACTCTTTGTCCTCCGGTTTTTGTAACATTATCAGAGTTGTTGGCAATGGTTGCAGTTACACTGTTTACCTGCCCGTTGCTTTAAATATGGTTGCCCATTGGAGGTTTCTTTGCTTACCTGTATTTTGATTGCCTGACATCACAGTGCTGTAAAAATAAATCTTTAAAAAAAATGACGTAGCGCTCCGCGGTATTTTTGATTCTCAGCGCAGATAAAGAAGACAGCTACGGGTTGCCACCCCCATCTGCCTGGCGTTACCTTGGCTGGCAATCAAAATACAGGGAAGCCCATTAATTTTTTTTATTTAAAAAAATAGTTACAAAAAAATTACGTGGGATCCCCCCCCATTTTTGATAGCCAGCTAGGGTAAAGCTGACGGCTGTAGCCTGAAAACCACAGCTGGCAGCTTTACCGTGGTTGTTGATCCAATGTGGAGGTCACCCCAGGCTCTTTTTTTATAATTATTTTATAAATATTAATAATTACAAAAAAAAAGTAGGGTCCCCCCAAAATTTGATCACCAGCCAAGGTAAAGTGGACAGCTGTGGTCTGGTATTCTCAGAGTGGGAAGATCCATAGTTATTGGCCCTTCACAGCCTAAAAATGGCAGGCTGCAGGCGCCCCAGAAGTGGTGCATCCACTAGATGCGCCAATCCTGGTGCTTCACCCCAGCTCATCCCGTGCCCTGGTGCAGTGGCAAACGGGGTAATAAATGGGGTTGATACTAGCTGTAAGGTCACCTGACATCAAGCCCAGCAGTTTGTGATGTCAAGGCGTCTATCAGATACCCGACATCACAAACTGTCAGTACTAACAAAACAAATAGAAAACAAAAAATGTATTTGAAAAAACACTCCCCAAAACATTCCCTCTTTCACCAATTTATTGTAAGGAAAAAAAATAAGGGGGTCCCACGATGACTCTGGACCGTCTAGAATATGGGGGGGACACGCTCAGGGAATGTATCCCCCATTTTCTAGGAGTGCAGACCCTCCATGTGAGGAGTGTGGGTGCAATGAATCTGCACCCACTATCCCCGGGTCCACAGCAGCAGAGTCCATGTCGTAACTGTTGCTACCAAAGCTGCAATGCCCTGCTCATGAGGTAAGGGCATGCCTAATCAGGAGAACTATTCTACATTTCCAAATATTGGTATTTGCTGATATTATTGCTATTCCACCTACTATACATTGGGGATAAGATCTTGGAGATGGAATACCCCTTTAAGTCCAGTTATCTAGCTGAATGAATACTAAGCAACAGAGCTCGCTATTTAGATGTGTTTTCTTGTGGCGTATAACGAATCTCATGTTTGGTAGTCGTTCAGCAGGGCAACTATAAAATCAAATACCTCCATTTGTAAATGTAGTATAGCTCTCCTGATCAACTATGTTCCTTACCTCATGAGCAGGGCATTGCAGTAGCTTACAGATGCATGCTTACCACCACTCACTGTGTCTGAACACAGGAAGCTGAGCTGACAGCCTCTCTGTGCATGCGGCAGCATCTATTGTCAAGGAGGGGGCCGTAGAGGATCAACGCTGCACAGGTACCGTGGAACACCGGGGAACACCGGTGAGGTTATAGGGGGTGACCTGGCGGGGCCTGAAGAGGGGTTTTCTGTCACATGTGTCATGGCACATGCGACAGAAATCAGAGGAGTTGGGTGAATGCGGCCAGCGCGCTGCTGTGTGCGCGGCCATCTTTGATTTCCGGGAGGGGGTAGGGGGCGGGGGCACTTTGGCGACACTGGGGGACCAGAGGGGACCGGGGAGGAGATTTATCTCCCATCTGACATGTTTGTTCATGCCAGATGGGAGATAAATAATTTTTTACCGGCGCTGTCATTTACTGTAACGTGATCATCGGTATACGGTGTATACCAGTGATCACGTGAGCGGGGACCGAAAAAAACGGCCTGAATCATGATCTCCAGGGTCTCCGCTACCCCCTGAAAGCCCAGAGATTTTCTGACGCTGGGGGACGCTATTCACTTATTTCTGCCTGCTGTTTATAAACGGCAGATCAGAATAAGCCTACATTCACATGACCGATCCATTTTTGCGGTCCGCAAAAAATGGTCCATTTTTTTCACGGGTGCATTTGTGTGGCATCCGTTTCCGTTCCGTATACGGTCCGTATGTCATCCGTTTGTCATCCGTGTGCCTTCCGTATTTTTTGCGTACTGGAAAAAACTAAAGGAGGGAAAATACATAAATTTACCCAGGATCCATAGCTTCAACCTACATGAGGCGGTCACATGTTCACTCCAGTGCCATTTTCTACTTTTTTTCACAGCGTAGAGCGCTCTGGTGATTTTCCTGTGCTTGTACACTTCATATTAGTCTTTTCTGTCATTATAATGGCAGAAAGACACATAATGTCCCACTATCCTGCATTTTGTAATTTTGCACCCTTTGGTGCCTTTCATGTGGCACTAAAGGGTACTTAGCCTTGTATTTAGCCAAAAAAATAAATACATTTTAAAAAAAAAATTACGTGGGGTTCCCCCTATTGTTGTAGCCAGCTAGGGTAAAGCAGACGGCTGCAGCCTGCAGACCACAGCTGGCAGCTTCACCTTGGCTGGTAATCCAAAACTGAGGGCACCCCACGCTGTTATTTTAAATTAAATAAATAATTAAAAAAAAAAAAAAACACTTGGGGGTCCCCCCAAAATTAGATCACCAGCCAAGGTAAAGCGGACAGCTGGGGTCTGACATTCTCAGACTAGGGAGGTCCATGGTTATTGGACTCTCCCCAGCCTAAAAATAGCAGGCCACAGCCGCCCCAGAAGTGGTGCATCCATTAGATGCGCCAATCCTGGTGCTTCGCTCCATCTCATCCCGTTGCCCTGGTGCGGTGGCAAACGGGGTAATATATGGGGTTAATACTAGATGTGTAATGTCACTTGGCATCAAGCCCTGGGGTTTGTGATGTCAGGCGTCTATCAGATACCCGACATCACCAACCCAATCACTAATAAAAAAAAAATAGAAGACAAACACATTTTTATTTGAAAAAACACTCCCCAAAATATTCCCTCTTTCACCAATTTATTAGAAAGAAAAACAAATCCAGGTCTGCTGTAATCCAAGGAGTTCCCATGACGATCCATACCATAGTCAATGTCCCCGTCAATGAAAAACAGAATGATCCATATTGGCTGGGAGAGCAATGCAGTAACCTGAGCTAAAATCAATAGGTCAGCCCAGGTCACTGCAGGGCATGACAAGTGCTGCTGTCAGGAGCTTAGCGAGGTACATTACCTGCGGTGATCGCTGCACTCCTGACAGCAGAGCTGTCACGGAGTTCAATGACCACCGCCTTCACAACCAAGTATCGCGGGAGCCCGTGACGTCACCGCTAGTGACAGTCTCGGGCCGGCAGCGAGAGAAGATGTGACAAGCGGCGGCCATGGAAGACAGTGACAGCGCTGATATCGGGAGGGCAGGACTTCATCACCGCAGGTAAGCCGAGCGGGGTAATGTGTGCGGAGTGCGAGGTGGGTGGAGCCGAGCAGGGAAATGTGTGCGGAGTGCGAGGTGGGTGGAGCCGAGCGGGGTAATGTGTGCGGAGTGCAAGGTGGGTGGAACCGAGCGGAGCCATGTGTGCAGAGTGCGAGGTGGGTGGAGCCGAGCGGGGTAATGTGTGCGGAGTGCGAGGTGGGTGGAGCCGAGCAGGGTAATGTGTGCGGAGTGCAAGGTGGGTGGAGCCGAGCGGGGCCATGTGTGCGGAGTGCGAGGTGGGTGGAGCAGAGCAAGGTAATGTGTGGGGAGTGCGAGGTGGGTGGAGCCGAGCGATGCCATATGTGTGGAGTGCGAGATGGGAGGAGCCGAGCGGGGTAATGTGTGCGGAGTGCGAGGTGAGTGGAGCCGAGCGGGGTAATGTGTGCGAAGTGCGAGGTGGGTGGGGCCGAGTGGGGCCATGTGTGCGGAGTACGAGGTGGGTGGAGCAGAGCAAGGTAATGTGTGGGGAGTGCGAGGTGGGTGGAGCCGAGCGATGCCATATGTGTGGAGTGCGAGATGGGTGGAGCCGAGCGGGGTAATGTGTGCGGAGTGCGAGGTGGGTGGAGCCGAGCGGGGTAATGTGTGCGGAGTGCGAGGTGGGTGGAGCCGAGTGGGGCTATGTGTGCGGAGTGCGAGGTGGGTGGAGCCGAGCGGGGTAATGTGTGCGAAGTGCGAGGTGGGTGGGGCCGAGTGGGGCCATGTGTGCGGAGTACGAGGTGGGTGGAGCAGAGCAAGGTAATGTGTGGGGAGTGCGAGGTGGGTGGAGCCGAGCGATGCCATATGTGTGGAGTGCGAGATGGGTGGAGCCGAGCGGGGTAATGTGTGCGGAGTGCGAGGTGGGTGGAGCCGAGCGGGGTAATGTGTGCGGAGTGCGAGGTGGGTGGAGCCGAGTGGGGCTATGTGTGCGGAGTGCGAGGTGGGTGGA